>NW_021604587.1:5673024-5749589 GCF_004785775.1 Grammomys surdaster
CTATCTATCTATCTATCTATCTATCTATCTATCTATCTATCTATCTACTTAGTTATTCTCCCCTTTTTTTGAGACAGGATCTCACTAAGTAGTCCATGCCAACCTCTGACTTTCAATGCTTCTGTCTTACTGTTCCAAGTGCATACACAATCCTATCCTGCACATTTCCTACAAGTGAAATCATACAATATGAATGCAGCCTTTTGTGTCTGTTTTTTTTTAATCTTAGTATAATACTTTCTACGTTCACTCACATTGCATCATGAACGGTTTCTTATTTCTTTTATTGCTAAGAACACACTGCAGGAGCTAAGAAGATGGCTCAGCAGTTAAAGTGCTTGACACAAAGGAAAAAGGAGTGGAGTTCACATCCACAGAACTAACATAAATGCTAAGAGGGCATGGCAACTTGCCAGTAACTACAGTCTCAGAAAGCAGAGACAGGGGATCCACAGATAAGAAGGCCAGTGAGGCTAGCTGTATCAGTGAGCTCTGCATTTGACATAGAGACCCTGCCTTTAGAAATAACAAGTATAGGGTGATAAAGGAAGATTCCTGACATCACCTCAGGCATCCATATTTGAACATGCCTACACACATATGCTCTCTACATACACATATGAAGAAGAAAAATATGCTGCAATATGAATATGAATTGCTCATATCTTATTTGTTCACTAATATTCTATTTTGTTTTAGAAACAAAATCAACCAACATCTAATGTCCCCTCCCATTTTATTCTGATGTGATGTGTGGGTGTGTGTGGGTGTGGGTGTGTATGTGTGTGTGTAGTGTATAAATCTTCCCCAACTTTATTTCTCTGACAATGATTTTTTGTTATTTCCTCAATGTTTCTCTTGAAACTGGACTAAAGAACATTCAAGTTATATTCTGGAAGAGGGTTGGCTGCATTTGCTCTTTGTCCTGAAAACCTGAGTGAGGCTGAATTGAAAGCTAAAGATCTAATGTATTCGGGAGAGGATATTTTAAGGCACAGATAGCACTAGGTCTGTGGTAGGCTTATTGCTCACTCCTTTTCCCCAGATCCACAGCATGACAAGCATAATACTTAGTGAGGAAATCCAGACCCAGAAAGACAAATGTCACATTTGTCACTCTCTGAGTCTTAGCATCACACCTTTAGATTCCTGGGTTTAATTTGAAGTCTTTGCAGAATCCAGGAAACTAAAAAAAGGGCCGTTAATGGGCACTCAGAAGAAACTCTTAGGGAGGGGAATAGTAGAATACATTTAGTGTGAAAGAGAAATAAAAGAGACAGATTTAAGCGGGAAGGGAGGCGGGAGGCTAGGGCAGAGGAGCAATTTAAGGCAAATATAACTAAGGATGCTTGGAAAGCCACACAGAAATCTACTGTTTTTATAAGCTTCCTAAATACAAATACATACACGCATATATTCATGTAGAGCAGTTTTGTTAGCCTTGCCTCTCACAGAAAATAAGGCTTCTCCCAGAAGCCATTAGGTGCTAAGTAAAAAGCCCAGTGCCAGGTGTGAGATCCCTCCTTTACAGTTATTGTTCAGAGGTATCTCAGACACCCCCCTCAAAAAAAAAAAAACAGTAAAGGCTATTTCCATTGCTCTTGTTTGTCTCCCAGAACTTGATGGAGAAACACCTTTTCCGAGGGAAGGGAGAGGGCAGATGGGGTGAAGAACTCTGAGATAGGGGACAATAGTAGAAATGTAAATAAATAAAAAATTCAAAAAATAAAGTAATGGTACAATATTAGAGAGAGGGGAAGAGAGTGAGGGAAAGAAAGAGAGAGAGTGAGGGAGGGAGGGGAGGGGAGGGAGGGGGGGGGAGAGAGAGAGAGAGAGAGAGAGAGAGAGAGAGAGAGAGAGAGAATGGATTCTTGAGAGTTAACCTCTGACCTCCACACTCATGGTGTAGCACTTGCCTACACACATACACACATGCACATACATAACATAAATGAATAACAATATAATATCAAAGTGAGAATTTATGAAGGTACTACTGACCAGAAGGCATCTAGAGCCAAACTGAGAAAGCGCAGGAGAATTTACCTTTACAACTCTATGTTACCTGGCTTCATGAAATAGCTTACTATAGGAAAATGGCCTTGTTAATGGATTCCTGGGTATATCTTATCGAGCAGGAGGCTGGCAGCCTTGGGCCTGGGTAAGTGCTTTACCCAGAGGCAGTACACGTGAGGATCTATGGCCTAGTGTATCCTTCTGGGGCCTTGGGCATAGCTCACTCCCAAGGACTCAGCTGTGCCAATGTGGTCAGACCTCCATCTCATACATGACGATCTTAGGGATTCATGACTTAGAAGAACACTGTGGCAATGTGCCATGATCATGATCTTTTGTAATCTCACTTTCTACAGCCGAGAATAAATTTTTGTGATCCTTATCGATACCAGGACCAATTTTCCCAAGGCTATCTTCTCCACATTGATATTTTTTCTTTAGGAGAGTTGATTCTGTGGTCGATTTTTATTCAATCAGCCATTGTTGGCTTTATTTTCTGCTGACTATTCCTATCGAGCCTTATTTTTCTCAATCCATTTTCAACACTTCCTACATAAATTTTTACAGGTCTTATCGTGTGAAGTTGTCAGTCATCCATGTCAATTTTATTCTGACATAATTTCTCTCAATGATTCTATTGTCAGTTAAATGGATTGAATTGACTTTTTATCTAATCTGTATTTTAAAATGACCACCATTATAGTAAGTTCTATTTTGCCCATGATTTAATGTTTGAATCTCAATCTGCTTATTGGTATAGTTCTCATTGTTTTGCATATTGCTCACTAGGCCAGATAATTTCAGGGAAAACAGCAAAGAGCCAAGTTCAGAACAGTCGAATTAAAAAATAAAAATTAGTCGTGGAAATGTCCCTCTCCTTAAAGGTCAGACAATTTTGGCTAAGCTGGCTCCATAAAAGGAAGAAGTTCTTGAGTTAAGTCATGTTAGTACATTTTACACAACCAGATGCTTAAAACTCAGTGGCCTGAAATATAAATTAATTAATTGATAATTAATTAATTAATGAGAGCTTGGATTTGCTGTATGTCCATTAGCATGCCTGGGGTGGGTGGACTCTAGGCTTTGAGTCAGATTCAGTCTGTGACACATGTTTTTGTTCTGGAACCCTTGTTAATGATCACTGCTTACAGAATGACAAATACTGCATGTATTCCCCTATATCCAAAAGATGAGAATGTTGGTCTCATATACATAAAGAGTAGAATAGTAGTTAGCAGATCCTGGAGAGAGACTAGTTTAATGGGTTAATGATACAGCTGAATAGGTGAAATAGCTTCCGATGTCCTATACACAGAATAGTAACACTCACTGACAGTTATTGACTACATTTTTCTTTATGATTTGTTTTTCTTTTTGAGGAGACAGGTCTGGTTACACAGACCGGACTGATCTTGAAACTGTGATATTCCTCAGCTTCTTCCCAGTGTTAGCTTTACAGTCCTACACCACCAACCTGGCTAAACTGAATATTTCCAAATAGCTAGAAGACAGGACTTTAAATGTTCTTGACACAAAGAAATGATAAAAGTTGGAAGTTGTGGGCATGCCAACTACCCTGATCTGAGCGTTATCATTAGATACATGTAGAAAGATATAAACTCTGTAAACATGTGTATATATATATATATATATATATATATATATATATATTCTGAAATTTTAATCATAGTGCTGTGAGGCAAGGTAGACTCAGAAACAGAAGATGACAAGATAAGATATACCTAGTCAGAAGGGCCATAATTTTCCTTCTGCCTATGTGTCACTGATTACAATCAAACACATGATCAAATCAATATAAAAATATATTAGAAATATACTTCTCCAACAGGGAAGCCATACCAATGCCAGGAAGAGATGGAATTTCAAGCAAATAACTCAGACTCCCATAAATTCTTTCCTAGTGTGAGGGAATAAAAATTCCATAAACAGATAGAGAAACAAAATACCTATTTTGTGGTGACTTCATGATTTTTCCTATACAAAAATACTCAGCTAAAGTAATTTCTGTGTTGAGTGCTTCCTCATTTGGCATTCTGTTCCAATAACTAAGTAATGAAATCCCCGGACTGCTGCTTGAGCTAAGCAAGGAGAACTCTGATTAAACTGTATTGAAAACAATTCCACCATGATGAACTGGTTTATCACTGGAGCCCTGCACTTCTCCATGCCTTTCTTTCAATCAACTGAAAGTCCTCTGGGGAAGTTTTATTTTGCAGCCAGTACTCACAGAGCCTAGACTTAGCTAACACAAGCTATCTAGATAAGCAAATGCTGGGAACTAATCTTTGGATGGGGTAGTCATGGTACAAAAGAGAGATCGTGAAGAAAGACCTTATTTGAATCTGCTTAAAAGTGATGAAGGAGGACAGAGACCAGGAAAGATTTCTCATTTGGACTAGTGGAAGGTTCTCTCACTCAAAGGAGAAGACTATTATTAGAACAGCCAAGTTCTTATGTTAATCAGTCACTGGGAGAGATTTCTTCTGGTGACATGGCATTAAAAATCACACACACGCACACACAAGCAACTTATGTAGTCAACTTGGCAGGAGTGAAGATATTCTAGAGATGTTTCTATCATTGTCTCTGGCTGTGGGACAGTTAAAGCAATGGTCCCCATGGAAGTGAGAGTATTTCACTAGGAATCTCATGCTGGGAGAAGGAAAGGACAGAAGCCAGGTGTTGGGCTCTAGTGCAAACTACTGTCCCAGGAGGAGATTTTTGCATAGGTCTTACAGCTTGTCAGAATACCTTTCAGGAGAGATTGCACAACAAGTGGGACCACATCTTACCCAGAAATGAATGTTTAATTATGTCTAGCTCATGTCTTCTATTTAAATCTAAACTTCATCTTACAACCCCACTAGTAGAACAACCCCAGTAGTAGTAGAACGTGGGGTTAGGGTGAGTTATTGGATCTCTTTATTTATCTTTATTCTTCTTCCTAATCTGTCTGCCCATGCAGAATAAATCCCCTTTCTCTAATTCTCAGTGTTTCTCCTCTATTATACTGACTGATTAAGAACAGATGGACAAGCCTGCCTTGTTAGGCCGCCACAGCTCTGACCCTTACACCTCCAGTAACATCTTCAGTTTCTAGAGCTAATTGACCTGATGCCAGTTCTGATAAAGACAGTGACGTTTCCTCCTTTGGTGACTTTTATAAAAAGAAGTCACTTAATTTTTGTTTGTTTGTTCCTGTAGAGATGAAGGGTCACACTCTCCCAATTGACCTGATTTTGTGGGAGCAATAGTACTGCCTACAGGATCTGAAAATAGCTCACAGATAAGGCAGTCTCCCATTTGCTCTGCCCACAACTCCCAGTCTTCTGCTTCCCAAATGAAAATTTAATTCACCACTTGCTAGCCTGCTTGCCTCCCTGTTTAATGAAATCAACATAAATTAATTTTTTCTCCTGAGCTGGATACAGCAGTCCGAGCCTGCTACCACCACACACATTTGAGAGATTGAGGCCCAAGGATCTGGAACTTAAATCCTCTTAAGGTATATGGAGAGTCTGTAGTCAGCCTTGGGAACGTGAGACTATCTTTTTTGTTTGTTTGTTTGTTTGTTTGTTTTTTGAGACAGGGTTTCTCTGTATAGCCTGGGCTGTCCTGGAACTCACTCTGTAGACCAGGCTGGCCTCAAACTCAGAAATCTGCCTGCCTCTGCCTCCCAAGTGCTGGGATTAAAGGCGTGTGCCACCACTGCCCGGCTGAGACTATCTTATAAAAATACTCCAATAAATAGAAGGAAGGTATCCAATGACATGAAAGTATAGTATTCTAGAATCTGCAGGCAATGAACAAGGATGTTGGGTCAGAGCTAGCAGAATATACAGTGCTTTACTCTGAATGAAGAACTGGGGATCAACTCCAATGTCCCAAACGTTATGCTAGCCAGGAAAATAGCTTCAACTGCAACTTAGTTTCTCTAGAACACTGAAAATACTTCCACTAAAAGAACAGAGAGGTTAAAAATAATTTGTCAGTGGCCATCTAACCTCAGATACACAAGTCCTAAGGCAAAACATAAGGAACATGCAAAACCAAGGCAACATACCTTACTCGAGACTATCACTCCCCTAGTAATGCCTCCAGTGGAAATGAGTTAGACAAAATCCCAGATAAACAACCTTTTTAAAAATAAGTATCTTCAAATAAATCAAAGAGGATACAAATAAACTCCTTACATGGATTCCATGAGAACACAAACAAGGAAATCAAAAGAAGATATGAACATAAAATTCAATAAAAAGAAGTATTGAACAAAACTCAGACAGAAATACAAGAAATTTAAAAAGATTCAGTATGTCAAACAAAAGCAAATTTATGAAAATATAGATTATTCAGCCTAAAAATCAAGTTATAACAATCACACAATGACAAAAATAAATTAATAGGAATAATAATGAGAATATTTTAACTCTGTAGGAAACTATGGAAATATGTAATATATAAATAATAAGAATAGAACAAAGAAAAATTATGTGCAAAGACATAGAAAAATTTTCAATTAAAATGTCATAGTAGAAGATTTCCCAAATTAAGGTGGAGGAGAAATACAGGAAGTATTAGAATACCAAATAGAAAAGTCAAGAGAAGAACTACCTACATCATTTGATAGTCAAAGTTCTATACATACACAACAAAGAAAGCATATTAAAGATTTCACAGAGAAATACCAAGTCCCATACACAGATAGGTCTATCAGAGTAACACCAGATTTTTAAACAGAAAATTTAAAAACCAGGAAGGCTTGGAATGATGTTCATAAAGACAATGATTGGCAACTCAGACTACTATACCCAGCATATATTATTTCTGTTTTAAAATTTTCCTGTGATAGCCAACAGGGATACATTTTTAACTTGATCTAAACTCTGAAGCACGCAGCAGCCATTAGTCATCAAAAGCATTGTTTGGACAATTTAGTTCAGCATAAAATTCAACGAACTAATGAAAGTCAATGAAATTATGAATAAATATATAAATAAAATTTCTTTTAATGTGTGTTACAACTAAGATGGCCAAAATAAAAACGTGCTCTCCTTCCCCAAACTGCACAAATTCTAGAAGATGATCTATTCCACCGTTGAATAAGATATCCTTGTAGTTTAGGTACGTGGGTAAGGCAGAGTCAGAACCCAGATAAGACAGTATCACACTCTGGAAAAAAGCCAAAAAGTGTCAACAAGTGTGTGTTCTCACTGAATTTGTTCCTCCTTTCCTACCTCTGTTCTTTTTTTCTTTCCTTGGTTTTTTGTTGTTGTTGTTATTGTTGTTGTTGTTGTTCTTTCCTTCTCCTCACTGTTACACACAGAGAAAAAGAGCACTTCCCATCTGCCTGTTACTATGAATAAAGCAGGAAGCAAAAGAAAGTATTTGATGTTATGAGGCTATATTCTAGAGGGAGGATAGTAAATGATAAATAGATAGGTAGCAGGCAATAGATAGGTAGACGATAGCTAGGTAGATGATAGATAGCAGATCGAAGATGTATGCCTAGACAGATAAGACAGCAGCCTTCTGAAAGGATTATCTCAGGGACAGCAAATAGCAAGTGCTATAATTTTTTGGTACTATTTCCCAAAGTCATAATAAATTATATATGGGGACTATAATGTTAATTGTATTCATTAGATATGAACAGTTTTCTTATGTTTTAAAAAATAAAGTTCAGTATTCACTATGTTCTCTAGGGATTTGGAATCCAACTGAAAGCAGAGACATATACACATGTAACAAAGGAGACCACTATCAGCCTTATCCCTCTGAGAATAGAAAGGCTCATTTAGTTCACAATGATAGGTCACAGACTTCTGCACCTGTTGTGGATGGGCCTGGTGCTGTTTGCGTTTTAATGCTAATTCCGCTTTCTGGGGCTTCGGACAAGGAGTGAGTCACTTGTGAACCAATCCCCTAATGAATATAGGAGCCAAGCACTGGGTGAGGAGGAGACAGGACTTCCAGGTTAGACAGAGGAAGAGAAGGAGTAGGAGAGAGGTTAGAGGCAGTTCGGACTGGATAGCGATAGGGCAAGAAATAGTAACTAGTGCACCGGAGGATTTAGATTTAATATGGTTTATAAGATTAGCATTCTAGTTGTTGCACCCAGAGGCTGAGTTACCGTTATTTCTGAGCTAAGTCTGTGTGGTGTTTTTCTTCTCAAAGGACTTGACTGAGTTCAAGAGAGAAAGGTACAGCAGCAAAGCATGAGTTTGCCTGATGTGTACCACAAAGGCTGTGGGGCTTTGAAGCACGGGGCTGGCATGGTAGTGACTCGCCAAAGGGAACTTAGCAAATTGGGTGGAGAGATTTTAGAGCTCTGGTGCCATGTGGCCTGCTAGTGTCATGTGGCCTGCTAGTGTCATGTGGCCTGCTAGTGCCATGTATCCTGCTAGTGTCATGTGGCCTGCTAGTGTCATGTGGCCTGCTAGTGTCATGTGGCCTGCTAGTGTCATGTGCCACGCTGGTGCAGGGCACAGAGTAGGAACTGCCAATTGTTGTTAATACTTCCTGCAACATGTACCCTCATACTGACTGCCATACTGAATAGTGCAGAAGTGGTAGAAAGTAATAGGAAATGTTATCTGTTCACAGTCTCACCCAAGGAAACAAACAAACAAACAAACAAAAAGCTAAGAACGAAATAACTGTATGACCACTTAGATTGGAAATATCCATTCAGACATTTGCAAGAAGTCCTGCAGAATTCAGACAAAGGCTGTTAGAATTGGGTTTGGTGGTGTGCACTTGCAGTCACAATTGTTTGGGAAGATGAAGCAAGCTCTTGTGAACCCAGGAGTTCAAGACCAGGGTGGACCACATGATGGGATCTTTTCTCTAAATAAACAAATGGACAAACAAAAAAACAAAATTGTTTGCTCATGTAAACCCTGTTTACAGTCTTAGAGAGCATAAGTCTCACTGGGATGAACCTAAGAAAGTTACACCAAATGGGAAATAATAAATCGACTTCTTCCATAGCAAGTTCCAGGCCACATAGGGCAACATATCAAGCCCTTGCCTCAAAAAAGAAGTGGAGTGGGGGAAGGAGGATAAAACCAGTACTTTGTACAAGTCTTTCATTGTGTGTCATTGTATGCATTAATTTACCACTTTATGCTTCTCAGTTTTCAGGATGAATATTCTATCCCCAAGGCACATGGTGACACCTTTCTCTCAGACACAGGATTAGCTTCCAATTTATCTCTTACTGAAACATTCCAGTGGCAAAGCTATTAGCTTCCAGTGACTTGAGAGGAGGTGATTATCTCTGTCAGAAGAGCCAGTTTATCACTCTCCCTAAATGTAGTTCTGAAAGTAACAATGTCACTGTGTATTTTTGTCATTATGAGACTGGAGCTCATCTCAATTCCTGGTATGTTATGTTTCCCGATAAAACAGTTTAGAATACTGTCTATGAGTCTACATCCCTGGAATATTTTGAACAAATATGCTTGTCTAAAAGATATTACTGTCCATTGAAGAGAATATTAAAGTAGATTCCTTTTTGGGGGATTTTTTTTTGAGACAGGGTTTCTCTGTGTAGCCATTAAAGTAGATTTCTAAGAGCTAGTGTCAAACAAGAATCTATCAGAAACTCACCAAAGAAATGCTTTCTTGAGGACCCAGGGAGTAGAGAATCGAGATCACAAGAGAAGAGAAAAGTGAGCCAAGCATGCTTTTAGTCAAAAATCCCTGCCTCAGCCTCATCTTCCAAAGAGCTAAACTGCAGAGGTTGCACAAAGATGAGAAGAAGCCAGCAGTTTCCAACCTGTGGATCACAACCTGTTGGCAAACTTTTGTCTCCAAAGATATTTTCATTACGATTCACAACAGTAGCAACATTACAGTTATGAAGTAGCAACACAAATACTGTTCTGGTTGGGGTCACCACAGCATGTAGAGCCGTATTAAAGGGTCACAGAATTAGGAAGATAAAGAACCACCAAGCTGGGCTTTCCTATCTCATACTCATTACTGTTGCTGAGCATGTCTCATTGGGTCGTAAGCCTGAAGGCACTTCATAGTCTGCAAAGTGAATACACTGGCCCACTGGAAAGGCCTTCAGAAAGCATCGAGTGACATGAAAACCAATAATGCAAAATAAACACCAGTGGGGAGGGACACAGAGACTACAGAATCTGATAGGAAGATGGTGTTGAGGTACAAATGGACCAATCCAGTCAACCACCATGCTGTGTAGTTCTGGCATGATTTGCCTTCTTCTTTTCCACTTTCAGAATACTCATCTCTTTCTCACAAATGAACTCAATGTACCCAGCAGTAACTTCTTCTTCCTTTGAAGGGACAGATTCTCTCAGTACAGTTGCTTTGCCTCTACAACTCTGACTCCTTTGAGAGTATTCCTGCAGTAGCTCATCTATCTTACTTCTATCTAATCTTACATTCGTACTGTACAGAGATGGATGGGCCTTCATGACGAGGCCCTAGGCACAAAAGTATAGAGCTAGCTGCCTACATGCCACTGGCCTCTGTCACTTGCTCTACATCTAAACTGGTTTCCAGAGGGACGAATAAATGTCGAGTTCTCTGATGGAGGCACCATCTGTTAGAACTTGGCAAAGTGCACTAATATATGATTCATTAGCTTGTGTATATTTTAATATGATCCAAGACTTGAAAATAATTTTTCAAACCTTCATAGATCCTATGACTCACTTTGGAATATTTTCCCTTATTTCCATTTTATTATTTGGCTTTAGAATCAAAATTAGAAGCTGAAGTGAATAATTTATGGGCCACACTGTCTCTTGTTTCCTTTATGCATAATACTAAGCATTTGCAATTAAATGAAGGCAAATTAAAAATTAAAAAATAAAGTCATTCACTACCAATTAGCTTGGAAGGGCTTAGTTTTTCAGTCTGTGGAGTCTTTTTTTTTAAAATTGTTTTTCATGACTTCTTTGAGAATTTTGTATAATGTGTTTGATCATATTTACCTTTTTCCTTCAATGCTTCCGAGATCCAAACCCCAATTCATTACCCACCCAACTTATTATCCCCTTATTTTTAACACATTAAGTCCAATTTGTACTGTGTGTATGTTCTTGGATGCGTGGTCTTCTCTGAAGGGTGGAGTGGTCAATCCATAAGAGGCCACACCCTTAATGGAGAAACTGACTGTCCCTCTCCCAGCAGCTACCAGAAGGCAATAACTCCTTATCTGAGGTGGAACTTCATGCCCATATTCCCTCTCCATGCCAGGAGTTTGTCTGGCTTGAGCTTGCACAGATCTTATGCATGGTGTCCCAACTACACTGAGTTCCTATGTGCAACTGCCCCACTGTGTCTGGAAAACAGTTTCTTTGTAGCCATTCAATCTTTTCATCCGTGACAACCCCCAAGCCTTGGAAATAGTGTGTGTTATAAGAGATGTTTCATTTAGTGCTGAACACTCTGCAGTCTCTTAGTTTCTGCAGCTTGACTTTTGTGGATCTCTGTTTCAATCACCATCTACTGCAAAAAGAAGATGCCCTGATGAGCACTGAGAGATGCACTAATCTATGGACACAAGAAGCTGTTAGGACTTGGTTGAACATTATGCTCACTTAGCAGAGTGATAATAGGTCCCTAGGACCTGGGACCTGTCTACTCACAGACTCTTGGCCCCAGTAATTGTGCAAGGGGGTTCCCATCTTTATTTGTGTGCAATCTTTGGTTTGCTTTAAAACCAGGAATGACATTTACCTCTGGTTCTCATGTATCTGATATTTGCAGACTGTTCAGTGCCCTAGGAAATAAAATTGTGTATACCTGCTGGCACCCATGCTTACTTGTAAACAAATATTGTAATTGAAGGGAGTGTCTGCATTTTTCCTTTCCAATTCAATCATCCCTTGTGATATAGTATAAAATATTAAATATTGGGGCAGCTCAGAAAGGTGTTACCCTTCTCTGGAACCCCCTTCAGATACTCACATTAGAGAAGGTTGCTTACCCTCCCCACTTAACATCATAATTTACTTACAAACCAAAGAACAACCAAAGAAGTAAAGTTGCTCATATAACCCTCGTATAGGTTACATCACCAGTTTTCTAGTAAAGTGGAATAGGACTGCATTGCCCATATAATTACGCTCTTGAAAACCCTGTTAAACAAACAAACAAACAACCATTGTACATGTAAATTCCACTCTTATTTTGGGAGTGATACACTTGCATAAAATATCAAACTAAAAAAAACCCTGTGATACTTACAAGTATTTTGAAATCCTCCATCCCTAGTAAATTGAATGAAGGAGAAAGGGGTCAGAAATTCTGGACATCTCAAGCTTATAAAGATATCTTATGTTTCAAGAAGTAGGAAAATAATATTTTTTCAAATTCATATGCTATTACCCAAGGAATATTAAAAGCTAGTGCTTGAATATTTGTTTATTTATCATTTGCTTATAAGGATGTCAGATAATATGGAAGAGGGCTTCATGGGATTTTCACAAAGTGATAAAAAATATGACTTCACTATGAGCTTCCCTGATAAAATCTTCGTTAATTCCCAACACTCAGGGAGTAATTTTAGAGCTTTGGAGGAAAAGAAGGAAATGAAAGAAGATGCTATGGGTACCATGAGCATGGAAAAGCACTGTGAAATGAGCCTGAGAGCCATGTTTGTATGTGCTTCATGAGTTAGTGTGTCCATGGAAAGGAGAAAAGCTTCCAAATCTATCATTAAAATGTTTGGAGGGAAAATTAGTTACAGAAGTTCAGATTCAAGTGTCAAGTGCTACGAAAACTATAGATGAATCCCTTTGTATAAAAATACGTTTCAAATGTCTCTGCCAAGCAGTGTCTTCCCACCCACCATGTGTCTCTTCAGCTCCCACCCCAGCTTAGAGAATGTCAGAGAAATTTTACTTCAAACTGTCTGTTTGAGTAATAAGGTTTTTTTTTTCCCTGAAGGCAGAATCATAATGAACTCTTGTTACAAAGGGTGAAAGGGATCAGAAAACCTTTGAAGGGTTATGGGAGTGACATATTTGCTTCCATATTTGGCTAATGGCAGAGAGAACTTACTCCTATTGAGACAAGAAGAGAGGTGGAGTCAAGAGAAGAAAGATCTTAAAAGCTTTTGTAATTCTTGAACCCAGAGAAAACTCTTTTAGAGTAGAGAACTCAAGTGTAGGGTGAATTTGTCCATGTTGGATGTATAGTTACTTAGTAATATCATAGTGGTATTTAGCTAGCCTCGTCAAAGTATTGGGCACTTAAAGCAATAAGCATCTGATTAACATATGAGTCTGAAATTGGCGATTTGTGTTGGGCTCAGCCGATGGTTCTTTTTTTCTCAGCTAGGATCCCTTTACACCTGGGTTACTCTTGGACTACTGAGAGACAGGCCATGCTCCATGTTTGTCGTTCACCAGCAAACCAGCCCAGGTGCTTATGGGAGTGGTGACGATGCACCACCCAGGAAGCTGCAATATGCACATCTTCCTCAAGCCTTAGCTTGAATCTTTTAATGAGAATCCTATTGGACGCAGCAAGTGACTGAGTAAACAGTTAAGGAGCAGGTTCCCCTGTGGTGGAAGAGTAGCATTCCTGCAAAGTCATGTGGTGGAGAGATGAGTGCGAGAAGGAAAGGATTGTTGTGTTTCTTAGCTTTCCACCACTCCAAATAAAAGTACCCAAGAAAATTCCCTTATGGGAAAACTGTCTATGCTTTCTTTCAGTGTTAAGGTTTCCAGTTGGTGGTGGGACCCTGATTCATTGAGCCTATGCTGAGGCAGGTGTTGAGGCAGCATCATGAAGTGGGGTAAAGCTGTTTGCCTCATGATGAGGCAGGGAGTAAGAAAACAAGATGAGAGGGCCTGGGTCTCATTATCCCCTTGAAAGGCAAGCCCTCAAGGACCTGCCACTAGGTCTCACCTCATAATGTCTCTACTATCTCTCTATATTAACACCCTGGAGATAAAGCACAGGGGCATTTAGGGGGACAGCTGGGATCCAAAATATAATAGAAATCATGGCCATATCCCTTGGAAGTTATTTTAGGCTTTTATTGATTTATCATTTCTCTGTTAGAACTTCAACAGTGACAAGCACTGTAAGTGCTTAGATTTAAGCCAAGTGACCAGAAAACAAAACCTTAACCAGTAACAAACGAGAGAAAAATAATAGCAATTGTAAGAAGTAACATTCGTCAGTCTGTTTTCTTGGTAGTCTTGAGTAGACTGTATCAGTCTGTTGTTTAATATTTGCATGGCACTTCCATATGTGCCTTGTGCCTCACAACAATATTTAGGACTTATCCTCACAACAGCCTGGGGAGTGCAGCAATGTGATTATTTCAGCTTATTGTGGAGGTGGCTGATATGGCAGATGTGTCCCAGCAACTCTCAGTTAACTAAGGGAATGTGGGAAGTTTGACGTTCCCCGAGTATTCAATTTATATGGCAAATATGTTTCTGACTTAACTGACTGGTTGTTGGACCGAAGTAAATAAATGAAACAGATGTTTTAGCAACATGTTTTCACAACTTCAGAGTGTAGTAAGGAATTTTAAAATGTCATTTCATTTGCCTTGGATAGTAATTTGTGAGTCATTATTATAACTGGTGTCCTGTGGATTTTAGACTTGTTGAATCATGATATAGCCTAAAATACACAATCTGAGAGATTTTTGGATAGCATACTATATTAGGTTCTTCCAGAATCTGATCTTGAGATGCCATCAGTGACCATAGTCATTTAGAGGGCAATTTTCTGGTTTTTTTTTCCCTTTAATTGAAAATGGATTTTTTTCATACAATATATTCTGGATCTTCTTCAATCCTTCCAGTTCCTTCTCATCTCCCCTTCTGTCAGGATATGCATCCTTTCTGTCTCTTTAGAAAACAAACAAATATCTATTTAACAATAAATATAATAAATTAAAATTACAAGATAGATAAAAACAAACAAATTAGGATGTGATGAGGCAAGCAAACAAGAAAAAAAAGCCAAAGAAAAAGCTTAAGAAATATATAGAAATACATATAGACACAGAGATACACACACTCACCCCCCCACACACACACACACTCACACGTACACAGGAATCCTGTAAAAACACAGAACCAAAAGCCATAACATATATGCAAAGAATTTGAAAGATACAAAACATAAACAAAAAAAAGTCAAAATGAATCCCGGACACAAGATTATGAAACAAGGAACCTCCAGATTTACTGCAGAGTTCATTTTCTGTTGGCCATCTACTTACTTCTAGGCATGGTGCTTACCCTTCAGAGTGACTTGTATCCTCAGTGAGAATCCCTTGAAAAAAATACATTTTTATTTGCAAATGGTTATCAGTTGGAAGTAGCTGCTGGATTAGGCATATATGGGCTTGTGTCCACATTTCCTTTCAGCTCCAGAGTCCCAAATGGTACAGACCTGTGCAGACCTGGGTAGGCACTGTGCATGCTGCCATAATCTCTGTGCATTTGTACGTGCGTGCCAACCCTGTTGTGTCTAAAAGTCTTGGTTGCTTGGTGTCCTTTCTCCCCTCTGGCTCTTGCAGTATTCCTGCCTCCTCTTGCATAGAGTTCTTTGATCACTGAGGAGAGAGATTAGATGGAAACAACAACGAAAAATGATTCTGGAGAAACTCTTTGGGAAATGGGAGAGATGGGCCAGTCAGGGCACACTGTTGCTCCAAATGTTTTCCCAGTAGAGGACTATGGAAATTACGTAAGATGCACACCACAGGGTTATCCTAAGGAGCAAGAGAGCTGGCGTGTTTGTACTCAGAATTCTGTGTGTCAGGGTTGACATCCATTCTTTAGGTATCTCTTTTTGGGTTTGCTTTGTGCTTTTCTGCAATTCTAGAGCAAGTCCTCAGTGAGCCAGTTGAGATGTGGGTGGTTCAAAGTAGGTTGTTAGCTGCTCTGAAGTGCTAAAGCCCAAGAAACTTGAGCAGAATGTAGCACGGCTGGTTGTACATACTTTGTAACACCAGAGCTGGGGCAGAGCAGTGTGTGGCTTTCAGAGCTGCAATATTTTCCAGAGACCAGTTAGCCAGAATGGGCACAGCTCTGGGAAGAGGAGCAGAATCTGATCTCAGACTGATGAAATCCACAAATGTCACAGAACTAATCCAATGGAAATCTCTTCCCTGCAAGGTATTGGTGCTGCTTTGTGAAACTCCAGTTCACTGTCTCCAGTCTCAGGGAACTCTCAGGCTACATGGTCCTCTGAAAGCTGAGTAACATAAGCATGGCCTTGGGTTCCTTCCATTATGCTGTGGAGTCTTACATCCTCCTTACCACCGACCATTGTCTCCTCATTAAGACACTAGACCTGGAGGGAGGGATGAAGAAAGGAGAAAGGAACAGAGCCAGTGATAACTTGGTTTCAGCCCTTTATAGTCCACAGCTGTCAACTTCCCTGAAATTGTATCAGGAGCAATTGAGAGGACCTTGAGCTGAGTTAAATGACAGTCCTGAGATTGGAGAGCTGTGCTCTCCATCGGAGCTGTTTGCTTCTTGAGTCTCCAGAATGAAAAAAAAAATCTTTTTAAAAAAAATTGAATATTTTACTTACATTTCAGATGTTATCCCCTTTCCCCATTTCCCTCCCACCCAGGACCCCCCATCACATCCCTCTCCTCTTGTTTCTGTGAGGATGTGCCCCTACTCCCACCTCCCCACCCTCAAATTCTCCCACACTGGGGCATCCAGCCTTCAGGGACCAAAGACCTTCTCTCCCACCTATGCCCAACAAGGTCATCCTCCCCTACATATACAGCTGGAGCCATGGGTCCCTCCCTAAGTGCTCCTGGGCACAGGTGGTATAGACTCTGGGAGCTCTGGTTGGTTGGTATTGTTGCTGTCCTCATGGGGCCACAAACCCTTTGAGCTCCTTCAGTCTTCTGTCTAACTCCTCCATTGGGAACCCCATGATCAGTTCAATGGTTAGCTGTGAGCATCCACCTCTGTATATGTCAGGGTCTGGCAGACCTCTAAGGAGATCAAAAAAAAATTCTTATAACCTTTTTCTTTTTTTTATTGGATATTTTATTTATTTACATTTCAGGTATGTCCCCTTTCCCCATTTCCCCTCCCTAGAACCCACTATCCCATCTTCCCTCCTCCTTTTTGCTTTTATTGGTCATCCTGATAAGCCCTTAGAAACAGTGTTCACAGAATTTTGTTTATAACCTCTTTTCAATAAACGAAGGCAAAAATAATGAATTTTGTTTTCCAAAAAACACTGTTTCCCAGGAAAGTGTCTTCCACTGTTGCTACTTTTGATTATGATTTCTTTCTTTGCCTCTGCACAGCTCCTCATTTAAAAAGAAACAGGTGTTTCTCTTTTCTCTGCATTGGTTTTAAGAATCCACTGATGAGAGGCTAAGATAGCTCAGTCAGTAAGGTGCTTGCCATACAAACACAAGGGCTCTAATTTGATCCCTAGAGTCACATAAGAAGCCGAATATGTGATGTGTGTTTGCAATCATAGCACTGGGGAGACAGACTAGTAAAAAAAAAAGACTAGATCCCAGTCTAGCCAAATCAGCAAGTCCGAGTCCAAGTAGGAGAACAAAGGTGGGTGACTACCCTGAGGGGTGACACCTAAGGTTGACCTCCAGCTATACCAGTAGTTCTCAACCTGTGGCTTGCAATCTCTTTGGGGGGGGGTCACCTAAGACCACTGGAAAATACAGATATTTATATTGTGATTAATAATGGAAGAAAATTACAGTTGTAAGGTAGCAACAAAAATTTTACTGTTGAGGTTACGACAACATGAAAAATTGTATTGAATGTTGCAGCATTAAGAAAGTTGAAAACCACTGCTGTACACACACAAATACCTGCAAGAGCACACGGATGCACACACACACACACACACACACACACACACACAGAGAGAGAGAGAGAGAGAGAGAGAGAGAGAGAGAGAGAGAGAGAGAGATCATTTGTGTATTTGAATCCAGCCATTTCTCTATCAGTCAGCAACACAGACATTAAAAGGCAGTCTTACCAGCACATATCTACCCCTCCACTCTGGATGGGCATCTAGCAGATGAACATGACTCTGCTGTACCTATAAAGACTGCTCTAGTCAGGGAACATTCAAATATGGCAGAAGAGAGAATGTTAGAAGGAAAATGGCTTGTCATCTTGTTCGTTGTGTACTTCCTTGAAGTAGGTAATTACTTACATATATAACATATCTAGTCACAGGTTCACTATAGCCAAATGCACTTATGAGTCAGAAATGTATAGATTAAAAAGTATCTAAGGGTTGAGTTTAGAAGCACACACCTGTACTCCTAGTGTTTGAGAGACTGGGGTAAAAAGAGTTCATAAATCTGAGGCCAGCCTCGGCTATACAATAAGAGCCCTCAAAACAAAACAAAACCAAAGAAAAACAAACATAAATAAAACCTGTAATGAAGACTAAAGCTGTGGTGTGATATTTTGCTCATACCAAGTTCTGTGTGTATTCAGTCACTCTAGAGCCCACTGTGATAATTTTTCCCCACCATCTTTATCATGTACTAGAGAAACTAGAGCCCAGATTCATGACTTGGACACTCCAGATTTAACTCTGATTTTTCATCCATGTTGTAGTCAAAATATGTGTCCTCCAAGGATATCTTTGCTGAAATAATCCCCACCGTGGGGTATTTAGAAAACAAAACTTTAAGCTTCTGTGGAGTTTTGGGAATAGATCAGGATTCAATAATGTAATCTATCAGATTGGAGCCCCAATGAAAAATCCTGCTGGCTTAACAGAAATCAGAGAGATAAGACATATGTGTGCACATGCACACACAGTCACGTGTACACATACACTCTCTCACTCCCTCCTCCCGGCATGTGATACATTCCATCACCCTGATAGTTCACTAGCAAAGCCTTCATCACTTGATGCAGTAAGTTTCTTGTCCTTGAACCAAAAAATGTGAGCCATCAAAATTCTCTTCTCTTTGCAACTCACCCATTCTGAGATACTGCACCATTAATAACATAAATCAGTTTTTCTTTAACTAAGGCAGTTTCAATCTATCTTATTAGTATTTTAGTCTGACGGTGTTAGAGCTGTTCCAGTCCCTTACCACATTTTTAAAAAGGAAAATCGGTCTTCTCTACGTGATTTGACTGGAATACAAATAAAAGTACCCTGGATGCTTTAGAATCATCTAGTTTTGGGTTCTTTAAAGCATTTGCTGATCAAATTGTTTTGATGCCAAAGATTGACTTTTAACTATCACAGAGTTCATTAGCTCTTCCTAACCTTATCCCTAAAAAGTGTTTCTCTGCTCTCTTCTTCCATGTCTGTGTTTTAAGACTTTCAAATGAGAAATATTTTACATAGAGCTTGTTGAATAAGCATTCTGTCCGAAGTTCTAAATAGAAGAAACTCCTCACTTCTTTTTGTAGATCTCTAGAGCTGTCAACTTTCCTGTCCCCCTTCACAGTAATCTGTTACCCACTTGTGTAGCTGAATTCAGGCCACACTTGGCAGTTTAGAAACAACTCTAATTTGCTTCCATCCCTGGGAGAAATCTGTCAGAAATACTACACTTTCTTGTGAGGAAACAGAAAGAAGACAGATGTCATGTATGTGCCTCCCACCGTCTGTGGCTCAAAACCCACTCGGCCTCCAAAATAACTTCCCACGTGATTCCCACCAGGTTGTATGAAGACAAAGCAAAGCGATACCAAGTCTACAAAGGAGTGGAATGAGACACTCCACACCACAGACCATGTATGCCCTTTCTCTAAATCCAGATATTTATATAAAGAACCACGTCAGAGGGCACAAACAACTTGCGAATTTCTGGCCTCCAGCTCATTGTCTCCCCTTCTCCTCCTCTTCTTGCTTGTCACTGTTCTTGATTTTCTTTTTTCTTCTTTCTTTTCACCATCTTCAAGAATTCCAAATGAGCTCTACAGACATATGGACTGAACAGTGGTAAGCATGGTGTACATTTAATTTAGTCTCTTTCCTAAAAAGTAGGAAAATGTTCTAAAGCCTCAGATATTATTTGCCTGGGAGGAAGAGACTAAAACACATGAATTTAAGATTATGTATTACTCAAAACATGAATTATCTTGTGTTGTTGAAATAGACTTCCATGTGGACCACTGGACCACGAAGAGGCTGACTGAGCACTCAGACAACAGAAAGTTCAACCTGAGAATAAGAGATTGGTACGTAGCAGTGAAAATCAAACTGGACCCTGATGATAGTAACAGACTAGGTCAGTAGGTGGTCTAATGGGGTCAAAGTAGAGTTATAGGTGCCAGGAAGGAAAGGTGATGATAGAATGAATACATATTTACATAATCGAAAGACAAGGATTCATCCCTTTCTGGATCTATAAGTTTCTGGCATAGTAGGAAGAGAGTAATAAATTAATGTTTTGGGTAATTAGCAATGGTAAATCAGTAAATCTCAAGAAGTAAAAAAAATGCTTCTTCCAAGTGCAGAAATTAGCATCACATTCTGCTGAAAGACCATTTCAAGTCCTTATCCCCAGTACTTGTGACTGACATTTAGAAGCACTCTTCTTAGATACAATCAAGTGAGGATAAGGTCATAGTTGATTATTGAACTTGTGTCTGGAAAAGAGAGGAAAAGAAACGCAGGGAAGAAAGCCATGTAGAACTGGAAACAGAGACTGGGGTCATGCTTCAAGTCCCAAGGATCCCAGCACTCTCTTAGTATGGACAGAGGCATGAGGCAGTCCTGGAATCTTCTAGAGAAACCAGTCCAATCTTCTAAATATCTAACTCTAGAAACTATCAGGCTATTGACTACAGTTGTTTCAGGATGGATGTTAGCTATAAACCAACTTGAGGTTCTCAGTGCTGGGACATTACCATCTAAGTCAAAATAGTTCCCATACTTCAGAAGTGGGTGGATAAAATGGTGACACAATTAGCCATGTTATATACCAAAGGAATTTTAGCTTCTGCAGGAGGTGCAGGCTTTGGTTTGGGACACAGGGAACTGAATCACTAATGGTCACTGACATAATTAGAAATGCAAGTGGGAGCTTAAAAGAAAGTTTTATAGGGAGCACTATAAAGGGGAAAGGCCAGGCCTTAGGCTTTGTCATTCACTGCTGCACTGCTAATCTTGGCTTAGCATAGAACTCTAATTTTTCAGAGCATTTCACATCAATTATTCCTATTTGATTTTAATAGCAACCCTGGGAGGTATAATTATCTTCAATTTACAGATAAGTAAAGTGAGGTTTTGAAAGACTAGGAAAGTTGTCCACAGTTACATAAAGAGCTCCATTAGATAGAACAAGAAGAGCCCAGAACAGTACAGTTCCTATTTAAAAAAAAAAAAAAGAAAGAAAAAAGAAAAAAACATATATATACATATACATATACATATACATATACATATACGTGTGTGTGTGCGTGTGCATGTGTGTGTGTGTGTAGGTCAGAGGTTAACCTGCAAGAGTCTGTTCTTTCCCTCCATCATGTGGATCTTGAGGATTGAATATAGACCATCATGTTTGATGGCAGACAGTTTTACTCACTGAGCTATCTAACCAACATTATTGTTATCTTCTGAATTGATTTTAATTTTCATTGTTGTCATGCTGCCCCCTTTAAAATTGGGATTCAGAATACTATAAATTCTTCCTGAATTGGTCAATACACAATGTAAAAGAATGAATAATTTAAGTCCTCAAGGGACAGAGAGAACAGTCATCTAAACCCTATTGTTCTTTAAAACAAGAATAGAAGGACATTATACTACATTATCAAAATTTTCCTGAAAAGCAATTTCAAAAGGATCATCTACAGTTAACTTAGGGACTAACTAGGAGGGTAAACTAAAGAGAAGCTTGATCTGAGACTTTGTGTTGACTATGAGGTCAATGGAAACTGATCCACAGGTGAGTGAAGGAGCAGAAGCTGGTTAGGGCTGGAGGACAAAAAGGGGAAGCACACTGTGAGTCTATGACGGAAGCTTTGAGTCTGTTAACTCTAATGGAATAAATAAAATGAGAATGACTATGTAGGGAATTTAATACTATTTAATAAATTATCTACAGCTTCTATAGACTCATTGGATTTCACAGGAAGATATTTTAATTTCATTATTTATTTTAAATCAATAATCTTAATTCAATTGTAATTTGATTAAAATATGTATTCACTACAATTCCTAGACATGATAGGAATTGGTGTGAGCAACAGAGAGAATGCTTCTACCCAAGATTGTACTTTCAAGTTATCAAGAAATTTTACTAGGGTGGTGTGGATTAGCTAAGACAAGAGTGTGGGCATCAGTAAAACCTTTGGCTTTCTCTAGAGAGGTAAACTTAAAGTATAAGAAAGCAAAAGCAAACAGCTTCTGTAGATCCTATTAAAGAGCCATTTTCCATGTGATCTGGGATGGATTAACAGTGATGAATAGCTTATACCAGATGAATAATTTTCTATCATCAAATTATGTCCATTAAACTACATTTTATGCTTCCTCATTATTGGATGAAAGAGGCCTGTTGAAATAGCAATAACACACTTAGACTGGCTATGGTTCCTGCTTTGATTCCCATTTTATCAGAGTGATAACTTATGAGGCTGAACTAATCATTCATTAATTAATAATTGAAACTCTCTTTGAGATAGAGCAAGCAAGGTTTTCTTTAGAAATTCACCATGTTATTTGTAGAAGTGCTGGGTTACATCTCCTAAAGCAGGCACCAGGCATACCCACTGGGTACGAATTTAGTCATGTTGCCCTTGCAGTCAATCCTTTCCCCTGAAATCTTTGGCTATTATTAGGGTCTTATATAACTAAAGAGCAATCAATTCCTGGAGTGTGGGGGAGGGAGATGTGTGCTTGTAAATAACTTCTTTATCTGAAGAGAGAATGTCATATGTGGGGATACTAAGAAGTGGGTGGGAAAGAAATAAAAACAAATCCACAAAAAAGCTAGGGAAAGGAAAGAAATTGAAAGGAAGAACATAATGGAGGGAGGATATGAAGACGGGAAAGATCTGGAATAGATTTCATAGTGTTGATTCAACACTGTGTGCCAGGAGCCCAGAGCAGTTTCTGATGTTCATGCTGGATTGGGGAAGTAAAAGAAGAAACATTGAGTTTAGATTTCCCATGAACCAAAAATGATGGTATGACAGGAACAAAGTCATGAAGAGGGCCAGTGTAGTGATTTGGATGAGAATAGCCTCTGTCAGCTCTTATATTTAAAATCTTGGTACCTAGCTGATGGAACTGTCTGAGAAGGATTAGGAGGTATGGCCTTCTTAGAAGGTAGGTTTTGAGATTTGAAAAGCCCGTGCCTTTCCCATCTAACTCTCTGCCTGACTCTCATGGTCGGAGATGTGAGCTCTCAGCTACTGCTCCAGAGCGATACCTGCCTATCTGCTGCCATGCTCCTGGCCATGATGATCACAGATTAACCCTCTGAAACTGTGAAGCCCAAATTAAACACTTTCTTTTATAAGTTTCCTTGACCATGGTGCTTTTTCACAGCAAGAGAAAAGTAACTAAGACAACCAGCTAGGGCATCGTAACTGCTGTTCTTAGACCAGTCTCCAGCTGAGAAATGAGGGGTTTCAAGAGAGTTGAGGCTGTTACATCATTTCTGTGATTACAGACTACATGAGTACATGCCAAAGCTGCAAGCACAGCACTCATCAGTCTCTTCCATATAAGGTTTCCAAAGTGTTATCTACTCCTGGAAAGCCTCGGTGTCAGTAACAGAGGATAGGAGAAGAGAGAAGTGTGAGGCTCCTACCCAGTCCCACAACTGCCACCTCTTCGCATCTCTTCTTCAACCTACTACTCCTATCAAATTTTTACTGTTCTGGAGAAATCTTACTAGAAAAATACATTTTAAAAACAACAACAACAACAACAACAAATTCTTCTCTCATTCATACATCCTGACCACAGTTTCCCCTCCCTCCACTCCTACAAGCTCCTACCCTCTTGCTCTCTCCCCTGGATCCACCTGCTCCTCTCCATTTCCTTTTAGAAAAGATCAGGCCTCCAAGAGACAACAACCAAATATCGCAAAACAAGATGCAATAAGTCAAGGTAAAAGATTCAAGGCTGAACAAGGCAACCCAATAGAAAGGAAAGAGACCAAGAACAGACAAGAGTAAGAGACACACTCACTCCCACTGTTATGAGTCCTACAAAGCTAATAGCCATAACGCATGCACAGAGGACCTAGTACAGATCCATGTGGGCCCACTGAGAGAAAACCCGATTTAGACTCTTTCCCTTAACATAATGTCTGACTGTGGGTCTCTGAACCCACTCCCATCTGCTGCTGGAGGAAGCCTCTCTGATGACAACTGGACAAGCCACCAATCAATGAGTACAGTAGAATATCATTAGGAATAACTTCATTATTTTGTTTCCGTCAAGTTCAGCTTTACCCTCAACTCCCAGCTATCCAGTCTCCAGTCCCTGACCATCCAGGCAGTGTAGAGCATGGACTCGCTCTCTCATTGTATGGGCCTCAAGTTAAACCAGATATTGGTTGGTTACTTTCGTAAGTTCTTTCCCAGCATATCTTAAAGGCAGGAAGATTGTAGGTCAATGGTTTTGTGGCTTCATTGGTGTCAAAGTGTTTCTTTCTATAGCTTGAAGAGTATCTTCTAGCATGAAAAGGACTAGAATATAAGGGTAAAGGCTCCATGCAGGCATCAGCCCAACCTCTGTACATTCCATGAGCTGTGTGGATATTGTCCTCGCCAGTGGGGCTCCACTGTCAGTTTTAGGAGAGTGGCCCTCAGTCCTAACATCAGTCTGGGCTGTTTAGGGATCTCCATGGGATCCCTTTGGCCAACAATTCAACTGAATACAACCCAATTCCACCACTGGAAGCCTTGCCTGACTACAAACAATGGCTAGTACAGACTCTGTATCTTCCAGTGCTAGAAGTCCTCACTGGGGCTACCCTCATAGATTCCAGGAAGTTTCCACAGCACTAGGTTTCCACACTGCACCTCCATTGCCCTACTATTTCAGCTATCTCTTCCCAAATTCTCTCTCTATCCATTTCCTAACCCCTAAACTGATCTTTCCTGCCCCATCCCCATCTGCCCAGTCTACCCACAAAAATCTATTTTATTTCTCCTTTACATGGAGATCTATATGTCACCCCCCACAGAGCCCTCATTTTTAATCTAACTTCTCTGAGTTTATGGATTGAAAATTGATTATCACATACTTAACAGCTAATATCCACTTATAAGAGAATATATACCATATTTACCTTTCTGTGTCTGGGTTACGTCACTCAGGATGATTTTTTCTAGTTCCATTCATTTTCCTACAAATTTCATGATGTCACTTTTTTTAAACAGCTGAGCAATACTCCATTGTGTAAATGTACCACATTTTCTTTATCCATTCTTTACTTGAGGGACAGCTAGGTTGTTTCTGGTTTCTGGCTATTATGAATAAAAGACATAATAAATATAGTTGAGCAAGTATCCCATGGTAAGATGGAGCATTCTTTATGTATATGTCCAAGAGTAGTATAGATGTGTCTTGAGGTAGAATGATTTCCAACTTTCTAACTTTCCTACTTTCCAACTGAAATATTGATTTCTAGAGTGGCTGTATAGGTTTACACTACCAGCAGTAATGGAGGAATGTCTTCCTTGCTCCACATCCTTACCTTCCATAAGCTGCCAATTGTGTTAATGATTTTAGCCATTCTGACAGGTTGCCTGGGTCTGGCATGGCCACCGAAGGGGCAGTGTGACATGGTCCCTGTCCCTGGAGCAGAGATAGCAGGATTTGGGTCTTCTTGAGTACTGATGGCTGCTGTATGTGTAAGTCTTGTTTGTATAAAAATGTACGTATTTTATGTTCCTCCTTCAGAGAATGTTCTCCCTGCCAAGGTTGTTGGGGACTGTTCTCCCTGCCAAGGTTAATGACTCCATGATAATGAGAAACAGCATAATTCCAGGAAGCAAGAATTTGTCTGATGTTTCTCAGCAAAATGGTAATGCTGTGACCTCCAGGACAGTATTTAAGGCTGCGAGAAAGAACTCTGAAAACATGAGTTCAAGAATACATAAATCAGTGCAAGAACTCTTTTTTACGGGATTTCTCAACTATGCAAAGTATAAGGATGCAATAGGAATTTCATGAGGGGCTTCATGGACCTGAAAGAACAGAGTCAGCTGCACTAATGAACCAGCTTAAATTAGGAGACATAATTTAGTCAATAGATAAAAGAACCTAAATCGTGAAAGGGAAAGGAATAGTTAAAACAAAAACAAACAAACAAACAAGCAAGCAAAACACAAGAGCTTGCTAAATTAAATAAAAAATGTATGGTTCAAGTAATAAAGACGCACCAGAAAGTGAAATGGAGCTGAATCCTGTGTTCAAGGAGATAAAGAGATTTAGAGAGTGATGATCTCAGGCAAGATCCCACCCAGCTAATCTTATCTGTGTTTGGAATTTTTAATCTGGAATGAACTACAATCCAGAAATGGGGGGTACACTTGTGATCCAGATCTTGAGGCTGGAAGACATAGGCTTTTGATCTGGTTTTTTGGGGGACAGTGGTCATGAAAATCTTAGGCCCATGCATGGTGGTACACACCTTTAATTCCAGAAGACAAAGGCAAAAGATCTGAGTTCAAAACCAGCCTGGAACAGAGCAAGTGCTAGGTTAAGAAAAGCTTAGATCCCAGTATGATGATACACACTTTTAATCTCAGCATTCAAGAGACAGAGCCATGTAGATCTCTGAGTTTAAAGTCTGTCTACAGAACAAGTTCCAGGACAGCCAAGCTTAGGTAATAGAGGGGTTAGAAAACAGAAAGCAAAACAAAACAAAAACAAAAAAACAAAAACAAACAAACAAAAAAGCAAAGAAAACAGAGAAAGCTGGTGACAATGTACTAGAACAATGGGGCCATGTTCCAGTTTCAGAAAGCAGCAGAACTTGGCAGCTTCTTCAGCCACATTGCTCTGTCTTTAGGGTCAAGGGGCTAAAGTCATAAAATGCTGATTCATGGGATAATCAAAAGGGAATCTGGGGTAAACGATTGAATTGATTTGTAATTCCTGGGAAAGTAGGTTATGCAAAATAAAAGACTGGGCTTTGGTCTGCAAGAGAGAATTACTTCCAACAAAGAACTGTCTCCAGCAGAGAACTATCTCTCTAGCAGACTACAGAGCTGTCAGCTTGCACCCTATCATTAATTCTGAGTCTTTTCTTTCTCTGCTCCTAATACCCCTTCCTTAGGACTCTCTCTCAAGCTGAGGCAGGTCCTTCACAGACAGGTATTATGAGTTTTGATTTGCATTTTCCTAATGGCTAAGGATGTTGAACATTTCTTTAAGTGTAAAAACACATTTTCAATAATTAAATACAATTAATTATGTCATCCTTGATTGGCCTGAGGATATGAAGTGCTGTTTCTATTCCCCATCACTCACAGTACCCTAGGCAGAATGCAGTTTTCATGATTCCCTAATCAAAGACTTGAGGCCACTAGGTCTTCTTTCTTCACTGATTTTTATTTCTTGCGGGGTCTATTAACCTTTTCTGAACTCTCATTTTATTAAAACTCTCTTAAGCTTTCTTCTGATTTCCTGTTTGGTTGTTCATCTGAGAAGGTGCTCTTGGGAAGTCCTTGCCCATCTTGAGTCATTTCAGGCAATGGGCAGCTTGCTTCTCCAGTTCTCAGCTCAGTGGTTTTCAGTGGGGTTCTGACTTCTTTACCCTGGTTAGCCCCTTTCCTAGGCTTATTGGCCATTCCCATCTTCCTCTAAGTGCCCACTTAAGCCTCTGAGCACATTTTATCAGATTATTGCCATTTTTCATTGATTTGTAAATGTTCTGTGGTAAGTCCTTTATCTTTTTTACACTTTGAGGGTTTCCTTATTCATGCTGTAAGTAATGGCTCTGTTAAAAAGTTTTTTGTTTTTATGAAGTTCAATTTATAATACTTTTTAAGCTTGATGCCTTGTATGAAATCATTTTAACTACTTCAAGATAGTAAATAGTCTCTCATTTTTCTTTCTAGAAATTCCTGGTTTAGGTTTTACACTTTAGGTCTAACTTTAATTCCAAATTAACTTGTGGGTCAATTGTGAGTTCAGCATGAAAGCCTTTCCTACAATGGACACACACTTGTTTCCTTATTATTTGCTGAAATGAGTGTCCTTCCTTTACCAAATCTCATTGGGTTGTTTATTTAGAATCACATCACCATGTTCATGTCATTGGGTTAATATTTCGATGCTTCCTACTCTGTTGCATTTATCTCTATGTCGATTATTACCTGCATACCTCACTGATTTGAACAACAGCCAAGGGCTGGAGTAATTTCTGTTTTTCCCTCCTCAAGAGCATCTGGATAGCAGAAGCAGGTGTTTGATCAAAGAAAGACTTTGACCCTCAGAAGCCATCAGCTGCTTCTCTAAGGAGGCAAAGAAAAGCCTCTGCAAAGGAATCCCAGCTTGCTTTTCAGCAGCCAGCTACAAATGCAAGCATGGATGCACCAGATGCAGCTGGAGCTCTGCAGCCTCTCCCAGTGAAAGCTTTGCTTGCAGAAAAGCTTTTGAGTTGAAGTAGGGGTCTCAGTACTGCCTGCTAGGGCTGATGGGGCAAGAAGAGTAAAGCTGGAAGGGACAGGTGGGCAGGTTTTTGTCACACAGCAAAACCCTAAGGTCAAGACTAGTATACCAGGCTCAGTAGGACTGGAGCAGAGTCCCTACATAGAAGAATCCCAACACCAAAAAGCTGTCCTCAGCTTTCCAACTCTGCCTGCTTTCTCACTGTCTAGCAACTTCCAGTCTCTCAACTTATATTCAATTCTAATTGCATTTTGACAATTTCATACATGTATATAATGTATTATAATTATATCCCCCCATTGCTCTGTTCCCCTCCCACTCCTCACCCTCTCCTTGTCAACTAGTTCTCCTCCCACTTACGTGTGTATGAAGCAAGGAGGTGGGTGTACAGGTCTTCAGCAGGCAGCTGCAGCAGCTATGTGTTTATGACTGCAAGGGTTATGTTATACCCAAAGGACAAGATTACATAGCATTCCTCTCTAGACTTGGGCCTTGAAACTTCCTGCCCCTCTTCCTCCTACCCACAAAAGTATTCATAGTGGCCTATTCCTAAAGTACAAGTGACCCTTGCTTTCTATCCATGTGACTGTGTCTTCAGTTTGCTGTCTCCCTGTCCCAGGTGAGTTCTCATGAAGAGTACTGCAGAGAAGCTCCCCCTGAACCCCCCATGCGAACTTTAGGTGACATAGTTCTTTCTTCGTGTCACCAGAGTAAGTGTTATTATATTGTAGTCTATCCCAGTGAATATTTAAACATTACAAACAAGGGGCAGGAAAACGGCTGAGTTAACCAAAATCAACTTGTGCTTCCGCTAGCATGTACAGAAACGCTCTGGTGATGGCTGGGTGCATGCTGTTTCCTATACTTTTTGGCCATGCATCATTTTTAGTGTAAGACATTAATATTTATCAACAGGTATGACCACAGAAGTCATTTTCAACACCATTTTTATGCTTGCACAGCAAGTACTTTATGTACTGAGTCATCTTCCCAGCCCCTTCAATTTTTAAACTTAAAATATTCCCAATGCATGCATTTTAAAGATCCCGTTCCTTAGAAGGAGGCAGGAGTGGTGCCCCTGACTTTGTATGAACCTTGTGCTGATGGCTCTAGTCTGGACCCATATACTGGTTCAAGATGGACACTGTTCTGCCTGAACAGTCTCAGACTGTTTGCCTAGGGCTTCCTGCACCCCCATTTGCATTTGTAAAATCATATGTTTTTCTGCATATATTCTTGGTCAGCCATCAATGCCCAGCTCCAGTCACCTGATTTGAGGAGGAATTTCCATGATTAATTTGGCTTTTCCTCTTTTCACCTCCTTTGGAGCATTGTTAGTACTCATCAGAGACCTGACTGTGACATCTTTGGTACTTTCTGCCCACTCTAGTTATCTCTTTAAGTGTTAACTTCTCATCCGCCAGCTGTACTGCTGTCTTCTGCCAGGCAGCATGGACTTTACGCTACGGGCACTCCCTAACTGTTCAGTCATCCCAAACTCTAAAGAGCACAGGTGCTTACAGCTGGATCAATTGATTCTTTAGCCACTTTCATCCCAGCCTGTGGGTTTGCTCTTATTGTGGTAGTGCTGACTATGATTGCTGACTTGTTTAAAGGATTTCAATTGAGGCAGGACCCAGTTGAAATGAAAGAATGTTTGTTCACAGAGATGTGAACAGAAAATGGAGCCCCATCAAAATGTCTGTCATCACTCTGTAGAGATTATTTTTCCCATGTAGCATGTCTTGGATTGTCTGGTGTTCTTAAACCATGAAGAGAAATGTGACACTTTGGAAGTCCTAAGTGACTTTCTTCCTTTTAAAATTATTTCAGGCTTGGCTTCCCAGCAATTCAGAGGCCATTTCTGTTTCTATTGGGATCATGCTTTGCATTTTTATAGGCTTTAAACATCTCTTTACATACAAGGTCTGTTCATCTCCTGCAATGACCCCATGATTTGAGCAGGGTGAATATAGTGCAGTCATCTGCATTAAACCATTCGGAAACTGAAGCAAGGTTAGCTGAAACAGCAAAACAGTGACTTCAACTAAAATCTCCTTCCCACCAATCCAGGAGACTCTACTGTCTTCTGAACAGTGTAGAATGTGAACTCCATTTGTGTGTGTATTTAACTAGATGAAGGGAAGCATTTGATTTATAAAACACTGAGATGTTCTTCTCCTAAGGAGTTTTCTAATGAAAATATAACCATATATTCAACACCTAGTTTGACGGTTACCTATAAACACACACACACACTCACACACAAAAATGTCTTCTTGCTTTGCTTCCCAAATTGCCTTTCACAGCTAGCACACTCTTAGTTTGCACAGATGCCATGCAAAATGCCACAGGCTGGAAGACATAAATGAAAATAGTACTGTCTCACAGTCGTGGGGACTAAAATCCAAGATCAAAACACCAACTTGAATTTCTGGCTGCAGGGAGTGGGGATTGGGGTGGGTCCCTGGCTTACATATGTCTGTTTTTGCTGTATTTCCACATGGAAGAGGGTAAGGACAAAGGACAGAAAGCTCTCTTCCTACAAACACATTGATCCTACTACCATGAGGAAGAGGTAGTGGGTGGCTACCCAACCTCCTGCTAAAATCACTAAGTCCAGTAATTTTTCAAAGGTCCAGGAACCAGATACTATCTACTTGGGGATTAGAGCCTTAACATATAAATTTTCAAGGAACAGGATGTCTAGCATTTCACACCTGTTGCCCTAAAGCCTATGCTGTTCTCATATGCAAAATATGTTTACTCTATCTCAGAAGCCCCCCCCCAAAAAAAACCTAACTCATTCCAGCATCAACTCTGAAGGCTTAAGTCTCAGCTAACTAATGTATAATCCAGATATGAATGGGACAATTTCAAAGGCTTTGAACTCTTTAGCTGTAGACCTGAAAAGCCAAATAAGGGATCTGATTCTGAAACACAGCAGTGTGACAGGTTTGGATAAACATTCCCTCAAAGCAAGTACCAGAAGGAAGCAATTATAACAAGTCCAACCCCCAAATTCCACTAGCTCATGAGTGTCAAGTGTGACTTTTTTTGGCTTTGTGTCCTGTCTCCAGACTGGTTGCAGTGGCATTATCACACTCATGGCTCCAGAAGACCTCCTGCCCCCTTAGATCTGTCCCCAAGGCTCCAGTTAGGACATATCTATCCTACTAGAATCACGATGGGAGTCACTAACAACTGTTAGTCATTGTTGGAGTCCTGTCCTTCTAAAAGTAGGCCCTGTTTACAGCCTGTCAAAGCCAAGAACTCTTAGTAGACTCCTTGTCCTCCCTCCCTCCCCCCCTCCCTCCCTCCCTCCCTCCCTCTCTCCCTCCCTTCCTTCCTTCCTTCCTTCCTTCCATCCTTCTATTCATCCATCTTTCCTTCCTTCTATCTTTCCTTCCTTCCTTTTTTCCTTCCATCCATCTTTTCTTTCTTTCCTTCTTTCTATCTCCTTCCTTCATTCCATCTTTTCTTCTTTCCTTCCTTCCTCCTTCTTCCTTCTTTCATTTTTTCCTCCCTTCCTTCCTCCCCATTCCTTTCCATTCCCACTAGCAGTATTTCTGTTCATATAACCCAGTACAGTGTTTATTGGATGATTGCTCAAGTTACTCCCCTGGCACAGATGAGTAAGGCTTAGCCCAGCTCTCCAGTGGGCTGTCCATCTTCTCAGACTGGGACATACTGAATCCTATTTCAGAAAGCGGGTGTGTGTCTGTGAGGCACACACAGTGGCTGGTCCTGTCTCTGGAGTTGTTTTAGTGCATCCTCACCTTGTGAAAACTCATTTTAAAGCCATTTTTCTCATGGTCATCAGAGGTAAAAGGGAAAATCTAATTGTTTTACATAGCTAGTGACCCTCCTTCACCAGTCCTGTTGTTTAAGACTCTCCCTTGCCTGCATCTCTCTAGTCTCACCACTTCTAAACTTGAACTATATTTTATTCCAGATTCTATCTGTAAAGTCACTGAGAATGAGGAATTGGCTGATACTAAACCATTGCTTTTAGGGAAAATTCAAGATTATGTTCCTAGGAGACTCTCCAATCAAACATTTTTATGAGTCTTGACACACTCGCACGTGTACACGCGCGCGCGCACACACACACACACACACACACACACACACATATATATATCAGCTTATGTGATACACATTATTGAGTCATTTGCATTGAACTCCAGTCAGTTCCATTATATAACTTACTCATGAATGGAGTTTCCTTAACACCTATGTTTTCTACATAAGACACATACAGCTTTTTCACTAGTGCTGGAAATACTAGAGACCATTCCAGCTCTATGCAAGGGATGTAAAAACACATCCCATTTTGTTGTGAAATCACAACAAAAAGCAAAGAAAGTGAAAAAAATGACACATTACATAGAAAATGAAGCAAAGAAAAAATGAGACGTTACATAGCCCATGAAAAGGACACGTGAGTAGCATGAAACTGGAGGCAGAAAGACCAACTCTGTGCTCACTGTGCTGGGAAAGGTAATGTTGGGTGACTAAAACTTTATATATATGTACATATATGTATATATGTATATATATGAATATGTATATATATATATATGAAGGACATAAGCATTAGTTTGCAGTTTTCAAATATATTTTAGCAAATAAGTGAATTTTCAAATACAGAATCCACTAAACAAGGAGCAAGTGTTCTTGTAACTACTTGCTCTCTGGTTCACAGCTCTCCACTTGTCTGTCTGAACCCACCTATGAGTGAGACTATCTGAAGGTGAGAAGTGCTCCCTAGGTACACCAGCAGTAAGAGCTTGTCCTGTTTCTGTAGAAATGAATCACTTTCCTCTGTGATTCTGTAGAAATGAATTAATCCTGTGCTATGCCAGCCAAGTACTGGTCTAACCTAGTCTAGAGTATAATATGATCATCCTTTTGAAGCACTTAAATAAGATATAGAGCTTCCTTATCAGACTTGGTAGCTTGAATGCCCGAGAATCACCGCTCAACACCTTGCTTCTAGTACTTACAATTAAGGGAGAGACAGAATGTTATTTTTCATCCAAATGTAGCACAGAACACTCTGTGGACTGTGTAGTGAGAGCTGCCTGCAGAGAAGGCAGGCTCAGCCTGTTGCCTCTGATTCTTACCTGTTGGAACTTCATTTTTCTAGATAAAGCAAGGACATATGTTTTGCACATGTGACTCTCTCTCATCCACACAGAAATCCCATAATGCAGGTAGAAATGCTTCTCCTATGGAGAAAGATAAGAGACAGGGAAGTAAGGGGCATACAGAAAGAGGGTATGTTCTGTACCCACATTGGTTTGATCACTGAAGCCTGGCTATCATTGTTATTCCATGTCAGCTCTTAAAACATACACATTCCTGGGCAGGGCATCATATCCTCCCTCCTGCAACCCCGTTCTCTCTCTCTTTTTTCCCTTAGTTACATAACAGATACGGCTTGCAGTGCAAAGCAGTACTCCAGAGCAACAAGCAATACAAAAGCCAGTCAGATGTTACCCTCCACAAGCTCAGTGACAGTATACCATCAGCCTGGGAAATAAGGAAGGCCTTGTGGAGAAGAAGACCTGCATTTGACTTGAGGAACAGTTATTAGGGGGAATAACATGGGTAAAGGGCTCAGAAAGTAGGGGCCCAAAATGGGAGATTAGGTGCAAAGAAGATAGACAATTGTGAGTTTTAGGTCAGCCTAATATCTTGGTGAAACACTCTCCATAAAAGTGAAAATACAAAAAAATCAGAAGCAAACATTGAAATCAAGGAGGAGGATGGAGAAAGGCTGGGTGTACAACTAGCTTAACAGGTGCAAAGCCCTGATTTCAAGCCCTAGTATTGCATTTGAAAATAAAACCCAGAGAGTTGAATTCAAAAAGACACAGATGAGGACAGGACACATTAGCCATGGATGATATTGTGATGATAACCTCATTACTGCCAGCAGTACTTTGCAGTTCATTAGAGAGACATCTGAAGGGCAGTTCAATGGCTAAGGAGTGAGTAAAAATATTTGCAGGTATCAATTAGAACACCATAATAAAACTTCACAAACTTAGACAGGGGAGTTTAAACTATTTATTTATTTATTTATTTATTTATTTATTTATTTATTTATAACAGTTCTGCAAGCTGAAAGTTCAAGTAAATGGTATTGAGTGGACTGGTTTCCTCTGGTTTCTCTTCTGAGCTGGACAGCCGATGCCTTTTATCCCCATGTAGGGTTCGCTCTATGTCTGTCCAAATTCCTTTTTCTTAAGAGGATACAAATTAGGTGTCCTTTTATTACTCTCACTTTAACCCACTTGCTTCCTACAGACTCTTCTCCCAAACTTAGTCATAGTATGAAACATTTGGGTTAGAATGCATTTTCTGGGGACACACTTCAGCCTGTATCATTGGGTTATGGGACATGAGGAGAACTTGGGTGGCCATTTAAGAGGCTTTCCAGCAACCATGGCAGGCAGTGGCCTGAAGCAGGGGCAAGAAAATTCTATGATGAGCATTGATTGGCTGTCTTTATTCCTCAGGAGGAAGATCTCAGGGAGAACAACAACAAAAAAAAAGGCAGCTAGATTAACTCACCAAGCTCCCTGGACCCAAAGTCATCACTTCTCGCTGCCTCTCTGTAGGGGGAGGGTTGCTTCTGACAGCCCACCCACGCACAACAAAATGTCTCATTGCTCTGTGGGCTCTGTGCATTTGCATCACATCCCCTCATGCCTGGAATCTGAACCGCAGCCAGGACATTCCTGAGTGACAGCTCCCATGAACTAATTATTAATGTTCTTGGCACTGAGGCTGGGTGGGCATTTATTCCCATTACCCGGGGCTGGTGATAGATGGGGCTTTGCACGGGCTGCATAATTTCTTCATTTCTCCATAAGTCTCTGCCTTCTGCTGGCATTTTAAGGAATGTATTTTTACAGAAGTTGGCACTATTCAGTAATTTTCCAGGAGGGCACATTGCCCAGGCCAGATGGACATATTTTTTTTTCTGGTCCCAGCTGGTAAGTCCTATTTGATAAGATCCTATCCTATCCTACTTGAACAAGGATGTGCAATTTGCTCTCACGTTGGGTAGTGAAAAATGACCCTAGCAGCAGGTTGTGACAGAGGGCTAAGGATGGGAGGACCACCCTTAGAACTACAACTATTGCCAGAGTCAGGAGCTCCACAATTACATACTTGGGAAGTACCATAGAAGGGCATTTCTGTTTGAGCATACACTGTGGGACAGGCTGTCTCAAAGCCCTACAGAATCCCTCCTTTATAGCATTGATATCTCTGTTTCCCTCTGAATTTTTCCATGGTTGGACAGAGAAGCCTGGCATGGTCAGGACATCACTCCAATGTCCAATTTTACTGCATTATGGGATCCTTTGCTATCTGTCACAAAGTGCAAGTGTCAGCTCAGGTCTTCCTTACAGGCTTCATCCTCAGCAGGAGTGTGCACACCAAGCAAACAAGTCACATAACATTTTAAACATGGTGCCCAGCACATGGCAAAGACCTCCTGGAAGATAGTCCTTGGCCTCTATGTGTGGTTTCTCTTCTCTCATTTTTTGATAACCACACTTTTAGAGGGACAAAGGCCGACAGCACTTTCAAAGAAAACCACTTTACCTTAAGAAGTAGTACTGAGTGGTGGCACACGCCTTTAGCTCCAGCACAAAAGAGGCAGAGGCAAGCAGACTGAGTTCAGGGCCAGCCTGGTCTTCAGAGTGAGTTCCAGGACAGCCAAGGTTGCACAGAGAAACCCTGTCTGGAAAAAACGTTGAAAAGGGGGGGAAGTAATGACACTATCCATGAATAAACACACCTGACTTTTCATTTTCTTCCTATAATTGGATATAATTTTACATTTGTTGAACATCGATTATTTTTGTATCTGTTCCCCAGCTGTTTCTCTTTCTGATCTTGAGTCTATGTGTGTTGGTAGGAAAGTGGCCCCTCTCTGAATTCTCTCTACTCATGCATCTCATGTTTTCTTTCTGGTAAGGATGCTACAGGTGCACTCTGTCTAGCCAGCTCTCTTGCTACAACCCTTCGCTCCTTTCCTGCCTTCCACCTGCTACTCCTAACAACTTGGTGGCAGCTTGACCACATTCACATTCATCGGGCAATTATCTAGACTTTTACTACAAGACAACAAGAGAAAATTACTAACAGAATTGGCTTGTTCCCAGTTAGCAGATGTAAAAATGAAATGAAGTCAAGACTAAGTGTTGTGTTTGAGATACAGCTCTGGGAATGAAAATGAGCTTGTGCTTTCTTCTGAAACCTATCAAGATAAAAAAAAAAAAATCCTATGAGGAAGGCTTGAAAAAGGCTACTCAACCAAAGCAAACAAATGTTAGTACCAGTCATAACAGGCAAAACAATAAATTAGACAATAAGAGGGAAACAGTCCAATAAGCAATGGGCAAAATATTTTTAATTAATTACTCAGTAGAGCAGTATAGAGATGGCAAGGGGTCACATGAAAGACACCGAATGTTAATAGTGATTGACAGGGAAGTATATGGATGAACAACTCTACACTGCTGGTTAAAACAAAATAGGTCTTCCTCCTTGAGAACATTTTGGATAACTTCGAAACTACCCACTAAACACTGGCAATTCCATTCCCAGGTGAATGTTCAATAAAATGAAAACCTTTCTCTGTATTTCTGTCTGTGTGTCTTTCTGTGCTGCCCCTGTCTATTTGACTCCTCTCTATGTCTCTTTTGCATACAGAGAGAGAGAGAGAGAGAGAGAGAGAGAAAGGATAAATGTTACTCATGACGTTATTTATAATCCTCAAAAGTGGGAACCATCCATTGCCCAGTGACTGATAGATAAACTAGTCAGTGCATAAAATGGAACATGACTCAACAACAAATGGACAGAAGTGTTAACAGCAAGAGCAGTGTGGATGAATTTTAAACATCATGATACATGAGAGGCATCAAATTCTAAAGGCTGTGCGTTTTATAATGCCATTCACATCATAGTCTGGATGAGACAAAATTAAAGACACAGAAAGAAGGCTGATAACCCCCAACAGTGGGGGTAGATGACAATGAAAGATATCAAGGATGTTTTGGGGTAATGGACATTTTACATATTGCAAATTGCCATGGATGATAAAGCTACATACACTTGTCGAGATTCATACAGATGCACCCCCCCAAAAGAATGAATTTTAATGTAGCAACCATGCTGTACCAGATACCTTTAAATTATAAACATAATGGCATTTGTGACAAATACACTATTTTATATTCATTTTCCACTGTCAGATCCCTCTCATGGAGTTCCTTTGTCCTAGATGTTTCATAGTAGCTCAGAAATATACAGAAAATAACTGTGGTCTTCACTCATATTGTGTAAGTCTTAGAAGGAAACACAGTAAAGGCAGACTTGGGAGTATGATTCATTTTGTGAAGGAAGAGAGATGAGACTGTCTTTTACCAAGGATGGCAGGAGCTTTGGCCCGAAGAGCAAGTAGCTAGTTAGGGGGAGGTGTTCTCCAATGGGAAACAACAGCAGCTAGAATAGAGAGGCAGCAAGGGTCTAAGGGAAAAGCGTGTGTCCTCCTCCCTCACAGCTGCAACCAGCTGGACATCTCCCGCCCAGCACCAACTCTTCAGAGAACTGAAGGAAGCCTGGTCCCATGACCCACTTCTCTTGTAGCACAGACAGCTAAGAAATATTTGATGACTTTATCCTCCCTCACAGAAACAGGGCATGGGAAATACAGAAAAAATAGAAATCAGACACCATTAGGAAGACACCACTGTGATATTGGTTCAAGCCAAGAAGCTTTGATGGAGGGCAAAGGTTAATGAACAGACCTATGATGGGAAATGGGGCATTTACATGGTCACAAGTACTTTTTCTTACAACTTGTTATCAAAAGATAGTAGCAACAACAGTGAAGGCACATTGTGGACATCACCTTCCCAAGGAAAAGCCTCACAGACTTGATGTGGGCTTGTGAGTTATAAGCAGGCATCCTTGTGCCATTTCTATGGTGGTCCTGTCATTATAGATTACCATAGTCAGGGAGGATTAAAACACAGTCATTTCCTTTTCTAAGTCCTGCATTCTGGGATGTCAAGGTCAAGAAGAAGTTGATCTGATTGCTGGTGGGGTTGTGCTTCCTGCTTAGCTTGCAGATGGCTAGCTCCCTGCTATGTCCTCACACAGTGACAAGCAAGGAGGTAGGAAACTAGCTTCCGTTGTTTCTCTTCCTGTAAGGGCACTGACTGTATTCTCAGATTTCCACCTCACTGCAAATTTACTTTCCAAAATATTCAGCCTCCCCAGACCATCAGATCAAGTGTTAGAATTGCATTATAAGGGACTGGCAGAAGGAAAAACACAATGCAGTCTCTAAGAATTCACAGCCTCACTCTCATTTTGATAGAAACATGAAGCAGATCCGAATCAAAAGGGCTGCACACAGTAACAGATCTGCATATTTCAAAGACTTTCCAGCCTTAAATGAAAGAGAACAATTATCAGAGGTGAGAGATCAAAGAGGCCATGTGGCAAACAGCAAGGTGGGCTCTGCTTGGACCCTGGACCAATAAAAAGATTGATGGTGAAATAGGAATAATTCCAATAAACCCTGTAATTGAATTGAATGTATCATGTCAATGTCATTTCTCAATGGCCATTACCATACCTGAATCATACAATCTTAATGCTGCAAAAATTTTAATGATGGTTAAGCTAAAGTTCTCCATGATGTATTTGTAATCTTGATATTTTCCGAAAGCTTCTGTGTGTTCTGAAAAGGATATGGTACAAGAGTATCCCTTCAACAACCAGCTGTCTTACTCATGTTCCTTCTCCTTGGAGGACAAACCTGATATTATCATTCTGTGCTGAAGAATAATGAAATAAGTCTTTCAAGCTCTCTAATAGATTCCCAGTTCTAAAGAGTTTCAGACTCCCAGAGATATATATGTAAAGCTTTTGCCATTGCCTCACGGGGTAAGTAGTATCCACACCATGAAATGTTAACAGTCTTACATCCAGTCTCACATGCTACAGAGTAGATGCCTGCTATACTTAAAAATCAGAGGTGACTTCTCCCAGTGGAAGACTTTATGGCTGAAGACTAGGAACTGGCACATTGAATCAAGACTCTGCACAATAGCCAGAAGTTGGTGCTGTGGCTCACACTGGCTACTTCACAGCCAGTCTTCCACAACAATAATAAGACAGGCTTTCTTAAGTGTATCTGAGCTCCATTCAGCTTGCTTGGACACTGGGGTTTTGTTATCTGTCTAAAGAATGGAAGGACAAGCAGAAAGAGCTTTCTTCCATCAATAATCTTTAATAAATAAAGCTTGCAGTGAGTTTTAAGATCTGATTGTGCTTAAAGTACAGAGAAGGAAACTGGTTGGTCCCCAAAGAAAGCGAAGGATTATCAATACTATGGAGTTCTTAGACCAATGACCTTATGCTGAGGTTAGCTTGAGGTTTAAAATACAAGATGCAGACATGAGCTTTGTTGAGTGAACCAGCTCCTAAAAAGGATGAGAAACTTTGAAATATATATCCTGTACTAATCATCTTAAAATTAATTCTTTATTGGATATTTTATTTACATTTTAGATGTTATCCCCTTTCCCCATTTCCCTCCCACCCAGGACCTCCCATCACATCCCCCTCCTCCTGCTTCTATGAGGATGTACCCACACACACCCACCTACTCCCACCTCCCACCCTCGAATTTCCCCACACTGGGGCATCCAGCCATCATGGAACCAAGGACCTCCTCTCCCACCTATGCTCAACAAGGCCATCCTCCCCTACATATACAGCTGGTCCCTCCCTATGTGCTCCCAGGTTGGTGGTTTAGACCCTGGGAGCTCTGTTTGGAAATGGCTGCATTATATACAATGTTTTAGTTTTCTCATTAATATAATAAAATATCAGACTAAAACAGTTTAACCAGGGGAGGGAGATACCTTAGGGAGTAAAGTTCTTGCTGGGTCAGAGTAAAGACTCATGTTCAGTTTTCAGCATCTACTTAAAGAACCAGATGTGGTGATGCACACCTGTAATCCCAACACTAGGAAAGCAGACAAAAGTGACTGCCTGGCCCACCAGCTTATCCCAGGAGGTGATCCCCAAAGCCCAGCAAGCTTTGTCCCAAAAGTATCAAGGTTCATAGATTTTGAAGAGCACTACCCCAGGCTGATCTCTGACCTTAACACATATATTCACACCAGCCCACACTCATGAGCACACCAAAAAAGGGAGAGTTTTACACTCTGAATGTACTGTTTTATGGCAGGGGAAGGCATAGGAGCAAGGGGCAGTCGGTCACATTTCTGTTACAGTTATGATGCAGAGAGAAACAAACACTGATGTCAGCTAGCTTTCTCTCCTTTAATTTTGTTTGGAACCCAGCCCACAGAAAGGTACTGCCCAAATAAAGGTGCATCTTCCCACCTCAATTAGTCCAATCTAAAACCTCCTTCACAATCATTGGCCAGAGTTTCATCTCCTGTGTGATTCCAAAGCCTGGGAAATTGACAATAAATAAATATCTGTGTATAATTATTTTGTGTATATTGACTTATTAGTATATGTTTGTTAATATCAGAATTTGTGAGTTATTAATAATGGGTATAATCTTATATCGTGACACTTAATGGGATTCTGCCCTAATAATGGAAATTTCTACGTTTGAAGCCTTAAAATATATTTTAAGCCTTGTTTCATCTCCAGAAGTTAAACACATACATTCATGTGATCTAGACCATTCATTGTAGGTTTCTACTCAAGAAAAAGAAAATCCTATGGTTGTACAACTTCTACACAAACATTACTAGTATACTTATTTTTAATTTTTATTTATTCACTTTGCATCCTGGTTACTATCCTGTTCTTCTCCCACAGTCCCTGCCCCCTTCTTCTCTGAGACAGTGGAAGCCCCCCTGGGTACTGCAACTCAGACCCTGGCACATCAAGTCTCTGCAGGGATAGGGGCTTTTCTCCCATGGAGGTCAAACAAGGCAACTAAATTATTATTCATGGCTATTGTAAAGAGTATTGTTTTCCTAATTTCTTTCTTGACCCATTTACCCTTTGTATGAAGGATGGCTACTGATTGTTTTTTTTTTTTTTTAACTTAAGTTTATATCCAGCCGCTTTGCTGAAGATGTTTATCAGCTGTAGGAGTTCTCTGGAAGATTTTTGTGGTCGCTTATCTATACTATCGTATTATCCCCAAATAGCCATACTTTGACTTCTTCCTTTCCAATTTGTAACCTCTGGATTTCCTTTAGTTGTCTTACTGCTCTAGCTAGAACTTCAATTACTATATTAAAAGACGGAGAAAGTGAGCACCTTGTTTTTTCCCTGATTTTAATGAAATTATTTTAAGTTTCTCTCCATTTAATTTGATGTTGGCTATAAGCTTGCTGTATATTCCTTTAATTATGTTTAGGTATCTGCCTGGTAACCCTGATCTCTGTAACACATTTAACATAAATTGGATTTTGTCAAAGGCTATTTAGCATCTAATAAGATGATCATACAATTTTTTTTCTTTGAATTTGTTATATGGTGGATTACACTGATGGATTTTTATATATTGAACCATCCCTGTATTCCTGGGATGAAGCCTACTTGATCATGGTGGATGATGTTTTTAATGTGTTCCTGGATTCCATCTGAGAGAATTTTATTAAGTAGTTTTGCATCAATGTTCATAAGAGAAATTGGTCTGAAATTCCCTTTCTTTGTTGAGTCTTTGTGTGGTTTAGGTATCAGGGTGACTGTGGCTTCATAGAATGATTCTGGCAGTGCTCCTTCTGCTTCTATTTTGTGAAACAGTGTGAGGTGTATTGGTATTAGGTCTTCTTTGAAGGTCTGGTAGCATTCTGCACTAAGACCATCTGGCTTTGGGAATTTTGAGGGGGAGGGAGTTGGGAGACTTTTAAATGACTGCTTATATATCCTTAGCGATTATAGGGCTGTTTAAATAGTTTATCTGATCGTGATTTAACTTCAGCAAGTGGTATCTGTCTAGAAAATCATCCATTTCATTAAGATTTTCCAATTTTGTGGAGTACAGACTTTTGAAGTAATATCTAATGAGTCTTTGAATTTCCTTGTTGTATGCTGTTATGTGTCCCTTTTCATTTCTTGTTTTATTTATTTGGAAACTGTTTCTCTGTCTATGGGTTAGTTTGGCTAAGGGTTTGTCTATCATGTTGATTTTCTCAAAGAACCAGTTCTTGTGTTTGTTGACTCTTTGCGTTGGTTTTTTTTTGTTTCTAATTAATTGATTTCAGCCCTGATTTTTATTATGTCCTGTTTTCTACTCCTCTTCAGTGGGGTTGCTTCTTTTTTCTAGAGCTTCAGGTATACTTTTAAATTGCTTGTAGAAGAAATTTCTAATTTCTTTATGGAGGAACTTAGTGCTTTGATCTTTTCTCTTAGTACTGCTTTTATTGAATCTCATAAATTGGGGTATGTTGTACTTTCATTTTCATTGAATTCTAGAAAGTCTTTAATTTATTTTTCTTTATTTTTACCCTGATCCAAAAATCATTGAGTAAAAAGTTATTATATTTCCATGAATCTGTAAGGTTTCTGATGTTTCTGTTGTTATTCAAAACCAGCTTTTATGCACGGTGGTCTGAAAAAATACAAGGCACTATTTCAGTTTTTTTGTGTCTGTTGAGGATTTCCCTGTGACTGACTATATCATCAGTTTTGGAGAAGGATCCACAAGGTGCTGAGAAGAAGGTATATTCTGTTGTGTTTTGGTGAAATATTCTATAAATGTCTATTAGGTCCATTTGATTCATAATATCAGTTATTTTCATTGTTTCTCTGTTGTGTCTTCATTAGGATGAGAGTCAATTGGTGAGGGTAGGTTTTTCAAGTCTCTCATTATTAATGTGTAGGGTTTGGTGTGCAATTTATGTTTTAGCATGCAGCAGAATGATAGACCCTGTTTTTAACATCCATTCTATTAGCTTGTATCTTTTTATTGGGGAATTGAGTCCATTGAGATCAAGAGATATTGATGACCAGTGATTGATACTTCCTGTTATTTCAATGTTGGTGGTCTTGGTGTGTGTGTAAGTGTTTGTGTGAGTCCTCCTCCCCTTTTTAATGGCATGGAATTATTTATTTCCTGTATTTTCTTGTATGTAGTTATCCTCCTTGGCTTAGAGTTTTTCTTCTAGTATTTTCTGCAGGGATGAATTTGTGGATAGATATTGTTTACATTTGTCTTGAAATATCTTATTTTCTCCATCTATGATGATTGAGAGTTTTGCTGGATATAGTAATCTAGGTTGGTACCTGTGGGGTTTTTTTTTTTTTGGTTTTTGTTTTGTTTTTTTAGAGGTTGCAAGATATCTGTCCAGGCCCTTCTAGCTTTTAAAGTCTGTTGAGAAGTTGGGTGTAATTCTGATGTTCCTGTTGTAGTAGGTATTGGGAGGGAGTCTAACCTTGATGATCCTGGTGTGGCAGGCCTCTGATGGGTGTCTTTGGGTTGTATGGTTCGATATCAGCAGATCAGATGAAGGTGGGGTGAGAGACGGTGGGAGAATGAGGATCCAATTGGGATAGCAGGCGGCTCAGCAAAGCTGTGAGTACCAAAGAGGACTTAGCAGGCTGAGAAGATGGGTGTGGGGAGTCTCTAGTATACTTATTTGTATTAGCATAAAATGGATAGATTTAATTGACCAATTTGCAAATAGACACTTATACCAACAAGTTGTGCTATATCTTTTTCAACAGTATATTAGAAGACAAAAATAAACATGCAAGAGTGTGAATGTAACTCCATTGGGTTAACTTAAGAAGGATAAGAAAAGTATATACTGAGTGATTCCTTTTATATACAATTTAGAAGGCACACACTAATTTATTGTCAGGTCAAGACTATCAATGGTTACTTATGGAGTAAAACATTAGCAAAGAATATAAGAAACCTTTTGTAGATGAAAATATATTCAATATGTGTTATCTTGCATATTTCAAGCTAATCATGTCATTGTGGGTAATAATCCTCTGGAGTTGCAAGCCAAACTAAACTTTTCCTTCTGTAAGTTAACTTGATTGTGCTATTTTATTACAGAACAGAAAAGCAATTGCTACAAAGTTCTGGGAGTGGTGGCCTGCTCCATGAACACTCTTCATTAATGCCCTTCCTATCCCTGTCTCATTTACCATCTTCCTTGTCACTTTCCTGAATGTAAGATTTCTTTTTGTAGAAACATTCTCAGCTCTGAAAACATGGATTAATTGCCAAAACTCTTTCATATAATGCAGTTTAGATTTGACTCAAGTGAGGATCCAAGCTTAAACTCTAGTAACAAAATTACTCAGCAGAAGTGATGGTGGTGAAAATACTTAACAGCACATTACTCTTTTGGCCTTTAGACTCTAAAAGCACAGCATCAGGGAGCTGTCCATAGTGCTGAATTATTTCCAGCCAAATAGGTATCTATGGTTGGACTACAACTTACAACTTTCTGCCTTGGATTCTGTCCATTTTGTTTTGCCTCCAGGCCAGTGTCTACTACCAACACTTGCATATATCCTGCCTGGCTACAGTCAGACTCTTTTACTAACTTCCTACCCTCTGCTTAGCAGGACTCAATTTTTCCTCCCGTCTCTGCCTCACTGACAACCTAATGACCTGGGTCTGTTGGCTTTTGTATAAACACTTAAATTGCTGTTCCTTAAAAATCAATACATATTAAGTTAAAAACTGCTTTCTAGCACGTCATCAAGGTTTATCTAAAATAAAACTATACTTAATCCTGAAGTTGGAAGACCCTGGTACAATGTTTCACTGTAGAAGAAAAATGAAGTGTTCCAAATTTTAGAAATCTTGAGAAGTTCATGTTTGGTCCTCCCCCTTGTAAAAAAAATCACCACAGAAGGTCTTGTTGACAGGTCACATACCCATAGTGGTTCAGAGTTGGTCACAAGTTTCTCTATCCATCTGCTGCCTACAGCTCGTCAATGCTATCTGTGTCCTGGGGAAGGGGGTAGACTACATAGGGTCTGGGAAATATTATAATGAGGTTCCATTTTTGTGGTTACAAGAACCTTCATTGCTGTTAGGTAAGACTTTCCAGGTGCAGACAGTTGGACAAAGAGTGTTCACATCCCTGTATATAACTCCTCCCCTAGGCTATATAAGGAAACCCAATAGATGCATTGGTGAACTTTGATGGAATAACACATCAGTTAGCTGTTGGGATCCTGGAAAGAGGGAGCAGACATTGCTTTACATTTACGCTGGAGAAACAATTTTAATAACATGTGTACACTCCCCTACTCATCCCAGAAAAGGAGCCCATGGTAGACCAAGGTAATGATTGCATTAGAGTCCAAGTTAGCTAACTACTGAGGTTTTTTTTTTTTCATTTGCCTTCTTATAAGAGTACCGATGGAAGTTGCTTAAAGGGTCTGTAGTGACTAAAAACACAGCTGTACCACCACCAAGCCCATCTCAGCATAAAACTGCAACCCTGGAGCTCTTTGCAGGACTTGCAGGCAGCTCAGCAGATCTCAAAAAAATCTCTTCTCTGTAGCATGGCTGCTTGGATTTTCCTCTTCCAGCTGTAGATTTTCACTCTTTCTGTAAGTCTGGGGAGGATCCTTGGAGAATATTCTAAATTTCTGCCTTTCCAGACTTGTGACTTTTTATTTACAGCCTGAATTTTGTGAACCTCTCCTCTTACCTGGAGGAAATGTTTTAGTTCAGGGGAAAATGTTTCCCAACAGTCAGTAGTTCTCAGGTTTTCTTTCTTGTAGAACTAAAGCAGACTCTTAATAATGTCAGACACACAATGGGGCTGATTGGTTAATGGTGTATAAAGAACTTGATAAAGCTGTGAGATGGTTAGTAGGTACCCAGTAGACAGTAGCTATAAACTAGGTAATGGCAGTGTGCAGCATATCTACTTCCTCCTTTTGATGGAAATTCTGTTGTGTCGACCCAGTTCTGCAGGCAGATGGATCCAAGCAGCAATGTCTCTGAAAGTCCTGTACTAATGAGTACAAGCCAAGAAAACAGAAACAAGGGCAGAGGTACATTGAGAAGACACTGATGCAAGTGTAGGGTGATGCTTGCCAGAGAAAAGTATTATATGGCATTATATGATAACATAAAGAGCTACTAATTGTCCAATCTTCTGAGGTCCCAGGGAATACTGAATATCTCTGTGTCTGTCTGTCTGTCTGCTCTCTCTCTCTCTCTCTCTCTCTCTCTCTCTCTCTCTCTCTCTCTCTCTCTCTCTGTGTGTGTGTGTGTTTGTGTGTGTGTGTGTGTGTGTGTGTGTGTGTGTGTGTGTTTACGGGGAATTGAACCTGGAGTAGAGCCTAGTGCATGCTAGACAATCACTCTATGACACCCAGCTTTTAAATTTTTTCATTTTATTTTGAGGCAGGGTCTCAATTAGTTGTTCGGGCTGACTGTAAACTTAAACTTACCACCATCCAACTTCAGCTTCCTGAGATTATGAAATGTCAGGTCAATACCATTGAAATCTGAAAGCCATTGATATAATGGCTCTCGACACAGTCTGTTGGTAAAATGGATAAAGAAGATGAGAAAAGTTATCCACTATTTTTAATATCTTGTGATTAAAGTTCTAGCTAGCTTATCATTAACTCCCTGGCCCCTTGTGATGAGTCCATGTGAGTGCCAAACAGGTCTCAATTTATGCCTCAGTGGCAGCAAGGGAGATAGAGCATATTAAGGACAGAAGGCCCAAGGTATGGCTTTGAGGTAGAACACTTCTAGGTAATTCATTCACAAGTCCACCGTGCCCATGCTAATTACAAGAGTCGTATCAGAACATGAACTCATCTTCAAAGTCAAAACAAAACAAAAGTAGCCAAGAGGCCTGGAGAAGGTTCCCATGGAATTCCTAGCAGAAAGGGAGACACACTGTCAACCATCAGTAAGTAGTTCCAGATATTCAAGCTTCTCCCTCATGCCAGCAGGTGTTCTAAACCATATCAAATAACTGTTGATATGAAAACCAGGATTTAAGTGCTGGTAAATTACTTAACAGATCAAACACTTAATGAGAACAAGATCTTTAGCTTTGAATAATTGCCCTTTAACTATTCTGTTTTGATATGTTAGGTGTTCTGCTGAGAAAACATTCTTGTACGATGTCTTTCTACTTAGACTATTTTGACGTTGAGTGCATTCGATTCGGGTGGCATTGGAAATTCTTAGCATTCTCGGCAGAAATGTGAAGGTTATTTGTTACACAATGTATCTGACTCACACAATGCAGTCTCAAACTCTTTGAAAGAACAAACACACAGCACTCTCAGAGGAAGACAAACTCCCAGCTAATCACTATTGGATGAGAAATAACCTACGTCCTAGGCATTAGGTAAGTGAGATATGAACAGACTGTAGTCAGATGAGGAATGAACAATTTCAAGAATTCATTAGCTCCTGCTAGACATGAGATAGGAAACAGTTATCTTGGGTGAAATTGAGCCAATAACAGAAAAATACATATAACATCATCCTATTTTAAATGCCTATGACTAAAACATGTATGTGGATGTACACACTTAGAAATATAAAAGATGGGGAGGCATATGAACAGTAAAGCCTGTTCCCTTGAGAGGTCAAATTGGGAGAAGGAGAGGTTTATTTTACTCACACTGTTTATGATTTTTACAACAAACATTTATTACTTATGTAACTTAAAATGAACAAGAAAAATAAACTGTGAATGAATCATGGATATTTGATGCCACAGCAGAAAAATATAGGCAATAGGGTATGAATAAACACTTAGTTTTGACAGTGAATTAGTCAGGTACCATCTTTCATTTAATCCTTCGTAAAGAAAAATGTGAGTTTTGCTTAATCCCCACGAGAGCCATTAGAACTTCCAGCTTCTCGGCATTTCCTAAAATAACAGTGCTCTTGGCTGACTTGCTCAGCTATACATCATAACACTCCAGGATCATTCCCCAGCTTTGGTACCTAGTTCTGTTTACAACGCTAATGAACCAATAAAAACTTTGTAGCCAACATAGATCACCCAGGTATGCATTACCAAACGGGGGCAGTTGCCTTTCTTAATTCTGATTTTTTTTTCCTACCAATGTCTGTCTCAAACAAAAATATTTTCATGTATTGCCAAAACCTTTATAAAATAATATAGTAGTTGTATATTCCACACCTTTTGGAGTCCTGCCTAGCATGATAAATACCTAGATAAAGTCCATGGATATAGAGATAGATTATATCAAGTATGTTCATTACTTACATATGCTTGTGATATCTTCCATTAAGAAAGGATAGAGGTACCACTTCTCCCCAGAAGGGTCATGAATGGGAAGAAAAGGTAGTTGGATGCACATCAGCATCCACATTAGACATATCAACATTTCCTAGGCACTGTATAAAAAACAAAAAACAAAAAAAAATGTTTTCAACAGCCTAGGGTAGCTGAGAGCTCAGTCCTTCACTCATTAGTTCTTATATGCTTACTTCTCATCCAACAGTCTTTCATTCTTTAGCCACTAATTATATGGAGTAAGCCAATGGGTGATGATGGCCAAGAATTCAGCTTAGATATCAGAGTCCTCTGGGAATACTTAGGAAGCCTCATATGGGTCTCTCAGAAGACTGAGAAAGATGAAGAGAGCTGAGAGCTATCTGATAGCTGAATGCCAAAGAACCTTATCACTTTTGGCATTTGCTACACTGAATGCTACTAAGAAAAACAGCTATTTTAAAAAGTAACAACAGCCTATGAGAACTTGAAAGAGGAAATACTCATCAAGACACTGTATCCCCTGAGCTTTGTCATTCACAGGAGCTTTTCTGAAGACAAAGATTGAGTTAAAGGAACATTGGTTTAACCCAGGAGCAGGTTTTTCATTTCATGTAAAGATCTGTAGATTGAGATTTAAAGAACCAAAAGCTCACTATATATTTACTTTTACTATCTTCTGCATGAAATTTAACATTTGTTTCTGGTATGAATTGAAGCAACAAATAATGGTATATCTTTGATTGGGTGAGAGTGAAGTTAGGACAATCTTGAGTTCCAGACACCCTGGACTATTCAGTGAGTTCAAGGCCAGCTCAGGTTACATAACAAGTACCATGCTACAAACTACAAACCCAAAGATGTTAAGCAACAATGAGGATTCAAAGGGGGACACTTAATTTTAACTGAGAGGGGGAATGGATTATATATGAGGGTTATGGATAGAGGGCGGAGACTGGGTGAAAGAGGGGTGGGGGTAGAAACAGGAAGGATGAGGTTGGGGGAAAACAGAGGGACAGAGCACTTGGAGAGACAACTAGACGGGGCAGCATCTCTTCTAGAAACCTAGGAAAATGGAAACTCCTGGGAATCTATGAGGGTGACTCTAGCTAAGACTCCTAGCTATGGGAAATGTGAATTCTGATCGAGCCATCTCCTGTAAACAGGAAAGACTTCTAAGGGAGGGATTGGGACACCAACCCAGCCATAAAACCTTAGACAAATAATTTGTCCTGCCTACAAGATATTCAAGAGTAAAAGATGGAGCAGAATTTGGAGGAAGGGCCAACCAATGACTGGCCAGCTGGAGACCCATGCCACGAGAGGGAGCTTACCCCTGACACTATTAATAAATGATGTTCTGCTATATTTATAGACAGAAGTCTAGTATAACTGTCATCCAAGAGGCTTCACCCAGGAACTGATGGAAACTGATGCAGAGACCCACAACCAAACATTACATGGAGTTTGGGCAATCCTATGGAAGAGGATGAGAAAGGATTGACAGAGCCAAAGATGTCAAGGACACCACAGGAAAACCTGCAGAATGAATTTACCTTGCCCCATAGGGCATCATAGAGACAGAACTGCCAACCAAAGACTATGCATGGGATGGATCTTGGCCCTCTGTATATATATATAACAGTTGTGCAGCTAGGTCTTCATGTGGGTTTCCTAAAGCAGGAGCATGGACTGTCTCTGACTACATTGCCTGCCTTTGGATCCCTTTCTCTAACTGGGCTGCCTTGTCTAGCCTCTATAAGAGAAGATGCCCTAATCCTACAGCAGCTTGACATGTCAAGGGTGAAGGTGGGGGTTGGGGGAGGATGGCGAGAGAGAGAGGGACTGGGAGGAGAGGAGGGAGGGGAAGCTATAATTGAGATGTAAAGTAAATAAATAACTTAAAAAAAAGACTTGATCTCAAAATATAAACAGAAATGGAGAGAGAGAGAGAGAGAGAGAGAAAGGGAGGGCCAGGGAATGAAGGGAAAATAACAATAATAAAGTTTTTACAGTACTGTTCAATATCATAGGTCTGTATGAAATCCTTGTGTTGTACCTGTGACTCTGTGATAAGACTCTGAAAGACTCTCTATTCATTCTCCATGCAGACTCACTGTGAAGACTCTGGGAGACCAGAGACTTACTGGTTTATCGCATGGTTGTGGACACAGATCCAATGGAATCCCATACCTCAGCCAGAATCATATAACTAATCAAGGGCAAAGCCTCTGGAATACAAAAGTAACTTAGATAATCTCTGTTACTACCTGTTATTACCAGAAGACAATAACACAGCTTTAGTGTTCTGTAGATGTAAGATTTCATCTTCTAATGCATTGACACAAAAGGCTCAAGACTCTTCCCACTTCTATGGTTCTATGAATTCTTGAATTTTAATGTTGTTTTGCAAGGCACCCAAAGAATTCCCTAAGGACCAAACACAGTTGGGGTTTACTAAGGGTAAACTAAGGGTTAATACAGTCTAGGAATTAAATAACATTGACACACACACTGTTAAACCCAACCTTATCTCACTCAATTCTATCTCTCTTGCATGTCCAGGGGAAGTTCTTTGCTCACTTCTGACACATGGATAAATAAGCATTAGTAGTAATTAATGATGATAAGACTAATATTAATAAATACATGAGCTTTTTAATGATCTGAGTTTTGTCTCCCCACACATCCAAAAGGTCTAGTCTAGCAACTGAGTTTCTTTCTCCACACTTGAATTTCTTCTACTGTACATGAAAAAGCATTTGCCTCAAGAGGTTGTTAAGATTAAAGAAGGCAAAAGTGTTGTATTTGGGATGCCATTGTGTGCATAGCAAACACATGACATAATCAGCACATTAAGTGTTTAAGTGATGATTAGAAAGTCAACACATCTGCAACACACAATGTTAAAGCAAAGACTGAAGGAAACTTCTTTTTCTTTCTACTCCCTACCTATCAGAAGTTAGAACTTTGACAATAATTTTGGATTCATACTATCCTTGCTACAAAGACACAACCGTGTTTACAATTGTTGCTGATGACCTTTGCCCTGTAACATCATTTTATCACACACCATTTTCTATCACCAAGCAGTGTGGAGGAAGTTTCTATGGGTGTCTTGGGAAGTACAAATAGTGCTGCATAAAGACCCTCCTTCCATCACTGCACTTCCTTCTGTTACTCAGCTCCTTTCTCCTTGGTATCACCATGAAAATATGTACTATAACTACAGTCTGCTTCCAAGAGCCACTCTGGCATTTGAACAAAATTCATATAGGGTATGCTATTTTAGTAAAAATCATTTTCTAAAAACAGCATTATGAGAGAGGGGGGCCAAGGAGAACTAGCCGTTCTCTCTCATATTGACACAATGAGGCATCTGTTTAAACTGCTCTGAGCTCAGGTATTCAAAACCAGTGGTACACATTTTTTTAATACTTGTGCTTTAAATGACATCACAACTTTTTGCCTGCTGCCAAGTCTTGCTTGAATTAAACTGAGACACACCAAAGGATGGTACTGAATCTCTAGGTTCCTTGTGTAAGAATAGGTAGCTTCATGGGTTGCTATGGTGATTACTTTTAGCAATGAAATTGAATTGAGAACAGGATTGAAAATTGAATTTACATATACATTTCCATAGCTGACTTTGAACAACATATTAGCACTTAACTGTCTTTGGTACACAGCATCACAAGTAAAGTGAACTTAATAATGCCATGGGGAGTTCTCATGCTAACTCACACCAACCCTCTAGTGTTAAGTGTGATTAGCATTATTTTACAGATAAACCATACACTTTGCTCCAACTCCCATGGCTTATAGCAGACCTAGGAGACCCAGCTCATGAGTTTTCAGGGTCCTGTTGGTTTCAGCCTATAGTTTCCTCATGGGCTAGTCATGGCAGCTGCACAGACGCCATCCCCAAAAGCTTCTTTGCATGTATGGCTGGTTGTTACTCTTGACTGTTGCCTGTTAATCTCACTATCGGACAGAAAACCCTGTGTGATTCTCCTGTGGTGCCTTGGGCTTCTTCATAGCAAAAACAAGAGTCCTTAGGGGAAAAACAAACATCCTACATACAATATTGGAGCATATCAATATCCTTGAAGTACTGAGAGGAACCAGTTGTTAGCACATGTTCATAGCTGAACTAGCATCAGATCATCATTTTCTATACAAACAAATCTAATTTAATCCATTTTAAATTGGCTATATAATATATTGAACACTAAGATTTCTCATGTTATTGATTTTGTTTTCGTTGCCAGGTTTTGCCACTAGGTATAGAATATGACTTCATCAATACTAGAAGAAAGAAAACAACAAAGAAAATAGAAACAAAAAATAATGAAGATAAAAGATAGAATAAAGTACAAGATAAAACTAAAGTATAATTCAGTTAAAATAATTGAAATGTATATTTTGAGGACGTAAAGTAGTACAAATTGAAAGAGATTTATTATCTTATTTGAGAGTGTAATGTGTAAGAGCAAGGAACAGCAAAGTTAAACTAGAAAATGGTTCTATGAACGGGAGAATTTTCTTTCCTTCTCCAAGTAATAAGAAATCATATTTGAAAGCTAAAACATGAAAGCTAAAGAGCGTGGTAATTAGAGATGAACAATTGCTCAAGAACGAACACCAGCCTTGGGCAGTGGCATAAGCCTGCATCCCCAACAATCAGGAGGCTGAGGCAAAAAAATTACAAGTTCAAGTTCAGTCTAGCAATATAGTGTTTGAGGCCAGCCTGTGCTACGTAGTGAGAATTTGTTTCAGAAAGGAAAAGGAGAAGGAGGAGGAGGAAGAGGACGAAGAGGAGAAAATAAAGCTTAAAAGCACATATAAGTAATTTGTAGTTCGTAATCATACAAACAAATATGCACATATAATAGTGGAATTAGGTAGTTTTACAACAATGATTTGAGGATGAAATATTCTTTTGAAAAAATAAAATTTGATTCTTTGTATTATTTTGCAATAATAAAATCTAAATGTATGAAGATCTCAACTGAAAATAAGACTAAAAATTACTAGAAGATATAAAGGATGCCTGAAACGTTGCAGATGTGTGTATAGAGGAAAATGTTAAACTTGTGACCTTATCAACATTTATGTTTTGTTTTGTGATATAACATGACTAATAACTAATATTGCAAGTCAATGAGTAAGGTATAAAGCAATATTCATAAATCTACATAGGCATTAATACTGAAAATATGTGTTTTAAAAATTAATTTATCAACATGAAATAAATGATCATTTTATAAATTAATTTATCAGCATGAAGATAATCAATCAGTTCTAAACATGTATCCATAGGAGGAATACTAATAGAATTCAAAACACTGTATTTATCAGTATTTGTATATATGTATATATGTATATATGTATATATGTATACATGTATACATATATACATACATATATGAACAATAGTTAAATAATAAGATGATTTGAAAAGCATGGGGGGTTGGGAAGAGTGGGAGGAAGGAGAGAAAGGAGAAAATTATGTAAATACAGTGCTCATGTATGAAATTCTCAAAAAGAAATTCAGTTGTTTTAAATGTTCAACAGATTAACTAGCACTTTACAGTATGGAAATAAATATGACCTCTAATTATATTGAAGGACATTTTAACTCACTACAAGCTTTGAAGTTTAAAATGAAATCAATGAAAATTATTTTACCCAGCATACTAACAAAAACCACAATAACATTTTATAATTCAAAATATTGCTGAGAACAAGAAAATGGATTGTCAGGAGCTACATCAGCAGAGCCAGGGGGACACTGTGTGTTATTTCACACAGCGAAATCTAGTCTCACAATTCACAGCTGTATCTGCTCTAGGAAAAACTAAGAATGAAAACATGGCCCAACACAACCGCTTCTCTTCCTTTACATGACTTGTCTGCTTCCGATTGGATGATCACAATGCAAATTACAACACCACCAGACACCTCAGAGAACATTACCTAAAAAATATAAAGGGCGAGGGATCCATGCAGGAGTGAGGCATGCATACTTCACTAACAGTGAACCATGGTAAGAGTCACATGTGTACTACAGTGGCCTGAACAGCTTTATAAATTGATACACTCAAAAACACTAACGGGGAAAAGAAAGATTGAATTCTTCAAACATGTAGTTTGAAATAAACTACAGGAAATCAATAGAACACAAAGTGGAACAGAAGTGACAGACATAAAAACCACACAGTGGGAGACTTCAGTCCTAGCTTATCAGTATCCCTGGAAAGCCACACTAACTCTTGCTCAGATCTGTCTTTTGAAACAGACTCACACAAATTCAAGAAGATTATTACTCACACAGATATCAAGGGACTCACAGTGATCTGATTCCCTCAGGATCAGAAAAACTACACAGGACAGATGGAGTCTCATCTCTGTGTGTTCCACACTGAGAGAGACCAAACGTCTTTACATACCTTGGATCTTGGGTTGCTAAACTTGGGTTGGCATTGTGGTCTTTCTCTCTAGAAAAAACAAGGACACACAACAGATTATTTCAGACATTGTTTCTTCTTAGGATGCTGCATGTTTGGAGCCTCTTGCTGAGAACAACTGACAAGAGGGAAGGTCTGAATCAGCCAGCATCATCCAGAGTTACCTTTGATAAAAGTCTTAAATGTAAATCCATTAAAAGACAGAGGTGGAAGCCATGCATAGTGGTGTGCAGCTGTAATTCTGGCATTTGGGAAGCAGAGACAATGGCTGCTGAAAAGTCCAGACATGAAATATTGCTTTGTGTGTTTGAGAAGCACCAAGAGAACCATTGATGAAGAAATTGAAATGGCAGGGTGAAGAGAGAGGAATGGAAAGCAATACAACCAAAGGCTGAGGTGGCTTATATCACACTGGGACCTGGGGACCAAGTATGACATGATGTGAGAATTGAGTAAAGGATTTGGTTCAGAGAAGTAACATGATCTTGTTTAATCGAGTCTAGCAGAGTCCACAGGAGTCCTGTTGAAATCAATGGAGGGAGGGAAGTACAAACTGCTCCCTCCTATTTTCCCCAGTTCTCAAAGGTCCTTCTAAGCCCCTGCCTTTAGTTTATCCACTCAGTCCACAACTAACCTGCATGATACTGGGTCATAAGTGCAGCTCTCCTAAAGGTTTCCAATCCTCCAAAAGTAGCTTCTTGGCTGTTCAGATCTTCACTGATTCCTAAAGCCCCACTGATTCCTAAATTTATAAGGAAAATTGGGTGGATGACTTTCTAGATGACAGTGATGATGGTAACCATTGTCACTTTGAATTAACTCTCTATATCAATATCTCCTGCTTATTGAAGACATGTAAGACATTGATTATTGCTGTACTATCAGCAAAAAATATTGTGGACTGGTTCCTGGGCATTCAGGAACCAAGAAAGTCACCTCACCTAGTGTTCTTTCTCACAATCTGTCACAAAATCTGTCACTTTTCCCAGCCACTGGAAATCCAATCACCTCACTTGCTTTCCATAACTACACCATTAAATCATACCTTGTCAGTCATTTCCTAATTTATATTTCCTTCCAATAAAATGTTAATTCTATAAACCCAACACATAGAAAACCCTTCATATAAAATTGTCCAAATGAGTGAATAAATGGTTAAGTGATATGTTGATGAATGCCTGACATCTCTTTAATTTAAAAAAAAATTGTATTAGTTATTTGAAAATTATTGTATATGTTTTGGAATCTTTACCCCAACACTTCCAAATATCAACACCCCTTTCTCTTCCATCTAACTGTTTCCTTTTGCAAGGGCCAATTTGTACTGTTCAAATTCTCTTCTATGTGCAGTCTGCCAGTGGAGCATGGTTGACTTACCACAGGTCATGCTCTTACAAGAAACTGACCATTAACTGACCAAAACCTCCCAGCATCTAACAGTTACCAACAGCTTCTCAACTAGCAGTCAAACCTTGTGACCACCTTCACATTTCGTACTGGGATTTTGTGTGGCTTGAGTTACTGAGCCTTGTATGTGCTCTCACCATCATTGTGAATCCATATATATATATATAGCTTCTCTGCTGTGTACAGGACCATTGCTTCTTTGTAGCCATCCACTGCATCAAGCCCTTGCATTCTTTCCATCCCTTCTTCCTAAATACTCGCTGACCCTAGGGAGGATGGAGTGAAGTACATGACATTCCATTAAAGGATGAGCATTCCTTAGTCTCTTATTCTCTGCACCTTTTCCACTTGTTTGTCTCCATGTCAATCACCATATACCAAAAATAGAAATTTCTCTGATGAGGGCTGAGAGATGTCTTAATCCATGTGTATAAAGGTAAGTAACTGGGAGTTGGTTTAATTTTATATTCATTTATCAGATTAATAATAGTAGGTTCTCTTATAGGGTCTAAGGCATATCTAGCCACAAGATTGTTTTGACTCTGATAACAGTGCCAAGTATGGGTTTCATATTATGGACTAAGCTTTAAATCCAATCAGGAAGGGTTGTTTACTTCCATGACATTCATGCTATGGTTGCAACAGTAGTTATGTTTTGCTAGACTAGTAATAATTGTAGCTCATGGTATTCATGGCTGGGTGAGACTGAGGATCACTTTTCTTCTCTAGTAGTATGCATAGCACCTTCCAACACTATGAAGGCAAGCTAGCAGGGAGCTTCCAGATAAGTACCAAATTGATTTAGCCATGTCCTATAACTCAAGAATGTGGTATCTTTGGCAACAGGATCTTTACATCAAGTTCTGAAGGGTAAACAAGAACATTAACAATAGACTGTAATATTTGAAGGTCTTTGAGACATCACTACCCAAACACACCTAAATAAGTAACCCATTATTGAGATTTGTTAGACTGGTGCCTAATAAGGGTACTGTTGCCCATGCTTGACATCTTACTCATATATTTTTTTCACTATATCAAATTGTCTTTAAATTTACATCTATAAATTGGTAATCTATAAATTGGTAAATTATAAATCTATAAATTGGGTCTTGGTAATCCATTTGTGACCAAAAGTATCAGTGGGTCTTGGTAATCCATTTGTGACCAAAAGTATCAGTAACAAAAAATGCCATTTATATATTTATTTATTTAGACAAAGTTCCACTATCCAGCTCATGCTAATATTGAACATAAGTTCCTTCTGCTTTCATTTCCCAAATTGCAGAATTATAGGCATATATTGCCGGGCACAAAAATTAAAAGGTAGACAATTTGTCTAAAAGTCATCATAAAGTCCTATATTATTTTTAGCATTCAAAGTCCCAGTGGACAATAGTCAAGACATGGGAGCCAGTCATCAGCACAACTGGCCACTGCTAGTGAACTGATCATTCCTGTGGTAGGGGACATGGTGTTCCCTACTGAAGTTCCTTTTGATGCATTCATTAATCCCTGATAAATAGCTTGGTTTATTCCTTCCACAGAAGTGAGGTAGAATAGAAAACCAGAAAGAATTGTGGAACATGAAAGGGGAAAGGAGTCCCTTGCTTTTATCTGATTGAATCCTCTCATCAAATGAATAATAGGAATTTTGATACAATTAATGACATTTGCTGTGAAGGTTGATAACATAGAAATGATATTCTTTTCATATATAGATACTTTGTTAAGACAAACGATGAAACAGGATCATGGCCTAACGATATATGGCCTCAAGTAGGTCTTTTCTTTTCCCACACATATCCTGGATGTCTCAGACTATTTACATTGCTTACAATGAAGACATCACACATTCCTACATCCCTGAGATCTTATGTATTATATACAATCCTGTCTGGTCCCCAAGAACCACTTTATGAGCTCATGTAGGTGCTTAGCAACCCATGGGAGCACAGTAGCCTTTAAATCACTGAATGGAATACTTGACTCTTGTAAAGGCAATAAAGACCATACACACACTCTGGTGGGTCTTACTTTCTTCCTTAGTCTTCTTCCTTCTCTTAACTCTCTTCAAATCCATACTAAAATATCTTCATTAAACCCCAACCCTCCTTCATACTTGCTACTCTAAAATTCTTTTCAGAGTGGAAGCCAGAATCTTGGTTTGGCCCAAGGTAAGATTGTTAACAGATTATATGGCCTCCTCGGGCTACTGTAGAGGACAGAGTAAAGCTATCCCCCTGCCTCCATCACTTTACTGCTGACAGGGGAACACCTTCTGTGCAGTCCATTTTGAAGTCCGCAGCTAAATTAAGAGATTTGGTCTTCCCAGGCAGGACGGAGCTGCCACACAAAGTCCCCTTCATGTTCACCATGCTTTGTTATCCAGCGTCATTATCCTTGACATCCGATGGCCCAGGCCAGCCTTCCTTTTTGTCTACTTGCCCCTTTGTGGGTGGCTCACAAATTACACGTCCCTCCTGCGGTTCCTCCCTCCTTCACCTTCAGCCTTTTCTCTCAAACCTTTGCTGAGTTGCTGGCCCCTCTCCCTAGCTGGCCTGATCCCAGCCTTGCCTTTGTTTCCACTCCTCTCAAAAGAGACAAGTTTCCTCTTCCTCCTCCCCACAAAACATGCATGAAGTTAAAACAAACCTCTGCATTGAAAAGAGGCATTGGCTTTCAGAAGCAGCCAGAGAGCTTCTGCTTGATCTTTTATGTTTTGTTTTTTAAATGTACCTACTGGCTCTAGTAGACAGAGAAAGAGATTTCATTGGCTGCTCTGATTCCTGCAGGCAAATGATTGATATTTCTCTCCTCTCTGATGTCTGTGACAAGGATGCTTTAAATATGAATCCAGTGTCATAACACTGGATCTTTGATATGCTTGCCAAGGGCCATGTTTTGTGCTTATTTATTTCACACAGAAACCTATTGAAGTAAGATTTATTATTCCTGTTTCATAGCTAAAGAAATAACCTGAGTGGGATTAAAGCCACCTGTCTGCAGTGTCTTGTTCCAAGTCTCGTTTTTTGCCAGGTCATGGAAGAATGTCCAAAGTAAATTCATAACAAATTCATAACACCACGCTGCAGGCCATGGGCCTTCCTCTCTCCCTGGAGTCACTCTCCAGCCTGGCAGCCCAGTTTGGAAATATCCCAGCACAAACATCCTCATTAATGATTCACATTCAGATGGGTCTCAAACCATAACTTCTCTTGCATATTAAAAGGGAAATTTGAATAGTCAAGTGGAATACAAATGAAGAAGACAGCCTTCTAGTGATCAGATGGAAGCTTTTATAATACATTTTCTAAGGTTTTTAATTGTGAAATATTTCAAGCAAGCAGACTCTCTGCTCTGTGAACACACATGCATATCACACACACACACACACACACCACTATCATTAGATATAACTATTGTCAGGAAAGTAGTACTTCCCATGCACCTGATTATATGCTTTCTCACATACATATATATGCAACATGCACATATAAAAGTACAGGTCTTTACACTGATAACTGTGTGCAGTGTATCATATTTACTTACATATGCTTACATTTATTTGTGTAGACATAAACAGGATATCATAATTTTCTTAGTAATAAATATTTATAGGTATATACATCTGCATTTGCATATACAACATAAAAATCTGTGTCTTTAAATTTGATCTCTTAGATAATATTTATGCTAGTATAACTGTCCTTTTTGCTTTTTCCATACACTGCCTTTGAGATTTATTACATATATAGACCTACCTATTCATTCATCTTGTTTTTGCATGACAACAAAATTGCCATAATGTATTAGGTGCTTTTGGAGTGTTGGGCACTATTTCAGCATCTATGCATATTTTTCATTTAGTCCTCAGTGCTGAGTAGGAAGTACTGCTGGCACCTTTTCCTTTCAGCCTGCCCATTTTCAAGGCAGGCACCCCAAACCAATAGAGTCTAGCTTGAAAAGCACCAAGAGAGTAGTGGTTTCATGATCCTTCTGAGGTCAGAGAGCTAGTAAATGGCTCCTTGGGAGTGAAACTCAGAGCCATACTTCTCTCTACAGGTCACCTGTACACCATTCCTCCCTATGTGGATGCCCTGCTGCTTATGTGGGATGTCGGAGGAAGGAGGAAGCCATGATTACTGAGCAGTTACCTGTCATCACTGCTGCCTCATACATCCAATACTGGCTCCCCCTGGATGGAAAGGCGCAAACCCAATTCAAACTGTAAAGCAAAGTCAAAAGATAGCTCCTGCAATCATTTTTTCTTTTATTTTTCCATTTATTTCTTTATTTAGTGTTCATACGTGTGGGAGTACTCTTGCCGCGCTACCAATCAGAAGGCATCTTGTGGGAATCCTTTCCTTCTACCATGTGGATCCTGGTGACAGGTTATTAGTCTTGGTGGAGCCCCCTTCCCTGCTGAGCCATCTTTCATTCTCTTTAAATCTGGAGTTATGTGCAAGGTGATCTTAGGTCAGGAGATCTGACAAGTATCATTACAGATAAGGTTCTTTGCCTCATCTTGGTCTTAGGGTTGCACAAAGAAGGGTTTGCTGGGCTCCAATTGCCTCCCTTAGAGAGGGAAACATGAAGACATGGAAATCAGAGCTCGCTCACAATCCTTCCACGTCAGACTCCACCTTGGCTACCTTGATGTCTTTGCTGATGTGTGAGCTGCTTTTGAGGTCTGGAGCGAAGTCTACGTCTATTCCTTCTATTTCTTCACATCCTAGTCAGCCAAATAGAGGCTTCTAATTAATGAAATGAAGAAAGTGTTAACAACACAAACAGCTGTAAAGCCTGATATACACAGAGACACTGGAAAGGTCTGGCAGTCTCAGTCCATCCTTTAGACGTTTCACAACTATTTATTATTGAGTTTACTGTGGGATTAGTCACAGGACTCACTTCCCTGGGTGCATATATTAAAAATTAATATATGTGTAGTCTATAGCATTGTGCTATGCATACAGAAAATACTCAATATATATTTGCCCTTATGCTTGCCATGATGACTAGCTAAAATTGTAACAATTATTATCATGACTGTTGACCCTTTTCAGGCATTATATATTTTATATTTATACAAAGGTCTACCTCTGTTCCCTGACATCTGCCTAGAGGAGCAATCATCCTGAGAAAGAAGAGAAAGACTATTTGATTAATCTGTCAAAATAAAAATCATCTCATGGAAATATTTTGATTGTCCAGTCTTGGGATAGGTGTCTACTTAGAGACCAAATCAACTGATATTTGGGGAACAGAGCCAGTGTTACACAAGATGGCTGCTTCCCATTAGCTGTGATGAAAGGAAGTGGAAGCACCCCATCCACACCACACAATCCTGTCCACTTCAGTTCACGAGTGTCCCCCTGTCTTCCATATTAGAACCTGAACATTTATTTGCACTGGCCCACATTAGGATTAGCAACATTCTCAAAATGCCAATAATACCAACAATAACCAGCAATAATCCTGAGTTAATTGTAAAATTATTATATATTATTTGGTAACAGAAAAGAGTGATAAGTAATAATTAAAAATTTAGACTGTAATAAGATTGATCCTGAGAACAACCCCAAGCTACTTTGCCATCCAGTCTCAGTGAACCTATTCCCTACATCCATCTGCTCTCTGAGCTTTGTCCTATGATAAGATAAGGAGAAAATAAGAGAGGACGTGAATATGGTTCTACCAAAGAACAGAAAGGTAGGGTGCAGGATACCTTGGTAGTAGGATTGCACTGTCCCTAAGAGACTCCTCCACAATTTCTATATTGTTTAGCATACCTTTTCGGTTTTCCCACAGGTGAAATCTCTTGGGTTTTTAGATAGAAAATCTTCAAAGAAGATTAGCAGAAGTTTTCTGACTTCTACTTCCTTTAATTATTTGTCCATTGATTTGGAAGGAGGAGAGTGTTATCTTCAAATGCATCTTATTTTTCACTGGGAAGTTTTTGATACTATAGTTTATCCCCAAAGTTAAAGGAAACAGACCCTGGGTTCTACATTTCTCAGGAGCTTTCAGGTGACACCATTTAGCAATGGGCATCAGGCATGCTCCTAGACTAAGACTCTCCACCTCTTTTTAGTTGCTCCAAACTCTTCCTCTTTAGGTTAGAAATGAGAAACACGTGAGATCTCTCTCTTGAGCCAGTAAATAATCTGGCCCATATACAGTTCTTTCAGCAGGAGAATCCTACCCTTGCCTAAGGATCCCAAATGCATTATAACAGAGCTGGTAAAGGTAAGGGTACTAAATTTAGTGTGACCAAAATGGATATTCAGTGATGAGATCTTCAGGAGCTAGAGTTGACATTAATGCACCAAAATGATATGCTGCCCATCAGTGTCTGAGCCCCAGATCCTAACTCCTTAGTGTTACTCCTGAAGGTACATTAAGAAGTGGTGTTTATTTTGAGATTCCCTTTTCTTGACTGTAGTGGGTTGGTCTGATGCTACTTGTATTCAAATATTAAATTCTGTACCTCAAAATCTGGTTACTCCAAGACGAGCAGATCCTCAAATATATCAGCTTTTGTTGTATAATCCTTGCCCTGCAAGTTATCCATGATTGGTTAAAAAAAGATGCCTATAGCCTGTAGCATGGCAGAAGAGAGGTAGGCAGAGCTTTGGTTCCTGGGCTTAGGGTCTGAGGCAGGGATCATCAGGAGGGAGAATAAAGAGAACAAGAGAAAAGACATCACCGTGGAATGCTTGGATTGTGAAGGTGTGGCCAAAAGGGCCAGCCTGTTGGAGTAGGAGCAGCCCAGGGGGGACCTGGCAAGTGATATCCTGGGGTTAATGACAGGGAAGTAGACAAAATAGCACAGAGAGTTGGTATCTGTCCAGCTCTAGTGCTTTAAGGTTAATTATAAATGTAAAGATTTTGTGTCTTTTATTTGGGAACTAAATGATCTAAAATAGGATTAACACTCTCCCCAATGATATTTACCTCAGCACTTGACTAATTTCTTTTTTCTTACTCTACTGAAAGGGCTTGTTTAGCTTGCATGAGGTTGTGGAACATTTGTTTGTTGATGGTTCAAAGTCCTTTTCCCATTTTAGCAATTTCTATTTAGTCTCATTACTTCAGACTTGCTTCCTGTTGTCCTTCCCCTTAGACATTCTAGGATTTTGTTAATCTTTGTACATGTTCTTATGAATGTACGTTCTTTTGTCTTTACATAAGTAAAAATGGAGTTGTACTAGCACGTGTTATCATGCACCACATTGAAATGTTAAGCTCACCTGAGTTGCTGTGAACCACCTCAGGTATTTGCTCCCAGAAGTAGCATTTGTCCTGTTTTCATGCATCCCTCAGTGACAGGCACCTGGACTATATGACCCCTCCCTCACCATATCACAGATAATCCCTCTTGTTTCTTGTGTACCATGAGGACAGTTATAACCCATTGCAAGACTGCTGAGTAACAGGATATAACTATGCTTACATTTTCCCTTAATACTGACAGAGTGTCCTTCCCCAGTCCTGTCTTCATGATACATGCCAAGGAGGCCATCCCCTCTGAGAATACCCCTCCCACTCTAGTAAAATCATGCCGTTCCACTCATAATAATCTCTGTAAGTCTCAAAATCTTTTAGGCTTTCAAGGGTTCCTTTAGTGAAATGCAAACATTTCTCAGTAGGAAATACAGGACATATTTTTCTTCTCTCTGAGTTTCTAAGCAGATCACATATAAATAACTCATCGAAAATGCCAAGCCCAAGTGTCTGGCACATTCATGGCTGATCAATACATTTTGATTTCTTTCTCTGAATTCAGAACCTGTCAAGAAACCACTAATTAACAACACCTGGGAAGGGAGCACAACGCAGAGGGGATGAGAAAACCAGTTACCTTCACAGCTGAGCTGCCTGCCCTAAGTAGGAGCCAGGGAAAGAGAAGTCATCTTCATCCTTAGATACTCCATGTTCCCTCAAGCTCAGCTCCTTTCAAGTGCTCCTCCAGAGACCACAGTCATCCACCCAGTGTGCTAAGAATCCCTTGGCATAGTTGACAAGCACAGAAGGCTAGTCTATATTGCTCAGAGTTCCCAATTCAGGAACTCTGTGTGGAGCCAGAGAATCTGCATTTCCAAAGGAGTCTTCTTCTCCTGCTGTTGCTGCTGTTGCTGCTGCTTAGGGACCACACCACACTGAATGATTCTCCTTCACATAATTCAGAGACCTTGCTTAAGGTCTCTGCATTTTCCTTAGAAATGGCCCACAGATAGGACCAACAGGAGATATCTAAATGAGTAAGAGGCTGGTGGATTCTCAGACCCTGAACAGCACCCCCTGTACTCCGGGATATTCAGATGTAGGTTTGGGGGACTTGAGCCTCTCAGACTAATAAATGTTTGCTCTTACCATGTTGAGGTTGAACTGAACCACTTTTATTTTCCTCCACTGGCATTTTTTACACCCATTTGACAAGCTGCTTTGGGCAATACCTCAGATCTTTAGTCTTTCTGGTGTCACCCCTGCAGCAGGTGGAGCTGTATAGAACCCCAGGCCAGTTTCCTCTAAGTATGAATATAAATTCTATAGCCCAAGCATTGAGAAAGAATCCAGATGAAAGTCTAAAAAGGTTGTGACTGAAGGGCCAGGAAGACCTGAGTTTGAATACAAATTTCTGCTTCTTTTCCACAGAATACACATCAAGACGCTCAATAGCAATAAAGAAATGAAGTATTATCTTTTGTGACAGTCTGGATGAATTTGGAATACATAATTAAATGCAATAAGCCAGACAGAAAATCAACCTAGTCTCATGAAGGATCTAAGAAATGATCTTATAGAAGTAGAAAGAGAAACCATGGACAGAGGGACTCAGAAGACAGCAGAAATGAGGTGGAGAGGAAGAAATTAGCTAATGGATACAAATTACAGCCAGATTGGAAGAATAAACTCTGGGGTGTTATCACAGATAACAGCAGTGCCTGATAGGATTCAGATGAGCCAGGAGGGAGGATTTTGAGTATTCATACCACAAAGAAAAGCCATGGGTATATGTTTGAGAGGATGAAGTGGTTGAATATTTTGATTTAATCATAACCCTCTGTATGAATATTTCTAAATATCATGGAGTTCTCTACAAATATATACAAATACTATGTGTCAAGTAAAAATGACACCTACACCTAACAAAATACCACTTGAAAAAAAAGGAGAGACTTATTTGAGGGGCTAATTCCTAGGGAGAGAGCCTCTTGCAATGGGGAGTTCACATGACTGTGAACTCTGCAAGTGTGGCAGGTGTTAGGCAAAGAACGAGTCATTTCTTTTTTGTTGGTTATATGGGTTCACTGGGCCACAGAGTGATATTTACATAAAGCTATACAGCAAGAATTGATAAAAACACAGCCTCTACCCCCTACTACACACCCCATAACCTCTGTTAATTACTGTTTTACATTGAGGTCAACTCTTTTTAGCTTCTACCATGACAGATAATTGTAGAAATTGTAGTTTAGTGTTGGGCTCACTGTATCTAACATAATGTCCTCCACTATCATCCCATCAGCAGCAAATGATAGGATTTCATTCTTCATTATGAAAGAATGTCTATATATAATATATAGTTATAATATACATAATATATATGTATATATACCTGAATAATATATACATTCATATAAATATACATATACATTGTCGATACTATCTTAGCTCACTTACAATGGGTATTATTTTTAAAAAGACAAGTGACAGATGTTGGTGAAGATGGACAGAGCTGGCCTGCTTATGTATTAGATGCTTGTTCCCCAGCGGATAGTGCTGTTTGGAAAGGGTTTGTCCCTTCCCAGAGGTAGAAATCAGTGCAGTGTGGAGGAAGAGGTCACTAGTGATAGTTTTTTGAAAGTTACAACCCAGCTTTTAGTTAAGGTCTCAGTCATTGCTGGTCCATAGTGGTCCATCCTGGTCAATGGTGATATGAATAGCCAGTTCCAGGTGCTTCCACAAACCATTACCTGAGCTATTCAACTGTGTCTTCCTCATCATGATGGGCTGAAACCATGATTCTCAATAAACATCCTCTTCTTTAAGTTGTTTCTGTCAGTATTGGAGACACAGTGAGAACAATACAGTGGGAACATGAATTTTTGTACATGTACAAGGAAATACTATAGAAGTTCCTCAAGAAACTAAAACTAGATCCACCATATGGCTAGCTGCCCCATTTCTAAGCAGAGATACCTGCAGGTCTGTGCTTATTGAACACACACATCTGGAACACCTCCTACACACACACACACACACACACACACACACCAGAGTAGATAACTCAGTGTTGGAAAGTAGTGTGTGCCAAGTTTTAGACTTCATAGAACACACAGTTTAATCTGACACCAATTTTCTCAGTAGCATTCTTTTTTTTTAATTTGATATTCTATTTATTTACATTTCAGATGTTATTCCATTCCCCCCCCATTAGCCCCTTATCCCATCCCTCCTCCTCCTTTTTTGCTTGTATACCATTTAAACTACATGCAAGTATTAAGATCAGTTCTAGGTTGAGAAATTAGCAATACAATAGATGCAAATAGTCAAGGAATAAGAAAGGCGATAAACACAAATAGTCAAAGAACAAGCAAGGCAATAAACAAAATTCCATGAACACTCCTGTGATCGCTGTTTCTAAAGGCTTATCAGGATGACCAAAATACCTGAGCCAACTTCCCTGTCCTATCCCAAAGTCATTTTCATGTCTGAAGCTTACGTTCTTGTTTTAGCCTAAGACTTAGATTCCTGCCTGAAATTACTTCTTTTTTTTAGCCTAAGATTTAGATTCCTTCCTGAAATTACTTCTTTGTCCTAGCCTAATGTCAGATCCCTGCCTGCAGCCCACTTCCTTGTCCTTGGCCAATGTCAGATTCCTGCCAAGTGGCCCCAGAAGCTCTCTACATCTCCCCCGTTTTTATTTCATAAACAAGACTTAGCCTGTCTTAGGTTGTTCTGACAAGAATGCCTTCTATACCCATCATGGAATATGCATTATCAAAATGCACTTCAGTTGTTAAATGCACTCCTTCTGTTAAATTAATAACTCTGTCTGGGGATCCAGTTTTAGTTTCAAGTCATGTACTTTGGCTGCCAACATGTGATGTTGTTAGAGATAAGCTTTAACATGATGGACAGGTGTGCCCTTCCCCCAGCCTTGAGCCGGCCTAAGAGATGAGACCTTGTTTACCACAATAGACCAATCAATAGGACTCTGGAGGTATGGTCTGGAGGCATTTCCTACCCTTGGTGGAGGCAGTGCTTGCTTTGGCCTTGGTGCCTTTCTGGCTGCCTGTAGCCTGGTACACAAGCTGAGAAGAATAGACTGCCTGCTGAGCTTGCTTTGAGACATCAAATTGCCCCTGCAATTACCTATGGATTCCTCTCACCTCCAACAGGATGGTTTCCGCTCATCCCCAGCCTGCTGGAGCAAGAAGGAACTCTGGGGGTGTGGGGGTGGGTTATCCCCTTTAAATTGAAAGCTGAACATTAAAGCATTGAGCCTCGATCAGAAACCTTTGTCCTGGCTTCATCTCTTTCCGCCCTCCTGTCCCTTCCCAGCCTCTCTTTCAGGTGAACCCGGTCGACTGTGGTCGATGGCCCTCAACAGACAGGAATAAAAGTATTCCCAGGACAAAAAGGGCTAGCATGATCAAGCTATATATGCCATTCCTGAGGTTTGACCAAAATGGAAATACTGACCTCAAGCCATGGATAATTTTATGAGCATTATCAACGCTCAGCAGAGCAGCATTCTTTAAATTCATAATCTCTCTATGCAGAGTTAAAAGATCAAGAGAGGTGTTAGAATTATGCCAAATACCCAGCATTCTTAAGGAAGAACTGTGCGCTCCCAACTGAAGCTAAGAATGGGCCAAATCCAAGTACCTAGTGTCACTAACCCCAATTGTCAACTTGATAGAACCTAGAATCATCTGGAAGAGTGGCCTCTTGGCATGCCTAAAAGATTATTTTGATTAGGTTAATTGATGTGATGAAAAGACATGACCACTACAGTGACGACACTCCCTGGGGTGGTGTCCTGCAAAGTATAAAAAAAGAGAAGCTGATCTGAACATACTCATCAGTCTCCATTTCTAGACTGAAAATGGATGTGACCATCTTCAAGCTCCTGGTGCCTTGATCTCCCTGACGCAATGCTACCCTGGAAGTATGAGCCAAAATGAACAGTTCTTCCTTAAGCTGCTTTTGTCTAGCATTTTATACCATCACTAACTATCTAATACAGAAGAAAACAATACCAAGAAGTGGGCCATTGCTTTGATAAACCTGACTGTGTAGTTCTAAAACCTTTAGTTTGTTGATAGAATGTGAGGATTTAGTATTTTTGAGCTACAAAATCGCTAGCGTGTTGGAAATAGAGTTCAGAAGAAAGAATGCCAAGAGAAATATGTATGGCGGAGGCACAATTCATGTTGCTTCTGAGGAGAACAAAAATGGTCAGAAACTGGGCTGTGGATCATTGTATAATATTTTAGCCACAAATATGGTTTCATTTTGCCTGTATCCTGAGAACTTGTATGAGGTATAATTTAAAGGCAATAAACTAATTTGTTTGGTTAAGGATAGTATAAGGCAAAAGCATTCTGGCTGCATCTTGGACATTATTACCTGTACACAATCAGGTCTCCAGCAAGAAAAAGAGCATGAAGTTGGACATGAAAATATGTTTTTAAAAATGTGCAATTTGTTAAGGAAGAAAGGAGCTCAGGCATACTAAAAGTTGTACCCACAGCACAGGCTCAAGCAGAGGCTTAATTATCAAATAGAAATATTCTAATCTTTTCTGGAAATCAAGGTAAGACCTCCACCCATCAAAAGCTCCAATTTATGGGATTGTAGAATTATTTAAGGGACAGAGTATGAATTGAGAGTGATGTGGAGGGGATTTCCTGCTTCTAAAATCTACCCACTCAGCTAAGTGTTTTCTCAAGATCCACACACAGAAGCTGCTGTATGTGTGGACCAAAGGGTCCAAGAATAACCACTAGCTGGCAACAGAATTTTGCAGAAGCAGCCACATGCTCCTGGTTCTTAGGCATGAAAGTTGCAAGGTTAAGTGTGTCATGGAGTCTTGCATCAATGTCTCAGAGGGCGACGGAGGTTCTTATCATCCACAATGGATGACTCACAGCCAACTGTAATTCTGGTTCCAGGGAGTCCAAAGCTTTCTTCTGGACTCTACAGGTACCTGTAAATATATGATACACATGCATATACTCATACACATAAAATTTAAAAAAAGAACCTCAACTGCACCTGTCTCTTCCCAACTATTATGTTCTATGATTATCTAGTGGGAATCATAGAGTAATTCTGAACCTGGTTCAGGTGTGGTTAAAGAATAAATACACAACATCAAATTCCATCTTTTCCAGGCTGATTCTCTGAAATGTTTGTGCTTTATAGGAGTCAGGGCAAGAACAATAGCTTGCAACCCCAATGCAGAGATTGCCTGCCCTATTTAATGTCAAAGTTCAGAGTCCCCAGCTGTTTCTAAGCCCCACAGCACATGGCTCCATAGCCCACAGAATCCTATACTCTGTCTATACCATTTTTCTTCCATTTTCTTGTTTCCTTTAATGTCTTCACAGAAATTCTCAATGGGAACTAAAGTATTCTGTCCTCAGTTACTGGTAGCTGAGCAGAAACAAGACTTAACTACTCACATAAACAAGTATAGTATATTTATTACATTCCTGCACTTAAAGACTGAGGTATATATCTCTCAGGTTTTTGTGTTGAGTCTACTTCCATTACTTATTACTTCTCCTGGAGTTGTTTTTTTTCTCATATAATTGGAACCTTGAGGCTGTACTTAATGTATGTTGTCCCTTCCTGCAGTTCTTCTGCATGAATACCATTCATGTTCACCATAGTGATCATAACCCCAGGTAAGGCAAAAAGAAACAAAAATAAAGAAATTAATCAAAACTCACCATTTTCACTCCACAGCCTAGACTGAAATAGGACCCTGTTGAAATAATGTACTAGAACAAGCAAGTGATGGTAAGTGGGGGTATTTTCCTCATTTCCCCAACTTAATCAAGAGGAACTTCACTCCTGGAGCATGGACTTGCAACAACACAATGAGACACATCTTAGAGAAGCACTTAATCCAGGCAGCATTGTGGGCTGCTCTCAGAATCACATCCTAGGGCCATGTCAACTTCCAGTGGTCCAGCTAGAATTCTTAGGAGTTTGGTAAATGGTCTCAGGAGAGCTAGAGCTCCAGGAGGAAAGATAAGATGACCTTCTTTAAATGTCACAGGTCAAGTCAGAGAGACTGGAATGTGTAGAGTGTGGGGCTATCTGGGGAGCAAGTGAAGCCATGCTGTCAGCATGTCATACTCTCATTTTGTTTAGCTTTGCTTTTGGGGACACATTCTTAGCTTTTAGTCCAGCTAGACTCAAACTTAATTGGCCCTCTGCCTTAGCCTTCAAAGTTCTGGGCTAGCAGGCATGAGCCACCATATCTGCTCCCTTGAGTCGTTTTAACAGAGGATAGGAAATGGGTATAACTATTGTTTAGCTGGACACTGGAAATATGGTGTGATGTCTCATCTTAGTTATCAACTTGACTACACATGAAATTGTAAGAATTTAGTCCAAAATTAAGGAAACACTGCCATAGTATTACAAAGGGAATGTGGAGGCCCCAAACTGGTGTTTAGATTTGGCTCCTTTGCAAAGAAAAGTCACCTCATACCTGATACAGAGTAGATTCCTAGTGAATCAAAAACCATTACAAAGATACAAATTTCCTAGAAGAGACTTTGGGATAGTTTTTGGAACTGTTTTATTTCCAAAAGCAAAGCCAAAGATTAAGAACAAAAATTAGCTAATTTGGCAAAAAAAAAAATTAGTTGAGTCCTTTTCTTTCAAGATTAAAAGAAATTTAAGGCAAATGGCAACCTGGAAAATATTATAAGAAATTAATACACACCAATGATTGTATAAAGAATATATTTTATTACATAACACATAACCATGCACATTTAATGCTAAAAGGCTAACAGATTTATCTTAAGTGAACAAAATTAGGAACAGGTAATTTTTAAGAAGAAATATGTAGCCAAAAGTACAATATAAAAATAAACTGTAATTTAGAGAAACAAAACAAAAAACCTCAACCTAGACTATTATTATCTATCTATGAACAGTTAAAGATAAAACATGAATTATAGTTCTGAACACCGATGTCTGAAGCACGGGTTTCATTCTCACATGGAAAGAGATGTAAATGAACACAACTTTTGTAGAGAGCAATTTGGCACCATGAACCAGAGCTTTAAAATATGCATTCCTGTGTAACAAATATTTACTCAACACCTACTTCTTGCCAATTTCAAAGACCCAGGAAAAGAGCACATTTTTAAATATAAAATAAATATTTTATATTAAATTTTTAATATAAAATAAAAGATATATAAAAATATGTCATATTCTCTGGCCTGATAATGTACAGTACAGAAAAGATTGATGTAAAATTCACTCATCAGTCTAGCATGTATAGTATCAAGGCAGTAGTGATAGCTATCTAATGAGAAGGTAGTTGGTTCAGTGAACAGTAGCACTACAGAAAGCATATGTCAGGCTTCAACTGCTATGCTAGCATTTGAAAGTATGATGGAACAAAGAAATACTTGTGCCATAGCTATGAAGCTAAGGAAAGTACAATGCAAACTACTTAATGGATATCATATCTGGTAGCAATTACCAGGTATTTGTCTAATTAAAATTTTTAGTTTGTAGTTTTCAGGTTATGTACATTTTTTTTTCAGAACCAGCATTGCTATTCTTAAACATGAAAGCTAAATTTAGGCAACAATTTTCTGAAATGTATATGTAAATGTTTGGTATGAATGTATGTGCAGGTATGTTTGTGTGCATGTGTACATGATGTGTATATAGTTTATATAACACAGATGTAACCACTTGTCTAATATGTAATCCATGGGAATATTGGTATAGATAATGAAGACAGATTTCTGTCTTGTGCTCCTATCTGTCAATTGAGTTTTAAATGTCAGGTCAGATTCTGAAACAAACTACCAAAACTACAGGTTGGACTAAGCCTTAAGTAGGTCTTATCACCTCCATTGTATATGCCAGAAACTACACTACAGTGTATATTTTATCAAACGTTACCTGGGGTTACAGCAAAACTCTGTGTGCCCTTTAACAGTGACTAGAGCATTCTATATACTCGGAAACAAAAGGGTGTATCAAAATCAGATATTTTAAATACCAGATCTATCACTACATTTTGTGCTATAGGAAGTGAGATTTAAGCATCCCAGGAATGCAAGAGAACAAAAGATATTCTTGAGTCAATCATCTCCATGTTCAGAAAATGGAGTCAAGATTTATTTGTAATTGCATTCTGCATCTTTGCTCAACGTTGTACCTCAGTAATGAATTTAACTTTCCAGGCACTTTGTGTTAGTGCTTTCTAGGAGTCTTCTTTCAGAAGTGACTGGTAAAATATCTGGAAGCTTCCCTTCCCTTAATCATGGGAAATTGCCAAGGTTGAACAAAGAAGTTTCTTTGGCAAAATCATTTTGAAGACCTGCCTCACTTTCTGGGTTCTTCTAGATATAAAAATAAAAGGAATCAGGTGTCCCCATTGACCTCACATTTGAAAACCCAAGAACAATCAGTATGCATTCCAGGAAATAGAACAAAATAATTCCTGATTTTCACAGGAGCAATCCCACGATGGTACTAGGAGTTTGGACAGACAGATGCGCTCTTTGAGAGATAAAACAACTGTCTCTTAGTTAAGGTCTCTATTGCTGTGATAAAACACCATTGTCAAAGCAAATTGTAGAGAAATGGGTTTATTTCACCTACACTTCCAGGTTATAGTCTATCACTGAGAGAATTCAGGTCAGGACTCAAACAGGACAAGGGGCATCTGGAGGCAGGAGCAGATGCAGGGGTAATGGAGGAGAGCTGCTTATTGATTTTCTCTCTACAGTTGACTCAGTTTACTTTCTTATCCAAGACCACCAGCCTAGGCATATTACTACTCACAATGGACTGGAACCTTCCACATCAATCATCAATGAAGAAAATGTTGTACAGGCTTGTCTGCAGCCTAATATTGTGGAGATATATTCTCAGTTGAGGTTCTTTCTCCTCTGACAATTCTAGCTTGTGTCAAGCTGATATAACACCACTCAGCACAAATTCCTTTGGGTCAAGATTGTGTATTACTTAGTTTCTGTTTCTGTGAAAAAATGCCATTACTAAGACAACTTATGGAAGAATTGGTTTATTTTGCCTTATGATTCTAGGGAGTTAGAGTGTATGATATCAGGGAACCATGGCAGCAAGCAGTAAATAGCAGCTGACATAGAAAGCTGAAAGTTTAACTCTTGGAACCACAAGCAAGAAACTGAAAGCAAAGGACATGGTGTTTTAAACTCTCAAATGCCACCTCCAGAGATACACTTCCTCCAACAAGGCTACATCTCTTAAACCTTCCCAAACAGCTCCACCATCTGGGGCCCAGGTGTTCAGATATATGATTCTATGAACAACATTCTCGTTCAAACCACCACAGCAAGGAACCTGTAAAGTATATTTTTCCCGCTACATTTTACAATAAACTTGGTAGTTTGGGAGGAACTAATGTGGGAGGAGTAAGGAGAGAAAGAGGAGAAGGAAGGGGAGGAGCTAGGAAGAGGAAGAGATGTAGGAGCCATGGAGGACTACACATATATCTAGAGCAGTCCTGGGTAACAACTTATATCTAGGTTAGTTAATTGGGTAACACTTTCAATTGTGTGGGCTTCTTGTTAATTGAGCATTACCAAATATATAAAGCCTTTGGATAATCTTTAAGATTTAGAGTCTCACTTCTACCGGGTACCACATGAATGGTGAGATGGTCTGGGCTCAGCCAAGCATTGTGGAGACAGTGTGGTAGATTGCCAGAGCCATCTTCCACTCTGGTGTCTTGCCGGTGGCAGGGCTGGTGCTTTTGGCCGGCATGTACAGAGGTCAGAGTTGAGCAGCCGCAGGAGCACACCACCTCTCATGGCCTCAGGCCTTGCCTAGTTGGCAACATGGTGGCCCTGTAACAACAAGCCAGATTGGATGTTGCCATTTTTAAAATATAACCACAACAGCAACCCTTGTTAATTTGCTTAAAATTTGTAATACCAGACACAGGTGGAGAGGTTCTTTCTAGTTGGCTTATCCTATTTGGTTTATGAAAGTGAGACTCAAACTTCTAGTGCATTGGTCAAAAGAGAAGGTCAAAGGAAAGTAACCAGAGCTAAACAGAATGATGGAGCATATGAGCCACCAGAACCATGAATGCAAATGTCTTCATACTTTGGAGACACAACGGTGCTTCTACTCCTAACTTCAGGTGATATGTTCTATTGATACATATTTTTAGGTGTACACTGACACATGAAAATGCAATTGTGTTAAGCGGCAGACCTTAGGGCACTGACACCTAGTGAAACCGAACCATCAAGTCTCCCTTTATTCATCTCTTCATTGTCATCCCCTCTCAGACAAATGTTGCCAATGTTTTTATAAGCAACCAAATGTAATAATGGAGATAAGCATCTTGTTCTATTGAAGAGTAGCATGTGATTTTAAATATGGTTTACAGCACAATTTATTCAGCCATTATCTCACTGATGATAGTTGTTTTCAACATTTTCTTCACCGTGAACAACAAAGCAAAGAATATTAGCATACAAAACAGAGAGTTATTTTGTTTTAAATTATACCTATTTTCACTATGTAAACAAAAGACGAACGTGATGGCTATGTTTGGTTGTCAACTTGACCACAGTTAGAATTAGCTAAAATCCAAGCTGCTGGGTACACCTATGAGAGGTGGTTTTTTTTCCCCCCCTTTGAGGTGGAAGACTCACCTTAAATCGGGGCCACACCTCTGGTGGCAGCCTATATAAAGGGCAAGGAAAAAGAAAGCTTTTGTTCTTTGCCTGCTTGCTTTCACTATTACTGGCAAGTTCATTCCTTCACTGGTATTAGAGGCTACTTCTTTGGGACTTCAGATTACCCTGAAGACAACCTGAGACATCCAACCTTATGGACCAAACAACTGTTGGATTCTTAGGCTTTCCATCAAGAGAGAGCCATTGTTGAAATAGTAAGACCACAGCCTTAAAGCACCATAATAAAATCCATTATATAGATGATTGTAGTGGAAGGTATTGGTAAAGCTGCCTGGCTGCCGGCTCTAAGTTCCGCGCTAGAGTCCGGCACAGGCTTTCCATCTCTGTGGCACCAGTCTGTGGCCCATGAAATGTTGGCGTGACTGCTGCCTCCACTGACCAGCTCCGAGGCCTCCACGGCTCTAGGCATGGCCCCTGGGCCAACTCTGCCACCCACACAGCACTCGGCTTAACCCCAGACAATAACTGCTATCCTCGAGGTAGATAACATAATACCTAGTACCCAGTAGAAATGACTCTTAATGCTTAAAGTTAACTAATGGATTTATATATCAGCAAATACTCAAGTAACAAGATGCCTACACAATTTAGAAGGTTATCCCAATATTCCTAACTTTTAGATTTCATATATACCAGTTTACTTGTTGCCACTCAGGTCCACATCTACAGCCATTTCGCTCCTCTCTCTCTCTCTCTCTCTCTCTCTCTCTCTCTCTCTCTCTCTCTCTCTCTCTCTCTCTCTCTTCCTCCCTCCCTCCTCCCTCCCCCTCCCTCCCTCCCTCCCT
>NW_021604587.1:5749689-5767453 GCF_004785775.1 Grammomys surdaster
CTCTCTCTCGCTCTCTCTCTCTCTCTCTCTCTCTCTCTCTCTCTGCCTTCCTCTCTCTGCCTTCCTCTCTCTGCCTTCCTCTCTCTGCCTCCCTTAGCTCTGCCTCCCTTAGCTCTGCCTCCCTTTTTCCTGTCCAATCATAGGCCTCCCACTGCAAATAAATTGTGCAGGGAAATTTCTGCCACATTTCACCCTTTCTGTTAGAATTAAAAAAAAAAAACAAAAAACATTTTCTCAAAATATAAATTGAGCACAGCGATTACCATTTTGCAATTGTAAGGTACAAGATAGACCTAATACCCAGTCCAACATTACTGTCAATAAAAAAGACCATTGTCATATATCCTAACTTAAAAGACTATAGTGCTGTACCTGGCTCATGTCCTGGCTTTAGAATGAATGATATCTGAAACCCATCCTCTCAAACCTGTTCTCTCAAAGTAAATAACCTGGGTTGGCTATGAGACTATAAAATCCTTCAACCCCATCAGAAATCCAGAATGACTGAATTAACTGCAAATATGGGAAGCACAAAGCATAGTTTCCAAAACTTAGCCAATTTATAGAGACCGCTGATCACCTGGACAGTTCCTTATACTTCAAAATGTTAGGAGCATCCAATCTTCAGCCTTCTGGCCCAGGATCATCTGACAGACCTTAGACAAACAGGAATTATTAAGAGCCAGTTTATTCTGTCTAGGCAGAACTAAGCTGTCCTAACTGGTAATTTGTGTCCCTTTTCTAGACAGTAGTTAGTCTGTAGATGAAATGAGGTAATTCTTGCCTAGTGGCTGTCTCGCCACTACTGGAGTAACTCCATAGATGCTCAATTTCTTCTTAGAATCCAAGACAGGAAGCTGTCAGGAGCAGACAGGTCTCTAGTCAAATGATTCTTAATAAAGAAATGTCTATAACATCATATTTTGTGGACTTCTGACATTGTTGAAAACCAACTACCTATGTAAAGTTATCTGGACTGTTGTCCATTAATTATTCTCAGCTATTTCTAACTGAAATCTAGAAAACACTCTCACAATAAACTCAGAGTCATGAATTTGCTATTAGGCCCTTAACTCACAGGCTAAACATCTCAGATCAGTTTAGAAAAAAAAAAATGAAGAAAGACTGGGTCTAAGCCTTGTACTTACAAAACTGTGTATCAATAGAAGAAATTTATACCAATGAAATCCTTGATTTTGCATCAAAATAAATTCTGTACCAAAGTAAGAAATTATGACTTGATCTTAGTAACTATTATAAAGATTTCTACCAGTAGATTATGGCTATGTAATCAATTCTAACTATTCCTCCATGTTCCAATAAAGACCATTTCTAAATTCCCTAGCAAGACAGCCAGGCAGTGGCCATCCTTTTTGAATATTTCCCCAGCTACAGATGATAGGTGAAAGATTCAACCTTTCAATTCTCATTCTCTAGAGAACCCTGACTAATATTTTAAAAAGTATTAGCATTCTTTGTACATGTAAGTGCTATTTTTTTAAAAATGAAAGTTACTTATTTATTCATGTTGCAACCCAATATCAGCCCTTCTCCTCATGTAAGTCCCCTTAGAAGAGCAAGTGCCCCTCTGGGTGTCAACACTTCTGTATGATATTCCAATGGGTCCTGTTATGAATAAGAAACATAAGCTCTTACTTTGGAACACATGGTTGTTAACACTGGGGCAAAGGTTGTGGGACATAAAGCCAACAGAGAACCTAGATAGGCATTCTAGAAGAGAAACATGGGAGCAGGAAGGGACACATGAACTTACTCTCTTTCTTCCATAACTGGGATGCCCATGTTCTCCAGCCCTTGAAATGAAATCCTTCTGGTCAGCAACTTCATTTTCCAGCAGTTACACAAACAGCCCTTTGACTTCTTAAACCAGTGGACTCGGTCTCGCCAGCCCTCCAGCTTGCAGACAGCCTATCATGGGGTTTTCAGTCTTTACATTTGCAAGAAACTGGTTCTCTAATAAATCTATCTCTATTTACAGATCTATCATTGAGCCTATTGATTTGTTTCTCTGATGAACTCTAATACAGAAAAAATACCATTTCAAATATACTTGTATACTTATCAGCATAGTTGTCTTTAAACATTTTCAAAACATTCATATTTTTTATTTTTGCACAAATTTTGACTGACTTGAGTGTTTGTATTTAGCCTACATAATGTACTGTTCCACATTTTAAATTAGCACTCAAAGGAAAGTTGGCTTAGAAAACAATACTTTAACAGTCATTTCTGAAAGAAGGTAAGTCTTTTGAATACAATGGAGACACTTGATAGAAAGGAAACAAATTTTAGTCTGGTGTGTTTTGCATCATAAACACTGTAAATATAGAATTGTTATAAACATATAAATAGAAATAGAAGGCTGATAAACTGTGTAAACATATTTTGTTTTGAAAAGAACTAGCATCTATAATACCTAAAGACTTCACATAAATATGAGAAGCCTTCTAGTACATTCATTAGAAAAAATAACAAAAGGATGTAAACAAGCAATCCATACAAGAGAAATTATAACAGCCAATAAACATATTTTAAAATATATAACATTCTTATACATGGGGAAAAGACAACATAAAAAGAGATATTAATGTCTATCAGCAAAGATGAAAAAGAATAATAACTAAGGACAAAATATCCATTCTCTTAACAACGGTAGTGAGTGAGCAAATTCATCAAACTTTCTGGAGGAAAATTTGGCAGTTCACATAAAAACTCTGTTATAATTTTAATAATGTATACATTTATATAATTATAAGTTTAATATTTTTAATGTCATAATTTATCCAAGGGAAATTGGTAAAGATGATTCATATTTCCAATATAAAACAAATTTATGAATTCCAATATTATTATCAAGAGTAAAGAAGTGACTGAGCCAGCAAGCATGATGGTAGACACCTATCATCTCAGCACTATGGGGTGCTGAGGAGGGAGAAGCCAGAGTTCAAGAGCACTCTAGGCCACATAACAAGAGTCAGCCTCAAAAGCAATATGGAGGCCTTAGGGAAGTGGTTAAATGAATCATGACACGTCTATGTAAATGGAACCCTGTGGCTACAGCCATGAGAACTTGCAGAAGCATTAAGATGTGGAAATATGCTTTTGTCCCCTGCTCTACCGCCACCACTTGGACTCCTCACTCTAGGTAAAGCCCTGTTCACTAGACCTTGTCTCAGGCTCTCACTGGGGGAAGCTGCCATAACATGGGTGTCATTCCCATGCTGAAATATAAGTTCAGTATTTCTCTGTGTTCTCTTGTCAGCTTCAAGTCATAAACTAAAGAACTCTTGATGATGATTTTACAGGTAAAATGCTAAGCTTTGAAAGACACTATCTAAACTTTGAGTCTCATTCTGGAACCTGGTGATGATGAGAGCTTTATTTCAGGGTGTCATCCCTCCTTAACCGGGTATTACACTTATTTCTAAGCAACGTCCACATGGTGTTGGTCCATCTTATCCTCACCGCAGACCTCATTGTCATCCCTCATGACATCTAATACTCTCTTAAATGCATAGCTACTCAATAACCTCTGTGGCTAATTGGGCCTATTAGCTAGAGCCAGCAGGCAAAGAAACAGAAAGGCTTTTATGTCCTATGCAAGTGGGAAGCTGTTTTTCAGAAAAAATAATACACTGTGACCCATGAGAGGAGGAATTTGTCAAGCTCAAGCATAAAACATCTCTTTTCCTATTCATAGAGGAGCAGTGAAGCCCTGAAGGCATTAGAAGTCTCTCTAATGAGGCCATTTTCAGAGCAATATGAAGGGCACAGAGGCAGAATATTGTTTTCCTTAGTTGCTCTCCCAGGAGACTGCAGTTGCTAATCCAATGTCTGCAGAACCTGAGTCCTACTTTCACTGTTATGGTAATGGATGGCTGGCTCTCTTGTCAGTAGCACTTAATATTTTATAGCCTATTATTCTTTAATTATTAGTATTACAGCAATATTTACAAATATATATTGTGCTGGATAGTTTTATGTCAACTTGACACAAGCTAATAAAGTCATCTGAGAGGAAGGAACCTCAATTAAGAAACTGCTTCTGTGACTGGAGAGATGTCTCAGCAGTTAAGAAGAGCATTGGCTGTTCTTCCAGAGGTCCTGAGTTTAATTCCTAGCACCCACATTGTGCCTCCTAACCATCTATAAAGGGATCTGGTGCCCTCTTCTGGCGTGCAGGTTTAGCATTCATACATTAAATTAATTAATTAGTTAGTTAATTAATTAAACTAAAAAATGATTTAAAAAAAAAGAAAGAAGAAAAGTAAATGCTTCCATATGATTAGGCAGCAGGCAAGGCCATAGAGCATTTTCCTAATTAGTGATTGATGGGGAAGGGCTCAGCCTATTGTGGGTGATGTCATCTCTGGGCTGGTGGTGCTGGGTTCTGTAAGAAAGCAGAGCCATAAAGAGAAAACCCGTAAGCAGTACCCCTCCATGACCTCTGAATTAGTTCCTGTCTCCAGGTTATGCTCCTTGAGTTTCTATCCTGACTTCCTTTGATGATGCATAGTGATATGGATGTTGAGACAAATAAACACCCCCCCCAACTTGCTTTGGTCACAGTGTTTTTTCATGGGAGAGCTGGCCCAGACCTTCCCCAGACTGCTCTCCTCTGCACTGCTGCACTCAGTTGATGGCTTCCAGTATGGATGCAGGTGGAGAAAAACTCGTCCTCCCCAGGAGTAGGGGCTAGCCACTAGCAATTTGATCATGCTCTTCCATAAACGACATGAATGGACTTGCTTTTTCACTTTTGTTCGGGAGGGAGGTCACAGGGGATTGGAGGCAGACATGAGAATACTGACTGGGAGGTGAATGTTACCAGGGTGCATAATGTGAGTTTTCCAAATAACCAATCAATCAATAGATACTTTTTAAAAGAAAAGTCATTGAGCGTTAAGAGCTCAAAGAGCTTTTCTGTAGGAGCTTGAAAACTAAGAATGTTGGGAGCAACGCAAACGATGGAAGTTTGGCTTCTAAAGTTTCAGAGGAAAGTTTAAGGATTATTGGGGTCATTTGTCATTCTGAATGAAGATGCCGTGGTTCTGTTACCTAGAACTGAAGAGTTAGCCACAATTAACAAGAGACCACATTGAAGTAAAACATTTGCTTTACTGGGACATTTGATGCTGATTACCAGGAGCTGAGAAATAGTGATGATTAAGAAGAGACTCGAATTGTTGATGTGAAATCTGGGGAGTCAGCACACTGTGTTTCATCGGTGGCCAGAGTTGTACCTCAGGTTGAGAGTCAAAGTTGGTACTCTAAGAGTCACCAAGGTGGAACGATTTTGAGGGCATGAAGGGGTTATGGAGAGAAATTGAAGCTCGGCCCTGTGAGAGGTCAGAAGAGGCCATTGGTGAATATGTAGACTTAGAAGCAGTTGGAGTAGAGTAGAACTGAAGGAATTTTGCAGAGAAGTTGAGACTAGGCATCATGAAGCAAGCCTGTGAGAGGCTATTGATGATGCAGAAGATCTCAGCATTTTGGAGATGCCAGTACCGTGGGATGACCACCAAGAGCAGCAGCAGCAGTGGTGTGGAGTCTGCTCAAATGTAGACAGGCTGTGTATGCTGCAGAGGGAAGATCTGGAGAAGGGACCCAAGTCTTTTGGAGAAGCCCAGGTTGTGAATAGACCCCAGATACTGAACATTGTGCTATTTATACTGTTGGAGGAGTTTTGTTTTGCTTTGATCGGATTGTGACTTGGTTCTGGTTCTTTGTTCTTAAAATAAAAAAAAAGTTAAAAGTATTTAACTTATTAAGATTTTTATAGGAGCCCACATTGAAAGATTTTGAATTTCTAAGAGAGATTTCTACGTTTCTTTTTTAAAGAGTTTGGTCTGAACTTTCAATGTGTTTAAATTTGTAAAGACTGTGGGACTTTGAAAGTTAATGTTTTTCATGTATGATCCTGAGGATGAATTAGAATAGTTGTGACTTAATGGTGATGTGCTTGTGTGTCCAGTTGACAAGGGGTCAATTGTGATGAGTAGTTTTATTTCAGCTTGACATAAGCTAATAAAGTCATCTGAGAGGAAACAACCTCAATTAAGAAAAAGTCTCCATGTTGCAGGAAACCCTGTAGGGCGATTTTCTTAATTAATGATTGATGGAAGAGGATCCAGCCCATTGTGGGTGGTGAGATCCTTGGGCTGGTGGTCCTGAGTTCTATAAGAAAGCAGACTGAATAAGCCATAGGGAACAAAGCAGTAAGAAGATCTCCTCCGTGGCCTCTGCATCAGCTCTGCCTCCAAGCTCATGCCCTGATTGAGTTTCTGTCCTGACTTACTTTAATTATGAATAGTGATATGGAAGTATAGGATTTAAAAAAAAATGCTTTCTTTTCCAAGTTTCTTTGGTCATGATGTTTCATCACAGCAACAGAAACCCTAGTTAGGGATATATCCCTACACCCGCACACACACACACACACACACACACACACACACACACAACCACATTGTGGAGATTTTATAGATGCAGATTCTTTGTTATATATAGAAAATACTATCTCCCAGAAGACATCCTGGCAGCCACCAGGAATTAAGATGTAGTTTATGATCTTTGTATGTTATCCAGACATCACAAAGGGCTCCAAGTTTGTCTCCTTATTTCTACTTTCTTCTTTGTGACTATCATTCTGCTTCTAAATCACTTAACCTGATTCCAGAACTTCAATGTCTCCCACATGATTTCAAGAGGAAGCCAAGTTATATCTAAATTAGATGATCTTCTTTCTCAGCTCCTGCCAGGTGACATCCATAAATTCTTCTCCCCACACTTGACAATAAATTAGCCAGCATTTCTCAGAAAGATGAGTGCTTTTGCTGTCTCTGTGAGGATGATTTTTTTCTAGGAAACAGACTCTGAGGTGACTTGCCACTGGGAGATTCTCCCAAGAGTTTGTTGAAGATAATATTGATAAAAGAATGCATTAACTATATACTGTTAAGTTAAATGCTGCCTTAAAAGCCTTAATCTTAAAGCAATAAGCATTCGTTATTTCACACAGATTCTGAGGATAAGTACGTGCAGCTTAGCCATGTGGTTCTGCCTCATAAGGATGCAGCGAAGCTGTCAAACACAGGAGGATCCACATTCAAGATTACTACATGGGTGTCAGCCACATTCATCCCTCACCAGACAGGCCTTTTAATAACACTCACTTGACAAGCGTCTGCCTTTCCTTAGAATGAATGTCAGAGAGAGGGAGGGAGAAGGGGTATGAAGATTAATGCCACAGTCTTTCTACAAACCAATTTAAAAGGTGACATCTCCTAGCACTTGCTGTAATCTACTCACAAGAGTGAGTCCTAAGTATATCTCACATAAGTAGAAGACATAATCTCTATCTCTGGTGGGACAGAGTGCCAAAGAACTTGTGTATGTGCCTTTAAAGCTACAGCAGATAGTAAAGGAAACAGCAGTAGAGAGAGGGAAAAGCTAGAGTGGCCCTCTCTCACATCTGACCGAGGGCAGCCCTGGACCTTGTGTGGGACTTTGGAAACATCCTCAATTGAGGCAAGAGGACCATGACTAATTCTCTTGCCATGGAAGGAGACAGGTCCCTTAGGAGCAGATGTGACTTTCCAGTGGGCACTCTTTAGTAGGGGACCATTTTTAACATACCCCTACTGGGAGGTGGAGCAGCCAGCACACCCAGAAAACACAAGTGGCTTGATTCCAAAGGAAGATTTGAAGCCACATTACATCACCCTTAAATTCACTCTCTGGGTTTTTTAAATTGGTTTGGCTTAAAGTCTGTGTGTAAGAAGAGACAGAAAGATGGAGGAGCCAGTGGCAGAGGCATGTATATAAACTCAGAGACTGACAACACATACATGACCTGCACAAACTCAAGCCAGACAAAAGGCCAGCATGGGCCAGCAAAGGGTTGGGGGAGGAGGCATAAAGTCTCACCCCAGTCAAGAAGCTATTTGCAATTGATAGCTACTGGGAAAGGAGAAAACTTTTGTCTTCAGGGGAATGGCATTAGGTATATCAACCATATTCCAGGGCAGGCCCCATGCTCATGAATAGCTGGTCAGAACAAAACAGACTTCACAGAGATTTTTTCATTTTACTTAGTGTGTTTGTGTGTGTGTGTGTGTGTGTGTGTGTGTGTGTGTGTGTTCATGGTGGGCTTTGTTTTTGGTATTTTTTAGGAGAGAAATTGAGTAGATAAAGAGGTGGGGGAGGAGCTGGGAGGAGTTAGGGGAATGGAAAGGATTATGATCAAGTATAATGTATAAAATCTCAAAAATTAGATAAAATCATGGAAAAAAATTAAAAATTAAGCTAGCTTTATCTGGGAATGGCTCCACCAGAATTCTGATTAATTCATTTTCTTTGGAAAAATTGCAAAACTTGGCTTAATTCTGCTCTCAGGGCCACAACTCTTCCTCATCATTTTCCTGTATTTTCTTTCAAATCCTTCCTAGCTGCAAGCCAGTCAACAGGCGGATGGTCATTTATCTGAAAGAGCTCCTACAGACTACCATCCCGAGAGAGTATGCGCCCTTCCGCATCATACTCTTCTGAGGCTAGAATTACTATTCTTTTTCCATTTCCAGTGACAATCAGGCAGAACAGACATAAAGAAATCTCCTGAGTCCCTTGGGTGCCACACAACTCTCTATCTGGAGTTACAGCAGCTTTATCTCCTGGAATGATCAAGTTCACTTCAGCCAATTAGTAACTACTCCTTTCCTTGCCTGTTGTTTGACACACAAAAAAAATCAGAAGTGATCAGATGAAAAGATAAAGGGATTCTTACTGTCTCTTGGTAGAAGCATTACAAGGCTGAAAGCCCGAATCTCAAAACATGCAGAAGTTAGAGTTATAGGACCAGAGCGCACACATTGGTTCCTAACATAGGTCTTCCAGAGTGGTGACATGTGAGGGAAGTCCTGTATCTGGCCCACAGTTTGTAACATGTGAACTAAACCTGTGATGGACATACCAGCTGAGGTTGTGTGCTTTATCTTGCTCCATGGAGGCAGGGTTCCCCAGTGTCTTCCCCAGAAGTCTAAATGAGGCTACCTGAGTGATGCTCTACTTGGCAGCACCAGTGGACCCCCTGATGGCTGGTCCTCCACTTCAGCTCTTTTACAGCTAATGAGCTGACCTGTAGGATTCCGTGCTCTGAGTCCATCTATTTTCTTCTTCCTTGGTGTCTCCACTCATGTGCCCATCATGTCAGCAGTGAAATAGTCAATGTCACGAAGGGCCAAATTGACCCAAGTCATTCTGTCCAATTGGTTGTGGGAACAGAGTTTTCAAAACAACAACAATAACAAAAGCAAACAAACAAAAACCAGTTATAACTATGCAGGGCTAGCTAAATTAGAACATCAGAATAATAGACAGGTGGAATGTTCCAGATCCAGAGACAAATTATTATGAATTTTTCTTTAGTTTCTTTAATAGCTGTTCATTATCACTTCTGTGTCTGGTGTAGCATTCTTTCAACTATCAGGTTAGACTGTTGAAATATATTGACTTAATAGACTACTACCATCCACAATACCCAAAAGGCTATAAATGAACACCCAAAACGTATAGCAGAAATTTTGGTACTTTTCTGTAAACCCAGCTACCTGGTCTTTGCACTTATGTATTCAGCAAATGCTCTGATTAATGGAATTATTTGGTTCTGTGACTGTAAACTTGGAATAGCAGCTTCCACTTTCAAGCATGTCATTAAGAGCAAGCTGAATCTGTGTTCCAGGCCCAAGGTCACTCATATTTGGCACTGGATACATGACCCCTTATTCTCTTTGAGGTATGAGCTGATCTGCAGTGACACTTGCTTTGTGATTGTGCTATAGAAGGTGGTTTATCTGCAAGACAGAAAACAACACAGCATGCATATTCTGTCAGTCCATGACACCAGTCGACCCTTCTCATGCTTAAGCCCTTGTCATCTCAGACCCCTGACCAATTTAGTAGAACTACTCCATTTGCTGATGAATAGTGTATGTGTGTACATGTGTGTATGTAGTGTCAGTTTGTGTGTGCATGCATGTGTGTCTGTGTGTGTACATGTGTGTGTATGTGGCGTCAGTTTGTGTGTGTGGTGTGTGTGTATGTACGTGTGTGTATGTAGCATCAGTTTGTATGTGTGTGTAGTGTATGTGTATATGTGTGTATGGTGTTAGTGTCAATGTGTGTGTATGTGTGGTGTGTGTATGTATTTGGTGTGTATGGTGTGTGTGGTATATTGTGTCAGTATCAGTATGTATGTGTGTGTGTATGTGGTATCAATGTATGTGTATGCATTTTCAGTGTCAGTATGTATGGGGGGAGCAGGAGTGATGTTCACGGGTATGTCTCTTTCTACAAAAAAGCAAGTGACCAGAATCTCTACCCAAATGTGTGACCCTTTGATTTCATTCTATGGGGCTATTAGATCCATTCTTTTCTCTTTTGTTTGCTAGTCATGTATGGTCTGAACGTGTGAATGTGCTGTCACCGTAGGTGGGAGCTGAAGGAGAGGACTTATTGCCAGGACATTGGTCATGTGCTCAGTTCCTTTTGCCCCTACTTACAATAAGACATGTCTAATTGCACTTATGAGGCTTCTGTCCTACAGAAGCTATGCTGGACCTGCCTAGCCTGGTCATTTGGAAGTGTAACAAACCCACATCATGATGAGCACATGTGGTCCCATGGTTAGGTTAAATCCCATTGTCGGGGCTTATTTCCTACCAAGAAGGGAGGAGTGTAGTAAAAGTTGTTTCTCATAGTGTGCACATCCCTGTGTTAATATAGACTATTGAAAAATGAAAGCTCTCTGGTGAAGAAGGCAGGCTTTGTTCAGACTTCTATAGGTAAACGTTGATTTTCTTAGTAGAGATGGTATGGCTCCCCTGGTATAATTTGCCCTCAGATGTTTCTCTAATGCTTAAAGGTTGGAAGGAACATATGGGCCAAGCAGCTGGGTTTTTAGTCTGCATCCTGAATCTGCTGTGGTCCATTAAATTAGAATTCACTTGAAATTGGCATCCTTCCCTGTCATCCAGTATGTGAGGCTGAGAGCTCTAAGAACTGTTGGACAAGCTTGTAGAATTTCACAATGTCCTGCCAGAGATTGGGCTCCTCTCCAAATGAACAAAGGTGAGGACTCTATGATTAAGAATATCCTGCAGGCACAAAAATCACAAAGTTCCCCAAATTTCATAGATAAGGGAGTTTCTGGAATCTTTGTTGAATTTCCCCCACCTCAGAAACACACAACCTCCCTTGTTCTTGTTATGTTAGCCCAACTAGCATAACATCTTCAGAATGGTAGATGGACCTGATGCTGCTGCATGCTGTCCAGGTAGCTGATAACTCACCCACATCTCTAGATTTATGCTTTAAGGGAAGACTTTGACCTGTTCCTGAGATTTCTATTGTTCTTTTACACAGTGGCAAGAAAAGGCCCCTGACTTTCACACCTTTCCATACACTGATGACTAATCTCTCTTGACCTTTTATTGAATATCTCCACATATCATTTTTATGTAGCAAGTGACATCCAATTCCATAGTCATTATAATTACTACTTCCCCTGTGCCTCTCCAAGGTTTGACATGTTACACCTGCCAGAGTGTTCTGTTCTACAAGAACCATACCCCAGGTCACCAATTGCAAAAACTTAATCATTTCACTGTTGCTCTGGAATGCACTGAGGACTCTCATCCCTGTCCCCATATGGAGCAATGGAGTTACTATTGCCAGCCAGGTTATAGATGGCCAAGATCCAAAATCCCATTTGGAGTTCCGCCTCCTTAGGCCACTTCTGACACCAACTCACTTAGATCAGGAAGCACACTCTTATTTTGACTTTTCCTATCTTAATACAGAGTTCTATGAAGCCATTAAAGACTAAGAAACTTGACATGTACTGAAACTCTTTCAAACCACTGATAAGGGAAGTCTAAATTCTATTTACAAATAACAGCTATGTCAAAACTTGATGCCCACATCTAAATAAATCATTATCAAAAATCACCAGGGAATGCTCCAGAGAGCACTGGCATGTGGCTGAGTTTCACTTACTCTGGGAGCTCAGGGTTGCTTCAATGTTGAACACATTGTCAATGTTCAGTTGTCACGTTGGAACATATTAATTGCCAAAATAAATAAATAAATAAATAAATAAATAAATAATAACATGACTTCTCCGATACTAAAAGGCATTTAATAAAATACACTGATCACCTTTACCCACAAGCAAACGTCCTTCTAATTACATAAGAAGACCACATCCTTACTAGTATTAGCTATCTCAGATGAAAGGGTAAGGTTCCTGTTTAACGAAGAAATCATTAAAAAACATGACAAGACAAGCATGTGTGCGGGTCCTACTGTTATCTGTCATCATTCCGTCAGTCCCAGCCATTGCATTTAAACTGAAGAAGAAAGAGGGATGATTTTAAATTGGAGAAAAATGCTGAGATTATTATGGCTCCAATAGAAGATTCTCTGTCTATTTGGAAATCCTAAAATAATACACTGGAAAGTAAATCCAGAACCAGAGTTCAGCAAGCTTTGTGGGTGTACTAACACAAAAGCCCAGAGTCTGCTTCTAGACAAATAGCACAAACTAAAATAGTGACATATGGAGAGCAGAAAGGAAACCTATAGAGGATAGAAAAAATGGCATCTTCAGGTTATATTATATTCACATGCTACACAAGAATATCAAGATATATTTTCTACTTGGAGATAAAGATTTGCAACACGTTTTTAACTCATGAAAAATAGATAGCTTAAAGAGTTTCTGAAGAATGAATCATGAATTATTTAAAGCTTATTCTAAAATTCAAATAAAAATAAGAAAATAAATATCCAGAATATGAATCATGGGAAGCTATTCCAACCAGATATTAAGGCATATTTCATGGCACCATCCATTCCCCAAACACAAGACACCCTGAAACAGAAGAGATAGAAAATAAATCCAGATATTGCTGAGAACTGGCATACAAGAATTCTGCATGGGCTCAGAGAAGATCAATTGCCTAGTGACTGAAGGATCAATTAAGAAACCTCTGGCTGAATGTGTGTGTGTGTGTGTGTGTGTGTGTGTGTGTGTGTGTGTTGATTTTAACCTATACTAAATAAAAATCACTTTGTTTACAAAGCCGAAATCCAAATGATTTATGAGCAAAATGGCAGTGATTTCCTTAATCTGAAAGCCAGTGGTTGCAGTTCCCTTAATATATAAAAAGACCTGATGAATCAGGTTGATAACGCTGTGATGAAAACCACAGGAAATGACAGAGAAGGGACATGGACAGAAGGTTATGAAACAGTCATATGAAACAATGTTCTGCCTCTTCACAGTAACAGAAATACAAATTAACCTACAATGGAAAGCTGGTTCTTCATATTGCTATTGGTAACAAGTTTACAAGAAGTCAGGAAAAGCAATCCACCAAGAGACATGAAAGTGGGGTGGCACTAATGGCATGCTGAGTCTAAATTAAAGTTAACAATACCCATGGTCACTGGCTCAGAGAAGCAATGCTAAAATTCATCTTTAATGGTGGTAGATATGCAAAATGACATAAATGTAAACACATGAACTGCTTACGATAAACAGTATAAATATCGATTGAGTGGTAAGGGCTGATTCCATAAATGAGAATTTATCTGCAAAGAGAAAACTATACCAGCACTCCAAAAGAACCATTGTTTATGTTGATGCTGTTGAAGAGGAAGCCTGGTCCTTCTGGTTTCTGCCTCAATTTTCAATCTGACTTCTTGTACTCCTCTCTCCGGAAAAGAGACGAATTCACATGAGACTGAGTCGAAGGTCAGTCAGTTAGTTAAAGTAAGCAAGAAAATACTCTTCAGAATAAAAGAAAAAAAAAAGGACAGGGCTGAGCAGCAAGGTCAAATTCTAACACATGAGGCTTGCAGACAGTTCTCCTCTCTCTGTTGCTACTTCCTGTTTTTATCCCTAGATTTTGAATACCCTAGATAAGACTGTGTTCTTCTTAGAAGCCCATTTTACCCAGAATTTAGTATGTTACATGGAGATGGAAAAGATGTAAGAGGAAAGAACACGAAGTTGGTTAGGTAGAAAGTTGGGAAGGATCTTCGAGGATTTGAGAGGGAAAAGAATATGATTAAAATATACTGTCTAAAATTTTTTAAATAAAAATAAACAAAAATTCTTCTTAAAAAAGACATAAAAGAGTATCTATAAGGGTTTAAGCACCTCAAAATTGAAAAGTCTACTTTTAAATCCATGGAAGTCCCTGAAGCAGCTTTGAACTGACCTATATACCTCATGATCCATCACTACTCCAGTCAGAATATTGATCATTAGCTGACCAGCACAATTATCATTATAAAACTTCAGGGCCCTAAGTAAGCCTACCCATTGGTCTTCATGTCCTATTAGGAAAGGCTCTGCTGGTAAAGCCCTCCCAAAGCTAATAATAGGATGGCCAACTTAAGTTGTGTTAATTGACAAAGTCAAGATGTATGGTGATATATGTCATTTGGGTAAAATAGGAATTTAAAAGTCAGTTGCAGATCATTGAGACAGCTCAGAAGGTAAAGAGCCCTTGAGGCCAAGCACAAGGTTCATTGCTCAGAACTCACATGGAAAGGAGCAAATGATTATCTGTAGATTTTCCTCTGACCTCCATGCATATACAGTGGCACACACACACACACACACTAAATATTGGATCTTTTCATCCAGTTAACTGAAATAATACACATGAAGCCAGTAAGAGTGATGATCTCTGGGAAAGGAAGCCTGATCAATGGTAAATTGGGAGGAATGGTCTTTATTTTTAAATTTTCTTCCATACAGTATAGTACATACTTAGAATGTTTTTATTAAAAATAAATATTAAATTGAAGCTGTTGGACTCCGATTTTCTTCTAAGTAGCAATGCGGGAGGCTGGAGTCAAGTAGAAAGCAGAAGATGAGAGGAAGTTAAGCCTGTTGTTCTCCTCCAGGCTAGACACACATTTCCAAAGGCAACACACTTTAGGCTGAAAAGCCCCTTTTGTTTACTTGCTCCTGAATAGAAAATGATGCCTTCGACTATTGCTCCAACTGTAAACACCATCAGCTGCTCTCAAAATATTTTCTGAGTAAATGCCACTTGTACCTTCTGGCATTGAGGCAGAGCATTTTCAAAGCAGCTGGGAACCCAGTTAGCACAGCTCTGGATTAGTAAATGATGGCAAAGCAAGCGAGGCTTGGGTTCTGGAGACAACGCACAAGAGAAGAGAGCAACTAACAGGAGAAACTGCGAGCAGTCCTTTCCCAAGGCCAGCAAAGCCTTTTAGACAGGGGCAAGAGCTCTGCCCTGTTTCAGCAGGCTCAGTGACATACCTGAGGCTTCTTGTCTTCAAGGAATTAGGACAGAAGAAATAAAATATTGAGTAAAAGATAATTGTATGAGAATTTTAACTATAACAAAGAGGACCATTTTGAAGAGCAAAGATTTAAAACAAGTAAGTGAGCCCCGAGAGTAGACCCATCAAAAGTAAGTCTTATACTGAAGCTATTTTGTGCAGGAAAAATATAATACATCAAAACAGAGTAGTCAGCCAAGAGCTAACCAGAATGTCTCCAGGAGAGAAAGGCAGAGCATGATAGAGGAAGATATCTGAAGTCCCACTCAAGTATTCACGTATGTGGATCACACTTGTATACAGACCACACACACACACACACACACACACACACACACACACACACACCCCAATTTCAAGTAGTGCTTCATTAGATCCAGATGCCAGTTTTAAGTTTTGGCTTACCAATAAAACCTTTTTCTACTGCTCCAAGCTGATTTTTCCTTCTGTTTACATGCATGAGGAGTCACATTCTAGGTTTTTTTGTATGAATTATCATCTTTTAGATTATAAAGTGCTAACTGAAACAGATTAATCTATGCTTGATTTAGTAGAATGGTGAATGGATAATTAAATTCAACTACTATTTATTAAGGACCTAATGAAAAACTGAACCTCTGAAGTGGCTGAAATCAATAGAGACATGATTTTTCCAAGTTTTAGTTGCTAAACTCATCAATCCGCATTTGATGTACATCCTGAACATTTCAGATGAGCTCTTCTGGTCACTAAAGAGAAATTACTATTTATATGATCTCCTGTGCCTGAAGCACCAGGCTTTCTGGCATTGAGTTGTTTCATTTTCAAGATGCTCTTGAAGATGGTTTTGTAGTTCTACCAATCTGAAGCTTGAGAGTTTGCATTATCATGTAAACATTTGTCTTTTCTTTTTCCCTGTCCATAAGTTTGGGAAAGTCCCTGTATGCGTGACTTCCAACGGAGAGTTGACTCTACCACTGATCACAGACTGAGAAGACAGTGATCTAGGGTGATCTCTGAAAGAACATAACTTACCTCAATCTAAAAACCACCTGACCGAGCCCAGAGACCCCAGTGGAAGAGCTAGGGGAAGGACTGAAGGAGCTGAAGGGGTTTGCAACCCCATAGTAAGAACAACAATATCAACTAACCAGACCTCCCAGAGCTCCCAGAGACTAAACCACCAGCCAAAGAGTATACATGGAGGGATCCATGGCTCCAGATACATATGTAGCAGAAGATGACCTTATCTGGCATTGATGGGAAGGGAGGCCCTTGATCCTGTGGAGGTTTGAGGCCCCAGCATAAGAGGATGCTAGAGGGGTGAGGAGGGAGTGGGTGAGTGGGTATAGGAGCACCCTCATAGAGACAAAGGAGAAGGGGGGAAATGATGGGGTGTTGTGGAGGGGTAACCAGGAAGGGGGATATCATTTGAAATGTAAACAAATAAAATGATTAATAAAAAATAAAAAAAGAAAACAATTAAAAGTAATTTTTATTCTCAATGGCCACAATTACTTCACAATGGCATGGATGTCTTCTTAGACTGGACACAATGTCTTTACCCCCAGAATCAGACTGGGCAACACCCCTCCCCTTTGCTTTTTGTGTATTGGTTTTCATGCAGTAGTTGCTTCTCAGTTTCCAAGATGGAAGATTTCCTTTTTGAAAGCTGTACAGCCATCAAAAGTAGTGTTGCTCCATCTAATGTTGAAACTATTAACTGCCTTAAGCTAATAATAATCAATAGTTTGTGATGTGTACAGAGACTGTCCCTGCACTCCTCATGACTTCTAAAATATTCCTCTGCACCAGAACAAATTGGATTTGGTGCCCCAGGACACCTAATACACATCTTGGAAGCCATGGATCTAGGGGATAAGTTTCTAGTCAGAGGGACTTGTGGTTCAAATTCCCTGAGGAGAAAGCATTTCCCCTAGATGGGCTGCCTTGTCTGGTCTCAGTGGTCAAGGATGTATTTAGTCCTGATGAGACCTGAGGAACCAAGTGTGTTGATATGGGGGCTCCCTTTCTCTAAGGAGAAGGGAAGGGGAAATGGGAAAGGGAGTGGTAGGGTGGGACTGGGAGGAAAGGAGGGAGGGGTTTATATATGGATGTAAAGTAAATAAATAAATAAATTAGTAGGAAAAGGAAAATGAGAAGAGGAAGAAGGAGGAGGAAGAAGAGAAGGATGAGGAGGAGGAGGAAGAGGAAGAAGGAGAAAGAGGAGGAGGAAGAAGAGGAAGAGGAAGAAGGAGGAAGAGGAAGAAGAGGAGGAGGAAGAGGAGGAGGAGGAAGAGGAGGAGGAAGAGAAGGAAGAGGAGGAGGAAGAGGAGGAGGAAGAGGAAGAAGAGGAGGAGGAAAAAGAGGAGGAGGAGGA
>NW_021604587.1:5767463-5775972 GCF_004785775.1 Grammomys surdaster
GAGGAGGAAGAGGAGGAGGAGGAAGAGGAGGAGGAGGAAGAGGAGGAGGAGGAGGAGGAAGAGGAAGAAGGAGGAAGAGGAAGAAGAGGAGGAGGAAGAGGAGGAGGAGGAAGAGGAGGAGGAAGAGAAGGAAGAGGAGGAGGAAGAGGAGGAGGAAGAGGAAGAAGAGGAGGAGGAAAAAGAGGAGGAGGAGGAGGAAGAGGAGGAGGAGGAAGAGGAGGAGGAAGAGGAGGAGGAAGAGGAGGAAGAGGAAGAAGGAGGAAGAGGAAGAAGAGGAGGAGGAAGAGGAGGAGGAGGAAGAGGAGGAGGAAGAGGAGGAGGAAGAGGAAGAAGAGGAGGAGGAAAAAGAGGAGGAGGAAGAGGAGGAGGAGGAAGAGGAGGAAGAGGAGGAGGAGGAGGAAGAGGAGGAGGAAGAGGAGGAGGAAGAGGAGGAGGAAGAGGAGGAGGAGGAGGAGGAGGGAAGACAGAGGTTCCCAAGTAGTGACAGGTGGAGATGAATCTAGTCACAGCACAGCCATTGGTCTTAATCTAAGAAAGAAAAAAAAAAGCCTGTAGCAGAAACAGCGAGGCTACCTCTATGTAAACAGCCAGCATCTTTTGCAGGGACCTAATTCAGGACTGCCTGAGAGACCAAGGATTGCTGGAGCAGACAATACCAGCCAATCGGGAACTGCTGTTTAGGAGAGATGCTTTCTTGGGACCAATGGGAGATGGGTGGAAGGTATTAAAAGAGCTTGTAGCAGTGTTCAGATGAACTTGCTGCATGTTTCTCAGCTGCCCCTGGAGTCTGTCTTGTTGACTCTGCACCACCTCACCTCCAACCTCCAAGGGTAGGTAGTGCTGGGCCTCGAGTAGTCCAGGGCACAGGCAGCAAAATGCTTTTGGTGTGTTTTACTTATTTTTATTATTTTACCAAATGATGATTTACTTTAGCTATCTTAAAGATGTTATTTTTACAGCTGTAGGTTCCTAGCAAACATGAGAAGGTAAGTAAATATCTTATATAAACTCTCAGCGTCCAACGTTGTATAATCTCGTTTTAGCACACCACCCCCACCAAAGTAGTACTGTTGTGCTCAGTGAGCCCGTGTGCCACCACACAAAATGACGACATGTGGGTGTTCATTTATTAATTGCAATGGGTATTAAACTCAGTTATTTTCTCTTAACATATAACGTCCTCTACCCTTGTGTATATTTTCACAAGTTTTGACAAACATACTGTCTTGCAGCCACTGCCACAATGAAAGCATTCAACAGTTCCACCATTACCCATAACTCTCCTCTCTCTCGTTGAAGATAACACCTTTCCCATGTTTCTAAATCTCTACACTCACTGATGTGTTGTCAGTCTTTCTAGTTTTTCCTTTTTAAAAACAAGAAATAAATGTATGAGAATACAAAGCCTTGAGATCCTGACTTCCTTCACTTTATGTAACACTTTTGAGAGAGTTTCTAACACTGCATGTAACAACAATAAGGAATGTTTTAGGTCCAGTATATGAATATGCCATAATGTATGTCTCCATTCTCCTGGGGAAGGAAATTAAGTTATTATTATTAATAATCAACAGCAATAAATATACCTACAAACTACATAACTCATGTACTCCAGAAATTTAAATGTAAAGCCACAAACTGTAAAACTTCTAGGAAAAATCTTTTTGTGGGTTGAACATTTCCTAGCATAACAAACACACACAGGCACACAAATACACACACACACACCACAAAACGAATAGATTTAACTTCATCATAAAGAAAAAAAAACTATATCATGAACAGCAAGAAGGATTGGTCAATACACAGATTGAGACATTATTTTAAATAATATAACTGACAAAATCTAAGTCTAGAGATTAAAAATCATTTTTATAACTCAATAATAAATAGTTAAAGAACTCACCTACCTACTAGGAAATATACAACAGCAAATAAGCTTGTGGGAAGAGGGTCAAGGCCATTAAATATAAGATATAGAACAGAAAACCACAATGTCTTCTCTCTCTGTATTCAGCACCCTTACCAGACTGAAAGTTTAAACAAACAAGATGATTCCTGAAAATCCCAAGCATGAGGAAGAGAATGAAAGGACTGGGACTCTAAGACTCTCAAATAGAAGTTTTACAAATAAAAAACCATATGTCCATCTTGGAAACCAATTTTTCATTTTCTTATTAAACACATGATTACCATATGATCCAGATGTCTAATTCCCACCTATTTAACCAAGTTAAATATAAATTATGTTCCCACACAAACTTTTGGTTGATACTTTTCATGATTGATTTGGCTGCTCTTTTAGGATCAGGAGGCCTCTGGGTACAATAACCCCGGTGAGAGATGATGGCTATTCACATCAGAGCGTGAAGAGATGTGGGACTCTGCACTTTTTTAGTGGTGGAAGCTGGAGGACCTTTCTGATGGATTAGGAGTGTGACATGAAAGGAAGTGGAGTAAGAGAAGATGGAGTGATCCTTCACTGAAATGAGAATCATCCATTGCAGAGCAAAGATGGATGGGGAAAAAATGGTAATTTTGCATCCCTTCCCTCTCTCCCTCCATCCCTCCTTCCCTCCATCCCTCTCTCCCTCCCTCCCTCTCCCCCTCTCTCCCTCTCTCCTTCCCTCTCTCTCTCCCTCTCTCCCTTCCTCCTTCCCCTCTGAGGTGCTTGGTTCACAGGAAGACATGCACCACTGTAGTCAGCACACAGGTTAACTCAGAAGGAAAGGATGCTCTGGCTAAGCTGGTGGAAGCTACTAGGACCAATCACAGTGACAGATAGGACAAGATCCACAGCCACTGGGGGGGCAACATCCTGGGTCCTAAGTCTGTGGCTTTCATTGCCAAGCTGGAAAAGGGAAAGGCTAAAGAACTTGCCACTAAACTGGGTTAAATGTACACTGCTAAGTTTTCTCTACATAAATATAAGTACAAAATTATTTTTTAAAAAAAATTGAAGTAAAAAATAATAGAAGGATGGATGCAAGCCAGTCTGGTGGAGAAGATGTTTAAAGCCACTAGTCAAAATGAATTTTAAAGGGATTGAATACAGATGATGGCTTTAAGACAACCAATGACTAAGCTTGGAATCCTCCAGCTGTATGAGATCTATCACCATTGACACAACAGCCATGGTACCCATATCCTTACTTATAAATGTCTACATTTAGCAGTAAATTTTCTCAAATAAATGTTTACCATTGAATTAGTGTTTTTATAACAGGCTAAAGTCACTTTATAAGATTTAGCACAAATGTACTAGTTTGGATTTAGAGAGACAATGGAATGAGTTGAAACATAATATGATCAAAACTCCTCAGATGCCTCAAATTGTCTTAGAGATAAAGCTACTGTCTCTAAGATAGCATGAGACTTAAAAGAAAGTCACATAAAAAATCTGCTTTGGGGCATTTCACTTTGCAGTAATGCTGGGATTTGCAGCTCTGTGGATCTCATATTTCTTTTCTAATTCTGTGGCCTAATTACTTGCTTATTTTCCAAGAGACCGAAGATGTGAAGAGGGAAAAGAAAGAAACTCTAGTTTGTGGTTAAAATAATTGAAATGTGACTTGGAATGCTGGTTATCTCTCCTTTTTATGTATAAAACATCTCTAGTTTTCATAAAAGTCCTAACAGAAAATCCCGAGAAAGAAAAGGTGGTCCCTGAACAGAGTTCCCCGGCTTCTTAGGGCTATTCAAAATCAGTGATAGTCACTTTTTAAATCTCCATGATAATACACAGAAAAGATACCTCCTTTGTTTGCGTTCCTTTCAGATCCAGAGAAAAGAACTAGACAAGCAACATAGAATCAAGAGAACAAAGTACTTCGGGCATAGTTTGCAAGTACAAATGATACATCAAGAGCCTTTGTCTTCTGCTAGCTGTGAGGGTGAAACATTGTGCCCACTCTGCCCTGCTTCCAAAGGAGGACTTTCCGCTTAGTAACTTAGATACTGTTGAAATGTTTGAGATCTTAGGGTGATGAATGGCATTTAGATTTGTTAAACAAAACAAACAAAACCATCCAACCCGGGAAGCACTTCTCTTCCTCTCAAGGATAAGAATTTAGTCAGAAAACTGCTATAGTACTAACTCACTAAGAAGGGCAGAAATACCTAATCAGCCTGGGGCTGGTGTGAGTGTGTGTGTGTGTGTGTGTATGTGTGTGTGTGTGTGTGTGTGTGAGAGAGAGAGAGAGAGAGAAAATAATCCAAAAAAATTAAAATAAATCATGATTTAGTTTATATGACACATTTAAATAAAAGTAGGTCTTTTAAATCACACTTTCCAAGCAGGGTCCCACTGCTCCCTCCAGTGGAAATGAACACAGACTGAAACAGGGCCACTGAGCCCGACTTTCATTTTCTTATGCAGAATTTAATTGAACTGAATATTGGAATAGGCTTGAAGGCCACAATGTATCCTTTTGCAATGCTCACGGCACTTTTTGCAATGCTCACCACACTTCAGAAGGCTGACCTCTGTAAGGCCTCTTCCACTGCACACAAATATTTTCTGTAAACGTCTGAACTCCACCTGTTAATACTGATTAAACAGTTAATTTTTTTTTACTTTGCAGTGATTTATCCAACAGTACAGTATAAAAGCATAAGTAAATAACTGGGATGATGTCAGGACACAGAATCAGACATGTGTACACCAAACAGGCAGAACACCGCAGATGATCACATACAAGAATGCAAATACTAACTCTGAGGTTGAAGGATGACTAAATACAAAACATCCTTACAAACATTATATTAAGAGCATTTATATTTTCCTTGGAATATCACTTCAAATTGGGACACATAAAAGTACAATATAGTATCTCTGGTAAAAATAAGTTATATAACTGCAAAATAAGATTTTTAATTGCACAAATAATATAGATCAAATACATCCTCCTATTGATATCCAACAAGGCCATTTTCTGCTACATATATGACTGGAGCCATGGATCCCTCCATGTGTACTCCTTGGTTGGTGGTTTAATCCCTGGGAGCTCTGGTGGGTCTGGTTGGTTGACATTATTGCTCTTCCTATGGGGTTGCAAACCCCTTCAGTTCCTTCAGTCCTTTCTCTAACTCCTCCATTGGTGACCCCGTGCTCAGTCCAATGGTTGGCTGTGAGTATCTCCCTCTGTATTTGTCAGGCTCTGGCAGAGCCTCTCAGGAGACAGCTATATCAGGCTCCTGTCAGCATGCACTTCTTGGCATTCAAATAGTGTCTGGGTTTGGTGACTGTATATGGGATGGGTCCCCAGGTGGGGCAGTCTCTGGATGGCCTTTTCTTCAGTCTCTGCTCCACACATTGTCTCCATATTTGATCCTGTGAGTATTTTGTTCTTTCTAAGAAAGATAGAAGCACCCACATTTTGGTCTTCCTTCTTCTTGAGCTTCATGTGGTCTGAGAATTATATCTCAGTCTCTGGCATTTATTAAGACAGGCAGCTTGGAAGGCCACTTGCAGGGCCTGATCGGGAATACAGATGGCCATGAGGGACAGGTCCTGGGCTGGTAACATATAACTCCTTTCTATAAGTCAAGATAAGCACATTAAATATGAATGTAGATTGTTCCAGGAAAGAATCAAGCTAATATCAGAGCAGCATCATGGAAGCAAGATAATGACACTTTTATCCTGCATTTTGACATATGTTGAAAAATCAGGAGACCATTTAATATTCAATCATTCCCTCACATGTCGCTCATTTTTTCCTTTTCTTCAGCTTTTTATTATTATTTTATTTATTTACATTTTAGTCGTGCCTTCCCTCTGTCTTCACTCCCACAGTTCCTCATCCCATTCCTCCTCCCCCTTGTCTCCGAGAGGGTGCTCCCACCCACCAGACCTCCCCCTTCTCTGGGACCTCAAGTCTCTCGAGGATTAGGCTCATCTTCTCCCGTGAACAGGTATATTTACTAAAGTGGAGTGGTGACCAAGATCAAGTTCCACCCCACTAGTGCTCACAACCATCCAACCTGAGATGGATGTCAGTGAGGAGCACGGGCATGAGCTCCTTATAAAGGAAAGTGAGTCGAGGGTTCAAAAAGGACCTCAGTGGAAAGGACATTCCTGGGGAGGGGATGGAGGTACCCAGGTGACTGTAAGAAAGCAAGAGAAGTGGGAAGCACTTGAGGGTTTTAAGAACAAAATAATGACACAACAAACTGACCACAGTGGGGCAAGAAAGGAATCTGGATAGCCAGACAGGAGGTATGGATGCTGTCCAGGATAGACATCCTGAAGTCAAGACAAGATTTATGAGGGTCAGGCATGTGAGTGTCAAATTGGCATGTGCTTCACAGGGAGAGCAGATAATCATAAGTCCATCCCACACAGATGTAAGAATGAAGATTAAAAACACAGAGGTCTCTGCGGCTGAGAAGATGTTAGGTATCCAACTGAAATGAGAGGGAACTCTGGGTAAGGGTAGCAGTTACCAACAGTCAGCAGTACTTGTTAGGTATCTAAATACTCTCAAATACAATACAGTATCTGATGTGTGATATATAATTTTATCTGAAACTTAGGGAACTGAAAAGATGCAAATTGGATATTCTGAGCTAAGAAGAAATCACACACACACACACACACACACACACACACACACACACACAAGGGACTGTCAATAAGCTAATAGAATTGGTAGCTGACATGCTCAGAAGGATTTAGCGATTGGTGGAAGCCAGGATTGCCTGTTTGAGCCAGACATTGGAGGACCTTCAACTCTAAGATACTGAAGCTTCCAAATGTTCTAGAAAGAAGGAGGGCACCCAAGCAATGTTGGTTTCAATATAGTAACTGAGATGGCAGTGTAAACAGAAGGCCAGGGGGAGGGGTGTCCATGAACTAGAAAGTTTTGCAGTGATTCAAGAGAGACTTTACTGAAGCTCCAGAAAGGTGCAGATGCCTTAATCATGGAAAAGAACTGCAGATGTGGCATTCCAGAGGAAACCTCTGGAGATGCCGCCCTCCATGTACAGGCAGCAAAAGGCCTTCCAAAGCCTTCCACTCACAAGAACTACAACCATAATTCCACCCAATAGCTCAGAACAACTTAAAGGTATTGTGAGTCAAAATGCTATAACTTACCAACCTAGTGAACACAATAGCTCAGCCCAGCATTTCTTAAACATTCTCAGAACATCTGCATTAATTATAGCTTGGCAGCATTATCTAACTCAAGGCCTAGTTTATAACACAGTGTTGTATGTCTCCTGATGAAAAGTTCAAAATTCAAATGTACCTCCTTACTGGATGGTCTATCAGAACCATGAACTGTGTATGACTTAGAACAGATTGGTTTCTGTGATGTGCCACAGACATAGGTAGTGGGGTGTGTGTTAGGATTTGAAAGCAGTGCTAATCTGACCAAATATCCATCTGTGCTTTTTCCTTACCACGTGGGAGCTAGTCTTAGTTAGGATTTCTATTGCTTAATAAAACATCATGACCAAAAGCAACTTAGGGAGGAAAGGGGTTAGTTTGTCTTATACTTCCAGGTAACAGTCATCATTTTGGGAAGTCAGAGAAAGGAACTCAAATAGGGCAGAAAGCTGGAGGCAAGAGCTGAAGCAAAGGCAACAAAGGAGATGTTTAGTGGATTACTCCTCCTGGCTTGCTCAGACTGCTTTTTTGTAATGTCCAGGACCACTAGCACCAACCACAGTGAGCTAAGCCTCCACACATCAATCAGGATTCAAGAAAACACACACAGGCCAATCTGGTGAAGGTACTTTCTCTATTAAAGGTTTCCTCTTCCAGAATGACTCTAGCTTGTGTCAAGTTGACATAGAATCAGCTGACACAGACCATATGGGGAATTTTAAACAATACCAAAGATATAATACTCCTCCATGAAATACATTACTTGTGCTCTAAATTCTAGACAACTGTGGTTATGGTTGTGTGTGGGGCGATATATGTGAATAACTTCAAAGGGTGCATTCTTTGTTACTTATACCTTACTAAACACCATAACCTATGTGGAAGTCAACCCAAATGAGCTGCTGTTGTACCTTCTGACATGATCACAGAGAGCTCTGCTAAATGCTGTAGCTGGAGAGGGAGTTCACAAAACAGAGAACCTCTGTAGTTTCTCTTCCTATCAGCCCAGATCCTTACTGGGACTCTAGCTGTCCAAGATAAGCATAGTTTAAACAAAAGATCCAGAAGTAAACAGGCAAGGAAGGGAGGGATGGGGTGGAAAGAGAGAAGGACAGAGGAAGGAAGGGAAAGAGAGAGGGAAGGAGGGAGGGAGGGAGGGAAGGGTGTATGATTGTTTGAACTACAGTCTGGTTATTGCTGTAGGCAGCTAGGGTTCTATTGTGCCTAAGACCTCTGAACAATTCTTACAATTTTTATAGCTGCCCCTTCTGATGTGCAAGGAGGTAGATATTTATCATCCATCTCTGTCATGATTATTCTTTGTCAGAAATGTATATGTTTGTACCTTCCTAAAGTAGAATGTATTGAATAATAATAAATTCACAGGGTGCATCA
>NW_021604587.1:5776372-5827564 GCF_004785775.1 Grammomys surdaster
CTTCTTCTTTCTCTAGTGTTAACTACTGATATTAACTCTTAGCTCACATATTACATGCCAGATGGCAAATATCTAAGTTTCTATCTGTCTGTCCATCTGTCCATCTATCTATCTATCTATCTATCTATCTATCTATCTATCTATCTATCTTAGGGAATGGCTAGATAGGGTTAGAGATGCACAGCAGAGTTCAAGCCACAGGGTCAGACTCTAGCTTCAGAAGGGAGGTAAAGGACTTTGGGGGGTGTAGAGACAAAGGTCAGGATCACATCCCAGCAGATGAATGGGGGAATACATGGAGCAGCAATCTGAACAGGATGTGTCAACTCTTGGGACTAGTTGAGCTGGAGTCCTTGGGGACAGCAGGAAGTTCTCTACCTGTAGGCTTCTTGATAGACACACTAGGTGGTCAGATGACAGACTGGTAGGGGGTATCATTATAGCAGTGTTCAAACCCCACCTCTTTATGGGGTTTAGGTAATGGTGCTATACCCTTTCCTTGGTTTGGTGTGTTTTGCACATTCTCTGGCTTGGCTTCTCTCATAGGATTTTGATACACCCACATGCTCATAAGGTTCCAACTTACTTTGACATATTTACATGATTGTAGCTTTTTTCTTTTTAGGAATAAGTTATTAATCAGTCTGTGTCTCGTGGGTGGTTCTAGACAGATGCTATTGTTTATTCATCCAATAAAGAACAGGGCCATCCTGCCTGAGTTTTCACTCAAAATGAAGTCAAGGATGTTTGTAAGACAGAGTTTCTCAAGGCAAGGCAGAGCCTAAAATCTACTGTGTAATATGATACATATAGCAGATCATGACCTAAGCATTCTACCTAGAATTAACTGAGAACTGCTTAGGCAAGCATAAATAAAGATTTTCTACTTAGCCTCATGTAAACTGAAGCAAACAAACAAAACTATGGCTAAAGAAAGCACAGGTAGAGAATTTGGAGAATTATAGGCATTAGCCATGAGCCATCATAGTCTATAGAAATGTGTCTATCCAGAGCTAAACGATAGCATCTTGTAGAATTTGGGTTGTAACTGACTATAGCATTTATCTTATAGACAAAAGTCTGTATAATAGAAATGGCTACAAAATTTTTATTACTTCTCTCATGATGATATCAAAACTCATTCTTCTCTCTTAATCCAGGATGACCTTAGTGACAATCTTGACAAGTAGAATCTGGTGAAGCTGATATTCTGAGACTTGTAATATAGTCATAAAAAGCCTTGTGGTATCTTTCATTCATCCTGTCAGAGAGCTTGTTTTCAGAAGCTCAAACCTTGTGGAAGAACCCAACGACCTAGAATAGGATGCTGTGTGGTTATTTGATCCTATAACCTAGGCCAGGCTCAGTCGTCTAGCTACTCCAGTGAAGATGCCAGATGTTTTGATGATGCCATATTGAGCCCTCCAGGTCAATTCTTTTGACTAGATGAATACTAGCACATGACTTCAGCCAGCAACACACACCCTAGAAACCTGATCGATCAATCCTGCCTAAGATCCTAACCCGAGAATACAGAAGACACTGAAAGTTTGATTTAAGACACCAAGATAAATTGATTCTTACATGGTGGTAGAAAACATCAGAATTAAATCTGGTGGGATGCTGGGCTCCACCATGTGGGATTTCTGAACATCATTTGACTCATTCCGAGTCAACCAACTTGAGAAAGCTTCCTTTCCAACTCCAGTTCCATTCTTTATTACATAAGAATAAGGTTATAATAACTTACCTCTCTTCTGAAAAGCATCTATTAGCTTCAACTATCTCATTGAGTCCTCATTTAGAAAAGTGATGTTTGTGGGTTTTTTTGTTTGTTTGTTTGTTTTTCCATGTTACAAAGTTTTTAGTTTGCATTTATATATTTAACAGACTGGACTCTGAGAAACTGTTTCCTATTTCCCTTCTATGACTCATTTAATTAAAAACTAAGAGGTGCCCAGGAAGACGTGGCCTGTCTCACAGCTGCTCTTCCTACTGTTTGCTTCCTGAGTTGACTCATTTACCTTAACATACAAATAAAATAGGACTTTCTGTTAGCCAGTGCCAGGTGTATTTGAACCTAAGCAAAGAACCCTCCCCCCTCCCCAACTATTTAACAGGAATATAGAGATTTATTTTCCACTTTCTCAGGCTGCTGGTATTTTTAATTTCTAAACAAAGCCCATCCTTGGAAATGGATGGTTCTTTTCCAGCTTATTTTCATCCTCTTTCTATAATCTGAAATTGAAGAAACATAAACAATAGCAACAAGAACAAAATCAAGAGTGATTGGCTGTGAGAAACAGACTTATGTCCATCTGAACCCCATATGGAGAATGTTGTTCTACCCACAGGGCAGAGCTGAGTTTTCAGAAGTTTTTTGTTGTTTTGTTTTTTAAATTATTTTATTTATTTATTTTCCAGTTGTTGCCCCATCCCTCCTGAGCCCCCATCCCATATTTCCTCATGCCGTTCCTCCTCCACTGTGCCTCTGAGAAGATGCTCTCTCTACCACCAGGCCTCCTCCTTCCCTGGGGCCTCAAGTCTCAGAAGGATTAAGTGTATCTTCTCCCACTGAGGCCACACTAGGTAGACCTCTGCTATATATGTTCCAGGAGCCTTGACTGGCCAGTGCGTGCTCCTGGTTGGTGGCTCAGTCTCTGAGAGCTTCCTGTGGCCCGGGTTAGTTAAGACTGCTGGTCTTCCTATGGGGTCACCCTCCCCTTCAGCATCTTCAATCCTTCTCCTAATTCAACCATAAGGGTCCCCAACGCCAGTCCAATGGTTGGGTGTAAGTATCTGTGTCTGTCTCAGTCAGTAGCTGGTAGGGCCTCTCAGAGGACAGCCATGCCAGGCTCCCATCTGTAAGAACATCATAACATCAGTAATAATGTCAGGCCTTGATGCCTAAGTTGAGCCACTCATTGTACCACCTTTCTTTTAGTCTCTTCTCAGGTTTTGTCCCTGAAGTTCTTTTAGACAGGAACAATTCTGGGTTAGGAACTTTTACTGTGGGTTAGTAACCCTGTCCCTCCACTTGAGGCCCTGTCTATTCACTGGAGGTAGACTCCTTGAGTTCTCGCTCCCCAGTGTTGGGCACTTTGGCTAAGGTCACCCCATTGAGTCCTCAGAGTTTCTTACCTCCTGGGTCTCTGGTACTTTCTAGAGGCCTCCCCACCTCCAACCCCTTGAGGCTACTTATTTCCATTCATTCTCCTGGCCCTCTGGGCTTCTCTCCTGTGTTCCCCCAATATCTGATCCTTTTCTCCTTTTTCCCTTCTGTTCCCCTCACCCACACAGGTCCCTCCCTCTGCTTCCCATGATTATTTTATTGTCTTCTAAGTGGATTGAAGCCTTCCCACTTGGGTCTTTCTGCTTGTTACACTTCCTACTGTCTTTTGAGTTGTATCCTAGGAATTCTGTGCTTTTTGGCTAATAACCACTGATCAGTGAACACATACCATGTGTGTCCTTTTGTGTCTGAGTTACCTGATTCAAGATGATATTTTCTAGTTCCATCCATTTGCCTACAAAATACATGATATCCTCATTTTTAGTAGCTGAATAGTATTTCATTGTGCAAATGAACCACATTTTCTGTATCCATTCTTTGAGGGACATCTGTGTTATTTCCAGATTCTGGCTATTACAAGTATGGCTGCTATGAACATAGTGTCCTTGTGGTATGGTGGGGCATCTTTTGGGTATATGCCCAAGAGTGTTATAGCTGGGTCCTCAGGTAGAACTATTTCCAAATTTCTGAGGAATCAACAGATTGATTTCCAGAGTGGTTGTACCAGCTTGCAATCCCACCAGAAGTTTTAAGAACTCAGTCAGTTAACACATGACTAACAAAGCACAAATCTCCAGCTAGTATTTGAGATTTTGTCACTACTCTTTGATGTATCCCAAACCATTGACAAAAATATTGAGCATTAAGATTTAAGTGTGATGTGTGTGTGTGTGTGTGTGTGTGTGTGTGTGTATGTATGTGTATGTGTGTGTGTTACTAGCCTATGAATAATGATTTTCACAATGATTTTCAGATGAAGCTCAAAATACATAGCTGTTTCTTCTCTGGATGGATAGTTAAATGGACGCATAGGAGAGAATTCTGCCCACATGTGTTCCAGTGGTAACATTTATTATATTGTGTGGTCAATCTATTCTGCTCCCATGTCTGTCCCCTTAGGCCTTTAGAAGCATCTCATCAATTTGTTGTTACCTTAAGTATTCTATCAGCAACACACGACCTTTGGAAGTTAGGAATGTGAAGGTAGAAATCCATCAATAAGCCTTTATTCTTTGGGGCCTCAGCTAGTGGAAAAGATACAAGCCAGAGCTCAGTATCCTAGAAAAGGGTATCAGGTAATCATAACTTCTGCAACTCCAGGGAAAAGTTGATCTATTTTCATTCAATTTTATGTTTAAATATTGGCACATGCTCTACACTAGACTTTCATGATCATATAAAGAAGAATATTCAGGGTCACATCCCTGAGCTGCTAAAGGCTGGCACTCTTCCTTCCCTCCCTCTCTAGAGAATTCTCCTAAATGCTTTCTTTCATCTAATCAGCAATGTTCTACATGGTCTCAAATATATGTTCCTCATATGGGCCTTTTCACTCAATTACTGAGTTTTATTCAAGCACCTGTCTTAGTTTACTCAGGTTACCATAACTGAATACTATAGGCTGGTAGCTGACAGACAACAGAACTTTAGTGCTCATAGCTCTAGATCACATTAAAGATCAAGTTTGTGATAGATTTGATCTCAGGGGACAATCCATTTCCTAGTTCACAGAGGGCATTAGTTTCTGTGCTCTTATATGGTAGAACAGGAGAACCTTCTTGGACCTTCATAAGGGCACTAGAACCATTGATGAGTGCTTCATTCTTATGACCAAAGCATTTCCTAAAGGCCTCACCTCCTAATATTGCCACCTCAGAAGTTACGACTTCTACAAGGTGATGGGAGGAGGGTCAAGGCCAAACACTAAGTCTGATGCAGTTGTCATAGGGAATACTTAACAGCTTCATTGGGAACAGGACAGATTATTTCCTGATTGAAATGGGGGAGGGTGAAGATCCAAAAAAAAAAATGATTGCACAGGAGAAAACAGAATATTGACAGCAACATTTTGCAAGGCAGGCAAAGAAAGCAGATGGTGCCCAGGAGCAGAGAATCATGGGGTTAAATGAAGTAAACCGGGGAGGAACCTGGGAAGGCAAAAAAGGAAGTTCTGGGGCATGATGGGATATATACCTGAAGAGGAAAGTGGAGACAGAACATTAGGAACAGAGCCCAGAGTTCCTCCTGCAGGCAGTCCAAATCCACCATGTATTCTTTATCAAGAAGACAGGGTTGTTATATTGGGTTTGAGTAAGTTACCTCAGATAACAAAACAAAAGCAAAGAATCAGTAAGGAAAAGCATCAGTCAGGGGAAATGTAACGTGAAGGGAGGACTCCTTTTTGTTGTTGTTAATTTATTATTTACTCATTTTACATCCTGATGGCAGCCCCTTCCCTCCTCTCCTCTCAGTCCCAACCTTACAAATCCCATCTTCCATTACCCCCTCCCATTTTCCTGAGAGAAAGGGAAGTCTCCCCTCCCCCACTGGGTACCACCTCACCCTGGAACACCCAGTCCCAGCAGGACTAAGCATAATCCTTTTGTATTGAGGCACAAACAGGCAGTCTAGCAAGGGGAAGGGAGTCCAATGGCAGGCAAAAGAGTCAGAGACAGACCCTGCTCTAATTTTTAGGGGATCCACATCAAGACCAAACTCCACATCTGCTATAAACACATAGAGAGACTAGGTCCAGCCCCTGCATATTCTTTGATTGGTAGTTCAGTCTCTGTGAACCCCATGTGCCCAGATTAGTTGACTCTGTAAGTCTTCTTGTGGTGTTCTTGACTTCTTGACCCCTCCAGCTCACTCAACACCTATCCCCCACTCTTCCACAAGACTTCCAGGGCTCTACCTGATGTTTGGCAGTGAATCTCTGCATTTGTTTCCATTCACTACTGGGTGAAGACTCTCTAGAGACTCTCTAGAGAGACAGTTATGTGAGGCTCCTGTCTGCAAGCATAACAGTATCATTACTAGTGTCAGCAGCTTCTAACTGATGAGCTTTAGTGGCTGGGGTTGCAGCAACACCACTACAAAAGACATCCTAGCAAGGTATCTGCAGAGGCTGTTTCACCTTCTTCTTGCTTTTCCTTCCCTTGGGAATAAAGTTGCCATGTATATCTTAATATAGACTATAGCAGAGAAATCTTAAAATAGTCTCTGTTGTGCCCTAGCACACATAGTTATAAAATTATAGCATTGCATAACCTTCTAAAATTTCAAATCTTGCTCCTGAATACATGATCTACTTCTGGAGCCTAAAGCATGATCTAATAATCTATGGGCCTCTTAAAAATGAGTTCTGGGTCTGACCCACTGGTCCTATATTTCTTTTGACCTGTCTAAGTTTGTGTCTGGGTTTGGCCAATCAATCTGGTCCACTCTGATTCCAACCTTGAATTTGTGGAAGCAACTTCTCTTTTGTGAACTCTGAGTTTTAGTCTTCTAGCAGCTTGCCTGCCAATCAGACAAATTTTCCTCAGGTATTTGTTTGTTTGTTTGTTTGGTTGGTTGGTTGGTTTGTTGGTTGGTTGGTTGTTTTGTTAGGAAAAAATGCAATTTCTCCAATAATTAATAAATTCTTTATAAACTTTATTAAAACTAAAGTTAGCATATAACTTTTCTAGCTATGTAGTAAGGAATAGCAGAAAAAAAATGACTGTATTTCAGGGTGCTGACACAGAGTGATTTTGAAATCCCAGGGACTCTCTAAGAAGCAGCATGACAGGTTTTACTCAGTAGAAAGATGTGAAGTATGCTAGGCCTGTAGATATCCTACTGGAGTGGTAATGACCTCTGGAAACATCCTTGCCATCATCAGAAGCAACTTTCCTCGGAGCCTTGCTATCCAACAATGACTTGACTTTGAATATGAATCCTCCAGTCTCCAAAGCATCTTGTCATCCACTATCCAATCTTCCTGTGGAAGATACACAAGCATCACTGCATTGTTAGGTGAGGCAGAGCAGACTGGATACTGCCCTCTAGAGACTTATGGATGCAATCAGTTCTCAGTACAGGAGGGGATGACTACAAAGCATTGGAAAGAAATAAACTATTCTCATGACCTCTGTTACCATTCGAATGGGTAGGGATGCCAAGAAGTTTTCTTAATCTCATTGCTAATAAATGTCAAAGCCTGTTCTATTTCATCACAGCACATCACAATCCCTTATTGTGGTATCTTTGTTTCTGTGCTCTTAGCACCTAACACTCATCTTATCCCAGTGTGAGATTCAATAAAACCAGAACATCTGAACAAGAAAATGACAGAAAATCTCATGCTCTATTACTTATGTCGTCTTGCCGAGTGGATGGAAAGCAAAACAAGAATGAGATCCAAGAACATTTTTAAGTAAATTCCATCAATTGCATCAAACATATCTCATAAAACTTTAAATATCATGATGGCATGGGAGGAAGAATAGCAGGTGATGTGATAACCTGAGGTCCTAAGTGAATTCCAATGCCCCAAGCTCCCCTGAGCTTCTGGTTCATTACCTGGGTAATCATCACACTCTACAGATTATGGAGTTCTATTAATCTTAAAGGCTGAAGGCCTCTATTTCTAGAACTCAAAAACATTCCACATGCAAATTAATGATGGAACATGTTCTCAAAAAAATAAATGAATGAATGAATGAATAAATAAATAAATAAATAAATAAATAAATAAATAAATGCAACAGTAACTAGTCCCATTGTGAGGGCATAATAGATTAACTTCACACAAACCTACATGTTACGGCCCTGGGCCACACTGCCTATATAATCAGTGTCACCAATTTGTTCCAAGGGACACAAAGAACAAAACAGCACAAGATTAAGCTAAGTAGAAGAGAAAGTGGTGCTTTCAAGAGACAGTAAGCACAAGACATGTGGTTGTTATTAGCATAACACAGCACAGGGTGTGACAGTAGAAAGAGCACATATCAAAGTAATGGTAAAAGTGTAGTACAGTGGATATAAAGTGAATGCTTAAGCCAGCATTGTCAGCGTAAGCTCTACATGCTGGACATGATTGTATAAGCCATGCTTTCATATAAGCAGACCCCTTGCTGTGTTCAGATCCACATCACAAAGCATGCAAGTCATGTGTTGTACTTTGATGTCATAAGAATAGTAGATTTAATTTTTTTCCATTATAATCTTATGAGACTGCTGTTAAACATGGGGTCACATATTTGACCAAACCACTGTTATGAAAATCATGGCTATATTCACATCTGGAATTTTTTTAAGTCCTTCCTGGAACCGGTCCCACATGCTGAGGCCAGTTTCCTGTTGTCTGGGCTGCACTGACTGTCACAGGGTTCAGAATAAATTCAGGTGAGTTGACACATTTCCAAAAGTATGGGCTTCAGTAAGATGGGATCCATGTGACAAAGAGTCTGTAACCTGTCATGTCTCAATGATACAAATATCCCACGCACATTGTGGGAAACAAACAGGAAACCAGAATAAATAAAGATCAATATTTTAAAAATCGGCACCAAGATACACGACATAAAATATTTCATAAAACATTCTAACATGCAACTCCTATAATACAATAATATTAGTAGCAAATATCAGAAAATTCAATGAACTTAAACATTCTCACTTAAATGTTAATTAAGACAGACCAATTTTTTTTAATTTTTAAAGTTTTTTTTTTAATAGACCTTATGTCTAGAAAGGCACTTAGGGACCAGTGCTTCTATTCTGATTTCTCTGCAATCTAGTTAACAGAAAGCAAATGTTTTAGACACAACAGGCTGATAACATTGTGATCACAGATAAAGGACCCTAAACACACTACCTGGCTAGTGGTATCTTCAGTAGCCCATTAAGGGATCTATTAATACTTTGGGAAATTATTAAAATGCAGAGTATATTTATTCATCAATATCTATAATAGTACAAATACAAAATGACCCAAATTTCAATAAGAAAAGAATGTGCAATGCATCCTATGATGTGTCATTGATCATATCACCATCATCTATGGAAAGGAGGCTGTGACACAGGCTAACTGAAGAAGCAGGGTATAAGACATTTGGCAAGCAAATGAGCTTTACTTCCATTAAATATAAATTCTCCATACACGGTATACATTAGGACTACATAGAAGCAAAACAATGTAAAAATAGTAGATACCCAATAGATAATGATAGACAGACAAACAGAAAGACAGACAGATTCTCCCTTTGTTCCTTTGTGTTGCCAAACTATCTACATTATTTATACAACTGGAAAAAAGAAAAGCTAACCAAAAACGCAGGTGCTCACAAATACCTCCAGTGTTTGGAGCTGTGATTGGAGTCAGCAAAGGGCAGTTGCACTTGGGGACTTAGAAATTGCATGCCTGTGTAGTCAGAGGAAGGATTCGCTGGGAGGCTAGACACTGATGCTGCCAAAGCATCCTCTCCTTATTTAGCAAAACTTTACTCTGCTCCTTTCTTGCTTAATACAGACAAAAACTGGCTAAGTAAACTACAATGCCAAAAACCCTCACAAAACAGCACCAACAAAAGGACCAAAGTAGGCAAACAAATAAATTAAAAAAAATATGTATTTGTTGAACTTGATTGCATTTTCTATGAAAATTTCCCAGAGCACACACGGTCCCTGAGAGGTACCCTTCTGGCTGGCTGAGTCCTGCACAGCAGACTGCCAGCCTCCTCATTATTTTCTGATATGTTTCTCAGACTAACACAACAGTAAATTCAAAGCCAACAGCTGCTAATGTCCTCCCAGCCTAGCAAATTATCTAAGAGAAACAGGACAGAAGGAAACCTGCCTGGTGTTTTGTATCTTTTCTGCAAGGATGGGGCTATTGGAGCTGCTGTTGCCACAGTGCAAGGTTAGGGCAGTCTGGGAAGCAGTGGCCTGATTATTGTCAGGTCCTGCCTGAGGTTGATGCTTTTCTGCATAGTCTACAGACTGGACCTTGTTTTTACTTCCATTGCAAGGTGAATGAAGTCATGCCCAGGTCTTCTGTTGTCCACACAAACAGGCACCATGGAGGGGTCTTCTTTTTCCATTTTAAATCTGCTCAGCATAAGGAAGTCATTACTACTTCAGGTTTCCTCATATCAAAAAGAACTGGCTCTTCCAAAGCAATTCTTTATTTGGCATTTTATTTGCTTTCTAGAAAGGGAGGTTGTCCTTTCTAGGAAAGGCCACTGCCAAAAAGAGGCTACTCTGGTGACTTGTCCTTAGTATAATGGAGATGGTGGTGGGATGGAGATTGGGGTAGACTGATGGTTATTACCAAGCCGGTCTAGCTCCTACTCAAACCTCAAAATGCTTTTCAGGTTGTTCATATGGTTGTGGGGGCGAAGTTCCCTACATATTAAGAATATTTTAGGGCTGGAGAGATGGCTCAGTGGTTAAGAGCACTGACTGCTCTTCCAGAGGACCTGAGTTCAATTCCCAGCAACCATATAATGGCTCACAAGCATCCGTAAAGGGATCCGATGCCCTCTTCTGGTGTGTCTGAAGACAACTACAGTGTATTCATATATATAAAATAAATAAATAAATCTTTTAAAAAAGAAATAATATTTTAGATTTTAAGCTGGTGGAAATCCTTAACACTTTCTTCACTCTATGTGACCAGGAGCCCTGGTTTAGTATTCATAACCAGGTTTGGAAAATAGTTTGCTTAGGGAGAGTTCTAAGTTAGAAACTGTTAGAACCAAGCTGGGAAGTGGGAGCCTTCTCTTCAACAGTGAAACAAATGAAGGTTCTCAGCTGGGGAACGCCTGTCAATCAACACTTAACCACTGATGATCTGGTGATGGGAACTTCATTGCCTTTTATGGTCTGCTGGGCCTTTGATCAGCACTGACTGATAGATATGTTCTTTTTCCCTTTACACGTTATTATCCTTAATACACAAATGCTAGAAAATCAGATGAATATAAAGAAAAGGAAAGTTTTCTTTTTCTATGTCATCTCTTAGGCTGTCAGCCGTGTCAAGAGCAAGCTATCTCCTTGCCAGCCTCAGGCTGTCAGAAACCAATTGATGTGAATGAGGAACATGAACTTTGTACATTCTATGAAAAACATGTGGCCACAGACTTAGCTGCTGATGCTTTAGTGAAGAGTGGAAGTATCATGTGGTCTGAATCAGGGGTGCGAATTACAAGATTTTCCTATGAAGCAAACTGACTTGATGATTGTCAGAGTGTGCCTGCTATTGAGTAAGGAGCATTCTTGTTATAACTCTTGTTATGGACCCAGGAGAAGAAGAGAGGGAGCGCAAGTCTGTTTGGGATGCATTGTGGATGGCAGCCTGAGTTTCTCAACCTGATTATTATTTAAAAAAAAAAAAAAGAAAAAAAGATGTTTCTGGATTACAGATACTGTCATGTTCTGGCAGCTGGGGCCCAATGAGCTAGCAGAACCTAAAAGCTGTTCAATCTCTCTACAGAGTATGCCCATCAACATGTTAGAAAATCCTTAAACAATGAGGGCACAAAGCCCAGGATCAAAGCCCCCAAGATTCATTATGTCCTGCAACACAAACATTGCCTTGTTCTGAAGAAAGAATGCCCTAAGAAAATTGGGAGGAGACTGCAGGATACGTTAAATTTTTGGATGAGAGAATGATGGAAAGTAAAGAAAACCTCAAAGGACAAATTGCCAAGAGACAGAGTTGTGACCACCAATGTGTTCTCGTGTATTGGTTTTCCATTTTCTTTTTAATAATTAGTCTAGCACTCCTTAAGACAAAAGCATATTTTACTTATATTAATTAAGGGCAATGGAATTGTTCAACTTCTATATATTTGTGTTATGAAAGTGACTTCCCATATTGTACAGAAGATTAACAAACATCATAGGATGAAGTTCAAAGCACTTTCTCAACTAAAATCATTTGTATGTTGAAAGCCAAAGATTTAAGGAGGCGAAGACAACATCTCAAACATCGCAAATATCTGTGCCTTGATTGATTCTATAGGGATATTCAAAACCTGTCAGAAACTATGGAGATGATAAAGTATAAGATGTACTTCTTGACCTTGCCAAAAGTAAATGAGTGGATGCAAGTTTCAAACTATGGAAGATACACATAAGGGAAATATCTAGAGAAAAGAAGAATTTCCCATAGAAATAGGCCATGCTTAGATCCAATTCTGTGGCTGTTAGAAACAGGAAGTGGCAAGTATTCTGAAGACCAAGCATGGGGTCAATGGCTCCAGCACAAGCTAGGCCCTGGTCATCCTCGCCTTTTAAGTGCTGTGGTGCCCCAGGCATGGCCATTAATGCTTCATTGGATAAGGTGCGTTGGTTTAGTTACTGCAGTTAGTTATTCCCGGGGAATGTACTTCAGGCTCACGCTTGCATTTCTCCCAGCTCTGATGTTTCAAGTCCTATCCAGGCTCACTTTGAACTTCCCTTCCACGAGAGGCAGACCACAAACCAAGGCGACCCAATGGTACTCTTCACAGTGGTATGCTAGACAAGGAGTTATTAAGAGTGAGGTTCAAACAACTTATCCTGGAGGCATATATATATATATACCTTTAACAAGGGTAACAAATATTTCCCAGAATACGTCTTCCATTTTCCAGGCTGCCAACAACACAGGCAGTGAATTTCCACTGGAAGCAGCAGCCAGTCTGTGAAGCTGAAGATCATAGCAAGGCAAATCCAATTACACCAACTCTACAGAATACCTTTGAAAAATCAACTCAATAAAAGTCCAGGGCCCTTATTTCAATCATTGTAACAGGTATCTGTGGCTCACAGCATTGAGGTGGATGAATCATCCCACTTCTTTGTTTCTTTAAAGCAAATTAAACTTGGATCTTGGTTTTCACTCAGCCCAAGACAGCACCCAAACTTCATCCTCATCCCCCAGTCCTGGTTAGACCATATAATATGCAGAGATTTTAAAAAAATGGCATAAGGCAAATAAAAAAAGGCACCTAGGAATTGTCCATCATAAATGTCTTTCCACTGGCCAGAGGATGTGCCACAGTGGCTGCACCTCGGCCTTCAAAGGCATCCGTGTAGCTATCTCCTCTGTCTGTCAATCCCACTGTCCAAAAAGAGTTTGAGGGGTGAGGTCTTCTGTGTGGTCTAGATTACTGCCTTCCCACCATGGAGGTAAGAAGGCCATCTGTCTGAGAAAAAATGAACTGATCTGGGAGGTCTTCTTGTTTCCTGTCCCTCATTGAGAAGGCTTGAACAAGATGCAAAGAAAGATTCAGCATGTGAAATGATTAAGGTGGAGATAGACAAAATTACGGCACTCAGAAATATAAATATGAATTTTTGTGATGTTTATGGCCCTAATTTTGTACAAGCTTTATGCGTATAACTAACTGTAGTTGCAATAACTTTAAAATGCAGGGGCTATCTGCCTAGTGCAGCCACCATGTTTCTTGGCCAGAGGCCACGTGTGTGCTGCAGCTAGAAACAGCCAGCCAGAAACACCAGCCCTGCCACCCATGAGATGCCAGCGTGGGAGATGGCTCTGTCAATTTTCCACGTTGTCTCCGCAAGGCTGGACATCGCCCAGACCATCCCACCAACCATGCGGGCTTGGTACAAATGAGACTCTAATGCTTAGATTATCCAAAAGCTTATATATTTGGTAATGATCAGTAACAATATGTCCATACAAAAAGAGTTGTTTCCCAATTAGCTAACCTAAATAAAGGTTGTTACATGAGACTACTCTCCATACCTACATGGCTCTCCATCATTCCTGCATCTCTGCTGTCCCTAGCTCCTCCTTTTCCTTTTCCTCTTCCTCTCCTTACTCCTCTCACCTTAGCTCCCCCTACATTAGCCTCTTACAGAAGAACTTCTAAGGCCTCTGGGGTATTGTACAAAAATGACACATTAGATAGGAATGCTGGACATAAATACCCTTAGTCACCAGCATGAAGGAAACATTACCATGATCAATCAAAAGGGAAATTAATTCACCACAGTTTCCAAGCTTTTAATCATCTGCATCTCAAATTCTATTTATTCATTTTAAATGATCTCCCTGATCCATCGTCATCTCCATGGCTCTGCCAGGAGTCAGGAAGACAAACCCACTGTGCTCTGCAGCCTTGCTCTGCTGACATACAGTTGAGTGATGGAATGTCTGACAAAGCCCACATCAGAGCCCACAACCCCAGACTAGTTTTCTCAAAAGGATTCTCTTCTTCAAATTAGATTACATAAGCAAATGCCTTTTCAAATCATGGTGAATTGACAAGACAGTGGTTTCATACTCTAAATGTATCCTTGTTTGGGTTTCTCTGCTGCTTGGTATTTTCTTCACATTCTCTCTAGCTCTCTGTTCTGCGCTCCAGGTGGATCTGCACATAGCAGCAGTGTGTGGAGATTCTTTCACAGAGACAGCCCATCCAAAGCACACCTGCCATGAATGGGAAGTGCAGGGACAGCCCCTTGTGACTTACCCTCTTCATCAGCATCTCTTGACTTTTGTTCACAGTCTGTTTCAGCATTTTATTATCTGCTAAAAAGTCAGGGAGGTAGGCTGGGCACAGAATTCTAAAATTAATTAAATTTCTGTCTTCCTCTTCTGTCAACACATTAAGGCTCATCAATGATTTGTGTTCTTGGAGGGAACATCTGGTATCTCACAAATATTTCTTCTTCAAAAGTATCCCAGAAATATATATATATATGGTGCGTGCGCACGCGCGCGCGCGTGAGAGAGAGAGAGACAGAGAGAGAGAGAGAGAGAGAGAGAGAGAGAGAGAGAGAGAGAGATGCAAAGTAACGTTGTCAGATAATCGATGAAGTGGCCCTCTCAATCCAAAGCAAAGAGCAACATAAAATATGCTCTATCAACAAAACTGTTTCAGATGGACCTTGTTAAAACACAGTAAAAAAGCAAGCTCCCCTGGCCACCAGGAACCTCTTGTCTGCAATTCCAACTCTCCGAGAGAGAGCAAAGTTCTGGGCGTGGAGGGTGGAGAGAGACATTGATGGAACCACTCACGTGTGCCCCACTGCAGCTGCAGCAAATGCCACCCGTATGTGTTACAGAGCTAGCAAATTATTCTTTCCTCTGTCATCTTCCTACTTTTTCAAAGAAAGAGGAAGGGACGGAGGAAACAGAATATCATAGTTAAGATCTGTAATGTCTCCTAATAGTCTATATGCTGAAGGTGTGGCCCAGACATTATAATTTAGATTTGTAATGTCTCCTAATAGTCTGTATGCTGAAGGTGTGGTCCCCTAACTTGGTGAAAAAATTTATAGATGGGGCCTAGTGGGAGGGTTTATATCATTGTTTTGTTGAGAGTATGTTTCTTTAGAAGGTATGGGGCTCTGATTTGTTCCCTGGCTATGAGTTCTTGTCTTAGGGCTTTTATTGCTGTTAAAGGATACATGACCACAGCAACTCTTATAAAAGAAAGCCTTTAATTGGGGCTGGTTTACAGTTCAGAGGTTTAGTCCGTTGTCATCATGGAGAGAAGCATGGTGGCATGTAAGCAGATAAGGAGCTGAGAGTTCTACAACCAGATCGGCAGACAACAGATAAAGAGTGAAACACTGGGCTTGACTTGAGCATCTAAGACCTCAAAATCCATCCCTAATATCACACTTTCTCCAACAAAGCCACACCCACTCCAACAAGGCCACATCTCCTAATAGTGCCACTTCCTAAGGGCCTCTGGGAGCCATTTTCATTCAAACCACCATAGTTGCTCAGCCATGCATGCCTACCGTAATATGCCGCCTTGTCCAAAGCAACAGAGGCATCACCCACAATGTACTGATGTCTCTGAAATTGCACCAATGTAAACCTTGTCTCTTCATAAACTGATCATGTTAGGTGTTTGTTATAGTAATGGAGAGCTGAAGAAAGTGCTCCTGGGCACCCATGCTGCAATTCAGGCACTATCGTGGGGTCCATCTTCAGTGTTATCTCTAATAACCCCCTGCATCATACCCATTGTCCTAATAACCCTTAGGGACAATTGTTCTGTTCTTGTGTACCCATGTGGAAATGGACTTCAGAGATTCAAGCCATGCCGGGGTAACTCAGACAACAAGGAACAGACTAAGAATAGACCATATATTAAACTTGTTTTCCTGAAGTGGGAATCTCTGAAGAAAGTGGGAAGAGGAGGAGGTTTTATTTAGAGGATGATTCCAAGAAATGGAGAGAAGGCAGCAAGAATAAAAAAAGGAAGGGGAGGGTGTGGCACAGGTTCCTAGGTACAGATGAAAGTTCCTGCAATGTGGCACTTGTCAAGACTCTGGGATTTGCCCACTGACAAACTTAGATAGACCCCTGTGGTCAAAGGGTAGGTCACTGGACAGGTTATCATTTCCAGGCTCTGTGTCCACACTCTCCTCCGCATGGGATCACACACTGAGAACACACAGCTCAGCCTGGCTACGTAAAACTCTCCATCCAAGACATGCACTTGCTGAATTCAAATCAGAATGTCAGAAGATCAAACCAAGCTCTAGGAGTGATGCCCCTGGCCCAGGTTTGAGCTAGCCCTCTAGGGGACTCTAATGGACCTTGGAGGTTGAGAACAAACAAAAGTGGTATTGGAATCTCACACCAACAGCAGGAAACCTGGGAACCTGTATGACAATCAAAGATATTTGTAATTTGAAGGAAAAAAGAAGAAAAACATGGAGGGAAGGAGCTTACTGAACTAAATTAGAGGAAAGTCATCGGCCTGAAAATGTAACCAGCAGATCAATAGTGGGTAGGAGGAGTACAGGCTGCTCTTACAGAGGACCTATGTTCAGCTCGCAATCACCTGTAACACCTGCTTCAAGCAGAGTTTATGCTTTTGGACTTTTCACATCCATGCATATGATAATCTAAAAAAGGAAGGTAAATCTTTAGGACTGTTACACCCATGAGCTTACAGCTGCTGTGGATGTCTGCAGAAAATACACAAGATCAAGCCACAAGATCAACAACATTCTAACACAGAGAAGAGAGCGGCTCATGCCGCCCCCCCCCCCCGACTGAAGGGCTATTGACAGTTGTTGGCTGCTGGGTGGGGGGAGGGACAGTCAGTTTCCATTAAGGATGTGGCTCCTGGCAGGTTGACCACAGTCCAAGAGATAGCTCCACAGCCATGAATATTTGGAAAGCATACATTGGACTCAGTAAGTTATATTGTTAAAAAGCAAAGAGGATATAAAGTTAGAAGTGGGTTGGAAAGTATGGGGTGCATATGAGGGAAGAGAGAGGAGTAGGGTTAATATGATTGAAATACGTATGTATATATGAAATACGTATATTCAGAAAGAAAAAATTTAATTTTAAAAAAGTGTCTCATTTTGATGTATTTTTCTAGAACAAAAGTCCTTGTCCTTTCACCACCACTGGGACATCTGGACAGAATAAAGCAGAGACAGTGGGTTGAGGGAGTGACTTAGTTAATAAAGTGTTTGACTCACAAACATGAGAACCTGAATTCAGTCCCTGCTACCACATAAAATCTGGGCATAGCAGTGTGTATCTGTAAGCCCAGCACTCTAAAGGTAGAGGCAGGAGCATCTCTGAGGCCTGATACCTAGTTTAATTGAACCAGCAAGCCCCAGATTCAGTGAGATATCCTGCCTCAAAAAATAGAGAGATTGAGAAAGCTTTCTGACATAGACTTCTGTCTCCTAAAGGAGTGCCATACATGTGTGGGCACTCATACATACACACACACAAAGGATTCATATATGTATATGGAGGTAGATTACTTCTTTGTCATCACTAAACTACAGAAAGAAACCTCTTGTTTGCTTATGATTGTATGTCAATTCCAAAGTGTCAGGGACTGATGCTGCAGGACTCCAGGAAGGAGGATCTTTTCAGAATGACAGAGTGGAAGCCACTTTCCCTGCCTGGGGAACTGAACCGGTGGTGGCAGTAAGGTGTTAAGCTTGGAACTGTGGTAATGCAGTGACTAAAACATCGAGAGAGTATGTAGGACGTGGAGTGCTCCCTCAGAAGAGTTTAAAAGGTTCCAGGCAAGTTTGGCGTTCTGGAAACCACCCAGATTGGTTTCAACTTTTAAAATGATGTATATCCCTTCTCAGAGGGAGTATCAGTACAGACTCAGAAACCATAGGTGTTTCCAGTCCTCACGTATGCCAAACACAGGATGGTTTCGCAAGAAAAAAATGCCAGCAGCTGTCAAGCCCGTCACTCGTCAATCCTTTATGCTCCCTTGTTTTCACCCATGGCATCTGATTTTGTGGGAGGAAGAAAATGGTTTCAGAAAGCCCGCATGATGATCGACTTATATGCAAATATAATTCTTTAGCCAGTGACCAGCCTGGGGTGCCCCCTAGAGTTTCAGTAAAATGTGTTTATTACAAATCCAGTGGTTTCCAATGGAGGCTGCAGAGAAGAATCACCTGGAGAGAGTCAACACCTACTGCAGTCAGACCAAGCATGTGCAGAAGGAGAGCTCATTGGTGTTTAATTGGTGCTATCCTTGTTTATTTGTTCTTCCCTAAATGCTTTTACTGTTCTAAGGCTTTCGTATTCCCATATATTTTTTCATACTTTTAAAATTACATTTAACTTGTGTGTGTGTGCATGTGGTGTGGTGTGTGTGTGTGTGTGTGTGTGTGTGTGTGTGTGTGTGTGTGTGGTGTGTATGTGGAGTTGAGAAGAAAACCCGCAGGAGTCTAAGATCAATTGGCTAGGCAGAAAATGCGTCTTTCCATTTATCCATGCTAGTCTCCCATATATGATTCTAGAAGCAGTTTAGTAACTTATTTAAAAAAAGAAATCTGGGGTTTTGACTGTAAACCAGTTTGGGGGAGAATTATCAAGTTAACATTATTGATTCTCTGATCCATAAAACAGTGCCTGTCTCCTCTGGTTTAGCTCTTCAGTTTCTTGCAGCAATACTTTGCATTTCTCAATGTTTAGACCTTGGAAAAACTAGACCCCCCCCCCCACTCACAGGCTGATAAATGCTTTTTAAAAAGCATAGCTTTGGGAAAACAAAGCAGCTTCTTAAACAATCAGATATGAATCTGAACATGATCCAGTCACAGTCTCCTACAGCAGTGGTTCTCAACCTGTGGGCCAAGAACCCTTGGGCAAACTTCTATCTCCAAAAATATTTAGATTATGATTCATAGAAAAATTACAGTTATGAAGTAGCAACAAAATGATTAGGGGTCACTACAATGTAAGGAACTGTATTAAAGGATCATAACGTTAGGAAGGTTGAGAACCACTGTCTTAGATTGTCCTAGAGTATCTTAGTTGGGATTCCCATTGCTGTGGTAAAACATCATGACCAAAAGCAAGTTGGGGAGGAAGAGGTTTATCTGGCTTACAATTCCACATCATAGTCTATCACAGACAGATGTCAGGGCAGGAACCCAAACAGGGAAGGATCTTAGAGGCAGGAGTTAATGCAGAGGCCATGGAAGAGAGCTGCTTGGGGTCTTGTTCTCTCTCCAAGGTTTGCTCAGTCTGCCATCTTACAGAACCCAAGAGCACTAACTCAGGGGTATCCCCACCCATAATGGACTGGGCCCTCCCACAACAATCAAGAATTAAGTAAATACCCTGCTAGCTTGCTTGCAGCCCAGCCTTCTGAAGGCATTTTCTCAGTTGAGGGTCACTCCTCTCAGCTGACTATAGCTTGTGTCAAGTTGACATAAATCCTGCCAGCACATAGAGAAATAAAAGCCTGTCTGCCATCAGAGCTGAGAAGCATCAGGGTGATCTCTGGAGCCTTTGTTGTCTCTCTGCCCTCTGTCATCACCCCATGAACAGATCAGTCCTGTGAAAATACTTGACTTTGATAGTCGGGAAACCAAATTTAAGAGAAACTGCGATTCTAAAATATAAAGGAGAATCTGATTTTGCTGTGGGTAGTGGTGATGGCCAGTATTTAAGAGGCTAAGGTATACAGTGAGTTTGAGACCAGCCTGCGCTGTGTATAAATCCTGTGGAGGAGGAGACAGGAAAGACCTAGTCATTATTTGTAAGGCTAAGAGCATTTTGTGCATATTTCTTTCCTTTTTGAGTAATAGCACAATGTCACTGGCTGGATGCTTGTTCCTTGACTATTTGCATCTGTTATATTGCTAGTTCCTCAATCTAGAACTGACCTTAAAACGGTATAAAAGCAAAAAGGAGGAGGGGGAGGATGGGATGGGGGTTTCTAGGGAGGGGAAATCAGGAAAGGGGATGGCATCTGAAATGTAAATAAAAAAATATCCAAGAAAAAAAAGAGGAAAAAATAAGAAAAGAGGATCTTAGCTCTCAGTCCTGGGGATACCAGTGGTGAACTTCCTGTTAGCAGAGTCTTAGTGTGGTACAGAGGCTAGAAAAAGGGAGTGTATGTACATATGTCTCTCTTGGTCGTGTGTGTGTGTGTGTGTGTGTGTGTGTGTGTATGAGAGAGAGAGAGAGAGAGAGAGAGAGAGAGAGAGAGACTTTAAAGCTGCCTGCATTCCATCATGGAAATGCTATTGGGGTCACTGTATCTGGTCATAATCTCCTGCCAGAGACCCCTCCTATACACACCACTGTCAGGTGCTGCTTCACACTCTTAATCACTCACAGTGAAGATTAATGGAGACTTGGGTGCACTCAATACACACAGAGAGATCACAGCATCTTAACTTTAAAAAGCAACTTGGCATATTCTAGGAGAGATGGTTTGGGGGCCTCTCTGTACTGCAGAAGGGATGGCAGAAAAAAAATGTTTCTTCTCGAAAAAGAAGGGATGAGGGGTTGGAGGAAGAAGCAACAAGAATCATGGGAGGGTGCAGGCTAGAGCAAATGTCATGGAAGGTAGCCAGGATCAAAGAGAAATGGTATTGCTGTGACTCCACTGAAGTACTGACTCCACCTCTGTAGACCTCTGGATAGCCCCCAAACCTCCCATAGACAAAGCACACTGCTCACCCATGCAGGGGTCAATCAGCTTTTGGTGAAAGTAAAACAAACAAACAAGACAAAACAACCCCCCCCCAAAAAAACAGAAAAGCAAACAAATGAATATACAAAAAATCACGCAAACAAACAAACAAAAAACAGTTGGATCTCAGGCTTTCTTGGACAGAGCTGAGAGTAGGAGGATGTCATTGCAGAAACCCAGAGACAATCTGTTGGAGCAAATCTTGGAACTAGGCCACTTAAAGCTCCCTGATTAAGCTAGTTTACTAGGCTGCCTGGAAAGTGGGGTGGGATAGAAGAGACTGCAATGTAGCGACCATGTTAGGCCATTACATGTCCCCGTCCTTCTGACATTCCACAGAGACAGTACTGCATTTTCTCATCTGCCAGTGGGTAGAAAAGGGGTATGGATCATTTGGAGCAAGAGTGAGATGGTAAATCAGCCAGCATGGGGATTCCCTTCTGAAAACCAGAGAAACTAAAATCTGGAGGGAAAAATAGCAAGCCTGAGTCAACACAGCAAAAAGGATTTGTATGCAAAACAGGAACTAATAAAGGTCAGAAGAAGCAGGTCTGCTCCAGAATTAGGTCTCCATATGGAAATGACGTTACCTTCCACAGTGCACAGAGAGAGGGAATCAAGATGGACAAGTTATATTGGAGTACACTGTCATTAATACACAGAAGAGAAAGACATGTTTTAGAGATTGCAAGGCTCGTTAGGAAAGAGGACACTCTAAACTCAGCCTACAGTAATCTGGGGTGTCACAGCAGGATAGGCACATGTATATGTCTTTGGAATAATGTGGTTTCTTATAACACATTCCCCATGGAGTAAATTCTTGGTTCTATCATACAGCTCTCTGTGATGCTAGGGAATTGAGATGTTTGGCTATACAGCATGGCTACCAGGCAGTGAAACATTGCTCTGAGATACAGTCTATAGATTTGGCCAAGGAGATAATTAGTTTGTGGGTGGTGGGGTGAGTATGATTAGTGAGATATCCCTGCCCACTCTCAGAGTAATTTGCAGGCCACTTAAGGCAGTTTCCTTTTCACATAAAGAGCAACCAAAGGCAGGGAAGAATCTCCTTTGGGGAAAGCCTGATCTCATTTGCAGCTGATGTATGCAAAACTGAAGCCTCAAGTTTAGGTTTTATGTGTTCATGGCGCCATCTGCTGGTAAAATGTAGATTTCATCTAATAAGCTCTCAAATATCAATTCGCCAACTCTGCTCTTCTTACACTGAAAAATTATTGAGGACTTCGAATACCTTTTGCATGGGACATATATATCAATATCAGTGGTACTGTAATTAGTAACTTGGAAAATGTTATTTGTTTATATGTGAGAGTAACAATAGATTAATCCCATATGAATGTAAATAATTTAAATAAGAATATTGTTCACCAAATTATAAAATTAGTACATGGCTTGAGGATATATATCATTATATATAACTATATATATGTATATATACTTAATATATTGAATGAATAGTTCCATGAATTGAATAAATGGATATATATATATATATATATATATATATATATATTTCCTGCATTGTGACTTTCACTAAATACAATTTCATCTCCAGTCCCTTGTTTATGAGCAGAAATAGCACCATGTGTACATGAAGAGGTGAAGAGGGCCTTGTCATAGATAGATAGACAGATAGAGAGTCCACTACATACATTTCTGGTAGCTGTGGATATCAAAAGTGTACATCCAAGCCTCTGGAACTGAAGTTGTGGGTGACTGTAAACTGCCATGTGGATGCTGGGAACCAAACATTGATTCTTTGCAAGAGCAATGAGGGCTCTTGACTCCCGAGCTGTCACTTCAACCATTCAGTTGCCTTAATTAAAATATATGAAGAAAATCTAAGCTTTTCAGGTAACAAGGTATTTTTATTGTATTTGAAATTTGACAAGATGAATTTTAGGAGTTTAGGTACACTGTAAATCTGCAAACATACCACTAAACTTCCACTTACCTGTTAGGTTAAAGTCTTTAGGCTTAGAATGGATTTACATCAGTGTGTGATTTTGGGACATTTGTCTCTCCAAGAATATTTTTAAGGGGTGTAGATAGGGGGAGAATGAACTTCTCACCCTGTCCTGAATTAGATAGATACCCCATATTTAAGCATATCAGCTTACATCACACACTAGGAAAAATTCCCACATTGTGACTTTTCACTAAATACAGTTTCTTCTTCAGTCCCTTGTTTACAGACACAATGTGTACAGGAAGAGGGCCTTGGCATCTCTCTGATGATCCAGTCACCCAAACAGCACCCTGATCGACAGAATCCAAGTGTCTCTAAAAGCTTTTACAGCAAAGAATCTGAAAATGATGAGTTTGGCTCATTGACCTCTCAGACAGATATTTGCTGCTTCTAGGTACTGCAGAATTTTGTTCATGAAAGATTGCCCTAACAATTGTCAGATTATTTCCTGCCTTTTCTCCAAAACACAGATGATGTTCCTAGACAACACAGTGAGAGATTCAAGTCAACCATGACAACAGCCTTCTGTAAAGCCAGACAGAATGGCAGGAATGCTGGAAGTCAGGGAGTGCTTACACTCAACAAACCTGATGGCAATCCAGAAACTTCCTCTGGGGGTCCCTAGCATGGCACAGGAGGGACACCAACTATCCTCCAGTATCCTTCCTAAGACCTCACCTTCTAGCCTTCTTGACAGTGCTTCTGTGAGCCAGTGTCCTAGTTAAAGTTACAATGGCTGTGATGAAACACCATGACCAAAAGCAAGCTGGGGAGGAACAGATGTGTTTGGTCTGCACTTCCATATCGTAGTCCATCACTGAACGAAGTCAGGACAGGAACCCAAACAGGAGAGGAACCTTGAGGCAGGAGCTGATGCAGAGGCCATGAAAGGTGCTGCTTACTGACTTGCTTTCTATGGCTTGTTCAACCTGCTTTCTTAGAGAACCCAGAACAACCATCCCAGGAACCCGCTCATAGTAAGCTGGGCCCTCCCCTATCAATCACTAATTGAGAAAACGCTCTATGTCCATATCTTATGGAAGCATTTTCTAAATTGAGGTTCCTTCCTCTTAGATGATGTTTAGTTTATGTAAAGTTGACATAAAACTAGCCAGCAGAGCCAATAATTCTCAAGATTACTCTTGCATTAAAAACATGGGTTAAAACATTTAAGTCTGAGATGTATTTTGATTTTGCACATCTAAGACAGAGATCTTCATTCAGTATGTTTAGGATAAACTCTGGTGGTTTTAGATTGTATATTTTGGGGAAGTTTGCTCCACTTACTTTACCTTGAGAGATTCTAAAGCAATTGGTCAATTACTAATTCTAGTGTGACAAGTGCTATTTTAAGCCATCAGATTTCAATCCCTCAGTTCAGACATGCATAGAAGGCAATTTCTAAGGTGAACATCTGCTCTCTGTGCCTAATTTATAACTGTTCCCTGGCACAAGCAGACAGAGAGAGATTGTAATGTCTTCCAAAACTTCAAAGCAAAAGGAAACGTTGTCCTCCTAGTGATAGAAACATTCATCCCTGCTTCTCTAGTTAGTGGTTAAATTATTACCACTTTGTTGCAACCAGTTCCTTCCTGTTGGCTGGATGCAATCTGCATACAGAGAGGAGCAAGAATCCTATCTTTCTCTATGCTGCTACACGATTCTTTTAGGCTGCTCCGGTGTTGCATTTTGAGCATCTGAGTTTTTGAAGGTCCCTGGTATTATTATTGATCTGGTGTTATACATGGGCCGCTGCTGTTATATAGGACTCATTCCTGTTATTGATCTCCTTGTTACATTTTCAGCCAGAGCAACTTGATTTTAAGGTTTATAATCCTTCAATGTATTTTTATATTAGTAAAAACATTTTTATTGCTGTTTATCTTAAGATACTTTCTGGGTATTTCTATTGATTCTGTTTCTTCTAGATGAACTTGAAGATTAAATCAATATTGACTTTGCTGTCTTTTTGCTTTAGACTTGATTATGCAGGTTTGTTTGTTTGTTTGTTTTTTTAAAAAAAGATTTATTCATTTTGACTTTATGGGCCTGGATGTTTTGCCTCAAAGTATTTCTATGCACCGTGTGCATGCTATGACCTCAGAAGCCAGAATTCCCTGGAACTGGAGTTCTCTAGTTCCAAGAGGGTTCTGGACTCTGAACCTACGTCCTCTGGAAGAGAAGCAGTGTTCTTAACTGCTGAGCTGTCTATCCAGCCCTGCCAAACAGACTTTTCAGTCTGCTGGTTGCTTCTTGCTATTTGGCACTCTTTCCTTTCGTACCCTAATCTTGCAGGAACTATTCATGACATACTAATAAGTCTACTTCTTTGTCATCCAGACTGCCTGTCAGTCCTTTTTTCTCCAAAAGGACAGACTTTCTTACATGATTCTCAGTCCTCTGTTTTCTCTATCACTTAATCTTGGTTGTCAACATGACCAGCTTGAAAAATGCCTAGAGAAATAGTGAATCACAATTGGAGTGTGTTCATGAGGAAGTTTCCAGAGAGTGTTAGTAGTGGGGGCGGGTCAATCACTGAGTGGGAAAAACCCACCCTGGGTGTGGGCAGCACCAGGCAATAGGCTAGGAGTCCAGAATAAGCAGAAACATAGAGTATGTTCAAAGCTTGTGTGTGTACAAGCATACAATACTTCTTGAGTGGATGTCTTTTGGTCAGAAGCTGTTGGTTTGCTGTTGCTGTTGTCTACAGACATCCAATCCAAGATTCTTCAGCTTTGACTATGGCTGGGGATAGCATCTAGCCTGGGCCAGGGAAGTGGCGTAAGGGGAGGTCCCGCTTGTTCCAGCGGTGATTGTTTTAGCTTGGTGGAGGCAGGCTTGGTGGTGGCTGTGGCTGGGAGCACAGAGAAGCCTTCTACTGGAGAATTAAGCTGCAGCTCTACAACTGAATGCCTTCTCTGTGGCTCCCCATGGCGGATCTTGATAAAAGAGATAGTCTCTGGTTCTAAACAGTTTATTGACTGTTCATGGTGGGAAATGGATGCATAAAGTACCATACCCATTTCTCAGAGTAGACCTGAGATTAAATACCAGTTTTAGGGAGCAATGTTTGGGAAGGAAAGCTAATTGGCTAAGCCCTCTGGGTCTCTAGGTACCTCATTAGCAAGGAGAACTGTTTTGGGCCTATGTGACCAAGGCACATGTTCCTTTTATGAGGAGCATGGTACATGTTCCAGGTCAGGAATCTAGCAGGGAGCAGGGAGTCACCTAAGTCTCAGGTGTATGCTCTACATGTCTCCAGGTCTCAACCTGCTCTACCTTCAGGTTTCAACCTGATCTACCTTAACAAGTTTCCTGGCATGGTTTTACATCCAACAGTTTTTTCTTGTAATTACATAGATAGATGGATGGATAGCTAGATAGATGATAGATAGACAGATAAATAGACCAACAGGAGATAGGTAGGTAGGAAGATAGATAGATAGATAGATAGATAGATAGATAGATAATATTCTGGTCAACTCTAATTCTCTCTTTAGCCTTTAAATAAGGGCATTGAAAATAGACTTTAACATTTGCAGTTTTTTTACATCAGTTTTTGAAAACTCTGTGCATGTCTTTATCCTATAAAACAAGGAATCGAAATTATTTCAGTAAAATCCTATAAGATAATATGGTGTTGATAATGCCGTCTAGACTTGGCCTTTCTGAGTCCACCTTGACACTGCTTAAATATTCAAGTATAACTTTGCATGCTGCCACCGTCAATCATCAGATGCTTTTTCAACACTGTGTCTAAAAAAATAAATATAACTAGAGGTGTCAGGGCAAAGTGTTACCTACCTTCACTGTCAGCTTGACATGATTGTTTAGCAAAACAACAACAGAAGGCATCCCATTACTACTCCTAGTGCCTATCATTCCTGTGGAGCAGACCACTTACACAATCAAAAGTCGGTTGGTTACTTCCATACCTACCATGTCTTTATTGCACTAGTGGTCACATCTTGCCAGGCACATTACTGTTGTAGCATGGACCAGGACTGGGTGGATCATTAATGACCTTGCTGCCCTAACATTAAACATTGAACCTTCTGGCACTGTGTAAGGTAGCCTGAGGAAAGTTTCCTGGTCAGTCAAAGTTTATTTCTCTATGTCCTGAATACAAAGTAAATGGTGTCTTCAGCAGTAGGGTCTTACCACCTAACTGCAGTAGAGCAAGAGCAATGTCAGTAGTCTGTGTAGTTGTCTTGGATATCCTGGGCCCCCCTACTCAACAACTTGAAGGATACTATCCTGTGCCTGGAACTGAGATTTTCATCTGATACCTGTCTTCCGGGAGTAACATTGTCTACCCCTACAGGACTCAGACTTCCTTTTAAATGCATATTTTTAGTTAGTATTAAATTAAGTAATTTGTAAAAACTAGTAGACCTCCAAAAAGCTACTTTGCCTATTCTTAGTTTTGGAATAACCCAATTCCTACTCTTTCATGTCTCCAATCTCTAATTTTTTTATTTAGTTTTTTTTGTTGTTCTAAACATTTTTTACTACAATTTCTAAAACAATGTTTAACTTTTTTTTTTTTTACCATTTTTAGCATTTATTTGGGTTTTGGAGTTGAATTTTGAGTTCAGATTATCTAGTTAATCATATTTTCAAATGCATTGTTGTTGTGGCAATTCTCCAACCCAAATAAGACCGGTCAAAGAAAACACAACTCAATAATTATGAATATAAGCTGCACGCCTAGATTGGGCAGATTCACTGCTACACTACTCTATTTCTCAGCTATGAGATCCCTTGTAACTTGCAGGTTTCCCAAGCCACGTGCTTGTCCTTCCACCTCCTGCTCCTCCATCTTCTTCCTCCTTCATCTTCCTTCTCCATTGTCCTCCCTCTCTCTTCCCATAAACCTTTATTTCTCCACTTCTACTGCCCAATCACTGGCTCTAGCCTTTATTTTACAAATTAAGGTGGAAGGTTCACTAGAAGTCACCTGTGTACTGATTCACTCCTCCTCTGCAGCCCCTCCCAGGAAAGGGGAATAAGCATCAAATTACAAGGCCGGGGCTATCCACAACACACTATGAAGACAAAAAATAAAATTTTTCATTTTCAGTTTATCATATTTCAACTCTGTTATGAGACCAAATGAATGTATCACTCATTTATTACATGAACATGTGAATTAAGTTTCTTGGTCTTGGATACTTTGAAACTAAAATAAATAAGTAAATAAATAAATATAAACAAATAAATGCCATATCTACCTTAAAATAGTACTTCCTCTTGAAACTTCAATAAGTTAATTTTTTTAAAGGAATGAAACTTTTTATTTGGCATTAAAAAATAATCTTCAACTAAAGCAGTTTATTTTATATTTTAGTATGTTTTATAGTATTTTATAGTTAAATTAAGAAGTGTGAAAGTCAGTACATCTATCTCTCTATTTACTTCTTGTTTCTATTCCCTCGCTTACTGTTGGACAGTCAGGATTTCTGAGTTATGGCTATTGTGAACAATGCTACAATGATCATGGTCATACAGCTACTTAATAAAGATTCTGATTACCATTCTTTTGGATCTAGATGTTGTGTGCCCAAATCATACAACAGGTCTAGTTTAAAGTTATGGAGAGCTCCCATACTGTCTTCCATAGTAGCTGGACCACTTTACATTTCTGCCAACACTGTCCTCAAGTTCCACAGTCTTGTCAGTGCTTACTAACTTCTACTATTTGATAATGGTCATCTTAATGAGTACAAAATGACATCTCACTGCAATCTTATTTTTCACTTGCCTGGTGACTAATGATGGTGAGATTTCCTATATCTCATGGTGATTTGAGTAGGTATGGCCCCCATAGACTCATGTGTTTGAATGTTTGTCCATAGGGAGTGACATGATTAGGAGGTGTGGCCTTATTGGAGTAGATGTAGCCTTGTTGGAGGTAGTATGTCACTGTGGAGGCAGGCTTTGAGATCTTACATGTGTTCAAGCTATACCCAGTGTGGCACACAGTCTCCTGTTGCCTGCAGATCAAGATGTAAAACTCTCAGTTCCTTCTCCAGCCCTATGTCTGCCTGCACACCACCATGCTTCTAACCATGATGATAATAAACTAAACCCCATAAGCTGTAAGCCAGCCTCAACTAAACATTTTTTTATGAGTTGCCCTGGTCACGGTGTCTCTTCACAGCATTAAAACCTTAACTAAGACATACCTGTTCTTTGGTGAAATCTCTATTAATTTTCTTTGACACTTTTAACCCTGTTATTTGGATATTTTGTTGCTAATATGTTCCCTACTTGTTGTATATACTAACCCCACCCCATAGATGTAATTTGTAAAGATTTCCTACAGTATTTAGATTTCTTTTAACTCTGATGATTGGTCATTTTTCTACATAGAAGGTTTTAATCTGATGTCAACCCACTTGTCTAGGTTTTATTTTGTTGTCTGGACTTTTACTGTCATATCCAAGAAATCATTGACAAGACTGATGCCAGCAAGTGCTGTGAGTTTTATAATTTCAGCAGTTAATTAATATACTTATTTCAATTTTGTTCATGATATAAGGCTAGCCCAATTTCATTGTTTTGAGTACAGATACCAATGTTTCCTCATGCCATCTGTTGGAGACAATCCCTTTCCCAATATTGTCTTAGTATCCTTTTTATTTAACCATATATAGTCATGAGTAGAATTCTAGGCTCTCTGTTCCTTTCTGATATGGATACTGGCCTGTAGTCTCTATACCAGGTCTTCTGTCTGCTGACATAGTTCACTTGACCCACATCTTCCCACATCAATTAATGAAATCAAGAAAATTGTCTATAGGCATTCCACATGAGAATCTAGAGCCTGATAAGATTTTTTTTAATACTAACCATCATACAGGTCTTTTAAGATATCCTGGTTTTTCAGTATTTGGCATTAGTAGTTTTTATGTTTTCAAAATATTATCTGCTTTTTCTGGATAGTCCAATTCATTGGTGTATTGGTTCAATGTTCTCTTGGCCTTTTTCTTTCCATAATCAGTTGCATATTCTCTCACCTTTGACTCTAAGGACTTGAGTCTTCTCTCTTACTATCTTAGTCTAGATAAGAATTTGGCATTTTTTTCAAAGGGAGCTTTATTTTCTTGATTTTTCTATTATTTTTTTATTTTCTAGTTTGCATATTTCTGTTATGAACCTGAATTTCCTCCTCTTTTCACCTTGGGGCTTATTTTATTCTTCTTCAGGCTTCCTGAAGTAAAATTTAGGTTGGTGATTTGGGAGCCCACTCTTAGCCGAAAGCAGCTATCATCTTTACAGCCATCTCCGGCTATATACCCTGACAAGAGACTTGTTTTCAACAGCCCACAACAGCTGAGCACACTCTGATAAACATCTTGTTACACTGTTTAGTGCCCCCAGCTGCAAGGTGCAGGTGGTATCCATGGCTACAAGGCACGTGACGTAGTGCCTGCAGTTGAGCTTGTCCACGAGGGTAAGTCATGTGGTAATGGATATAAATACCCAGGATTTCCTTTCAATAAAAGAGACTTGACCAGACTCTGTCTTGTATCCATCTTTTGCCTCTTTCGCCCCTCCATCCCCCCTCTCTCTCTCTCTTGCTAGACCCTGACCTGCGGTTAGAAAGTAGCAGAACGGGCCGTTACAAAGGATCAGTCATTACAGTGATTTAAGATTTTTCTTCTCTAACATAGTCAATTACCACTTCGTATCTGCCAACATTTCTCAAATTTCTTCAGATTTATATTATGATCTAACATGATCCATTCTGAAAAATATCCTGTGTGAACAAAAGAATGTGTTTTCTGTTGCTAATGGTTGTTTTGTGTATTTCTGTGATGGACATTTCTGAGTAGCCCAAACTAGAAATATAAAGTAAGTAGTGACTTTTGTTTCTAAATCCTGACTGGCTTCTTGAAACTTTGTCTGCAGCATTTTAAAAACATCTATATTTTCTTTTTATTTTATTATGGGGTGTATGGTATGTACATGTAACTGTCAGTGGTGGAACTATCTAGGTCTGAAGTTAAAGCTGGTTGTGAAACTCCCAACATGGGTGCTGGGAATCAAACTCTGAATTTGTGGAGAAGTATATGCTCTTAACTGCTGAGCCATTTTTATATGCTTTTTTCTTTTTCTTCTCCTTCTTTCTTTCCTTCCTTCCTTCTTCAAATTTTATGAGCTAGAAAGATGGCTCCACAGTTAAAAGTAATTACTACTTTTGCAAAGGACCCAGGTTCTGCTCCCAGGATGCTCATTGGGCAGTTACAACTGCAAGTAACTCTACTTCTAGGGGACTAGATTCCCTCTTCTTGCCTCCACAAGCATTGTATGCATATACTGCACATACGGACAAGCAGGCACACACATAAACAAGGCTATAAAAATAAATAACTTCTTAAAGTTTTGCTCTCCAACTTATTTTCAAGAGTAAAAGTTCTGCCCAATAATAGTTTCCTGCTGAATTTTATATGAAAAGAGGATAAGGTTTTTCAGTGTCTGGCTGACTGGGTATGTAAAGGTGTGAGCACCCAGGCAGGAAAAGAGGAAGCCATCTTTGCTTTCTAGGTGTGGCTCTTTACACAAGCATTATTACAACTATACAAGTTGGCGCAGCAAGTGGAGCCCAGCAAGAGGCTTCTGATCCTTTGACTCTGCAAGACCCATACTGATCACATCAGTCTTCTTCCTCCCCCACTTTGGGTCACCACCTGTGTCCACATCACCATAAACTTCATGAGGTTAGACTCAAAAGAAGCCACTGGACCAACTACACATTGTCTAATTGTCTCCTCAGCCTTCTCACATAGCTGCCGTGAGGATATTCTGATTGGATTCTAGGCAGAATCCCTGACTTTGTCTTCAAATCATTTATTTTTTATTATTTCTAGGGGAAAGAGTGTCCTTTCTCCAACTGTTCTTTATTTGTTGCCAAGTTTAAGAAAGTGTTAGTAATACTTAATACTTTATTAAAATACACAAGTAGTGTGTTTGTTGTTTATTGTTATCTATGGTGCTCTTTTCTATTGATTTACATGTATTCTTCACTTTAAATTCATAGTCATTTCTACCATTGCTATTATTATAATCACCACATTTCCCTTACTAATAAGGAAACTGTACCACATAAAGCTTAAGTAATTATTCTATATGGCTGGTAAGTGGGGATCCAGAATCAATCCTAGGATCTTGTAGTGGTTTGAATAGGTTTGGCTCATATAGACTCATGGGTTTGAATGTTTGGCCCACAGGGAGTGACACTATTAGGAGGTGTGTCCTTGATAGAATAGGAATGGCCTTGTTGGAGAAAATGTATCACTGTTGGGATGGGCTTTGTAGTTCTATGCTTAACCTTTGCCTAGGGTGGAGTCTTCTCCTGGTTCCCTTAGGAACAAGATGTAGAACTCTCAACTCCTTCTCTACTTTATTAAAATACTTTATAACGTGCCTACCTGGATGCTCCCATGCTTTCTGCCTTGATGATAATAAGAACTGAACCTCTGAACCTGTAAGCTAGTCCTAAATAAATGTTGTTCCTTATAAGGGTTGCCTTGGTCATAGTGTCTCTTCACAGCAATGGAAACCATAACTAAGACAGATCTAGACCTATAACCAGGAAAATGGCAGTCTTAACTACTCTTATGGTACTCTGGCCTGTTGACTAAGGGAGAAACAAAGGAAGTGATAATTCACAGAGTATGCCGAGGGCAGACAGTGTAGACGTCCATGATAGCACTTGGTTGCAAAGGAAGATGGGAGATGTGTTAATAGAGACCCTGATACAGGGACTTTAACAGAAGTGCTTTGTCTAAAAAGTGGTCCCAGAATACTGAAGTAGGTGAGCAGGGAACGAGGGCTACTGGGAGGCTTGCTGCACTGTGTGTTGAGACTCGGTCCCATAGAGAAGCTCTGAGGAACCTTATGGAACACAGTTCAATATTACTCCATCCAAGGAAGGGATGGTTGAGACATTCATACATTCAACTGTCAATCATCTGACACTAAGCACTAGCCCCAGGGAAGTGACCTCTGCCTGTCTAGATTGTGTTGCCTGTAGCTTGTTTCCTGCAGCTTCAAAGAAGACAGAACAGTGGGACTATACTACACTTGATGCACAGACACTCTAGGTCCTTTGCTGTATAGAGCTTTGAGAACAGCCAGGAAGTGGCATAGAGCATCACAGACTTGTGTGACATCTTCAGCGGTCAGTGCAGTGCTAAGATGCAGAAACTTAGGACCAACAGAATATAGAAAAAGTCAGAAATAGAATAAGTTGTTGGTCTCTGTGAAATGCTCTTCCATCTTTATCTTTAACTTTTTCTCAAAGAAGTTGGTAATAGGAGCTCTAAAGTCAGTATGATTTAAAAATTAGGGCCAGGGCTACACTCAATATGTCTGTGTCTACAAGAAAAGACTTCTCACCCACCAGAAACCCGTTAAGCCATAGTTTATCTTCACATTAACACTTTGACAAGAGATGCAGTTGATAGACCATGTGTCTCTTTTAGTACCTTCCCTTTTATGAATAAAATGCTGTTTGTTAAGTGCTGTCCTCAAAAGGGAGAAAGAAAAGTTAGTTTTACATAAGAAAAAAACTTAGTAGTTTACAGTGATATTTTGCAGTGAACTTGCAAATTGGCAGTTGCTGCTGGGACTGATGATCTTTGTTCCATGAAGCATCCATGAACAAGAAAAAGGTAAAGAGTTGACTTTTCTATAGTCTCCCTGGATCATATAGCTGCTGCTGCTGCTGCTGCTGCTGCTGCTGCTGCTGCTGCTGCTGCTGCTGCTAAAGATATTAATGAAGGTGCTCAAAGCTGACAATCAACTGGGAGGTCAATGAGACCAGAAGCCAGAAAACTGATCTTTCTATGTGACTAGGACCGGGATTCCCAAGGTCAGTGGTCCCACATGATCCAGGTGGAGTTGTGGGACCACTGATATAATAGATAATCCTACCACAATCCACACCCATAATCCCAGAACTGCATAGGGAGAGGCAGGAAGATAAGAACTTCAAGATCACCCTCAGGTACATAAGAAACTCAAGACCATCCTAGCCTACATGAGAATCTGTCTCAAAAGAAAATAAGAGGAGCTGGAGAGATGGCTCAGAGGTTAAGAGCACTCTGCTCTTCCAGAGGGCCTGAGTTCAATCTCCAGCAACCACCATGTGGCTCACAACCAGATGTAATGGGATTTGATTCCCTTTTCTGGTACATGGGAGGAGACAGCATTCATATACATAAAATAAATATATAAATATTTTAAAAAGAGACAGTCTGTTTAAAAAAAAAGACTGTGTACTTTGATGTATCTATGCTTAGTTAATGCAATTTGTCATAGAGACCATGGCATGAGATTTATATATTCTTTCTCTTTCTCTCTCACTTCCTCTTCTTCTTCCTCTTCTTCTTCCTTTTCTCCCTCTTCCCTTTCCCTTTCCCTTTCCCCTTCCCCTTCCCCTTCTTCCTCTTCTCCTTTTCCTTCTCCTCCTCCTCTTTCTCCTCCTTCCCCTTTCTTCTCTTTATCATTGATTGTGTTTCTCATTTAACCTACTTGAATCTATACACTCCCTGCTGCCTAAAGTCTGACCTTGAAAAAGACCGATTATCTCTCCATATCGCAAGCAGGCTATGGGACACTTTGGGAGGTGTCTGGCTTTATTTAGTGCTTTTTAATGAAGTCTTCAGAGCTCTGAGAGCTATAAATCATGTGCTGAAAGGTTGGGCTTTGTGCTTAATGGTCAGGCTAAGACAAAATGCCTTCCTCTTGGGTTCCAGCAAGTTATTAACTAGCACCAGAGATTTCACTACTCAGCAGTTTCCAAAGTTTTCCCTCTAATAACTCTTACATTCTGTTAGTAAACTTTATGACATCTTCCCTGCCCTGCCATGTCTCAAAATAGAGAGGTCTACAGTATCCTTCTCTGATTACTTTGGAGTAATCAATTTTTTAAAGAGTATGCTCATAAAGATGCTTTTCCTTTAATGACAGCAAGCTGCACAGTGTCTGTCACTTTAGACCGCCTGTCTTAGGTGTTCATCTGTTCACTGAGCATGAATCACATATATGATGTGGACCTAGCAACAGCAGATGCACTAGTTACTTCTCCTACGGGTGTGACAAAAGCAACTTAAAAGAGCAGAGATTTTATTTTAGTTCACTGTTAGAGAAGATGTAATCCGTGTGTTGGGCAGACAGCATGGTGGCACTCAGATCCATGATAATGAGTGTGTGGCACTGCTTGCTTGAGTTGAAAGTAAATCCAGCTATAATGTTGGAGGCATACCCTCCAAGAACCCACATGTTTCAACAATGTCCTGCCCCCTAAAAGTTTTGCGGCCTTCCAAAAGAATGCTGCCAGTTAACAGCATGTGTCCCACTACAAGTGTATAGGGAACATTTCAATACTAAACCAAAGCATCCTGCTTCTAATCTTTATAGGCTCATGGCCATCTCCTAATGTAAAGTGCCTTCATTTCACACATTCTGCTTTCAAAGGCCATCATAGTTTTAGCATTTTTCAACACTGTTCAAAAGTCAAAAATGTCCTATGAAACTTTAGTAAGACTCTTAGCTGTGAGTGCCTGTAAAGTCAGAAAGAAAGTCACAAACTTCAAATATCTAATAGCGTAGAACAATCATGCCATATGGCCTCCTGGGGTCTCAGAGGAGAAGGATTCTGCCAGGAATTAAATTAGAATCTGTTCATGTTATATGTCAGCAAAGAATTTGTGTGCATTCTGTCCATGTCTTGAGATTTAGCTAGGGATGGATTTGAAAGTAATAGTCTAAGTTATTTAGTGGAGACAGTGCAGAATCCACGCTGTGGCCCAGTTATAGCTGAGACATAATTGTATCAGGAAAGAGTGTGGAATTGAAATCAAAGGATGTAGAGATGATTTAAGTGAGTTTAAGATTAGAGTCAAAGGAAGGGAAACATAGCAATGAGAACTAGACCAAAACAGAAAACATAGCAGGGCAAGCAAATACTGCAGGTCCATGTGTGACATGTGTGGCTTATGATGAGGTCACTGATGACATCATCTATACTCCAACACACTGGAATAGCTCTGCCCTCTAGCTCTAGCGCCTCCTTGTTGGGCTGGGTCCACTTTTTATTCAGCAGGCAGCCCATGTTCCTGGTGTCTCCAAGAGCTTGGCTATCTTCTACAACTTAGATTTTATCTTCCCAGCTTCACTCAATGACTCCATCCATACAGGGAATCTGATGCTGCTATACACTGATTGCATCACCTGCCCTTTGTGCAAGCTTTCACACTACCTTCACTTTTGCGCCCTGCATGCCTGCAAAGCACCAATAAAAATGACACCAAGTCCTGCTGCCAGTTTGAATGCAACTTGGCCCCCATTCATCACAACTTCTGTACCCTCAGTATATGTAGGCATCTAAACCTGGGGAAACACATCTCTTGGAAGTTGTTCCTTGTAACCGCCCGTTCTGCTGCTCCAGTCCGCGGGTCAGGGCCTAGCAAGAGAGAGAGTGGGGATGGAGACGCGAAGAATGGAGACAAGACAGGGAGTCTGATCAAGTCTCTCAAGTCTCTCTTATTGGAAGGAAATCCTGGGTATTTATACCCTTTACCACGTGCCTTACCCTCGTGGACAAGCACAGCTGAAGGCACTACGTCATGTGCCTTGCAGTGTGGATATCACGTGCACCTAGCTAGCAGTGAGGAGACCACATGCACCCAGCAGCGTGGCTATCACGTGTGCCTTGCAGCTGGTGGCACTAAACAGCAAAACAAGATATGTGAGAAAAACAAGATATTTATCAGAGTGTGCTCAGCTGTTGTAGGCTGTTGAAAACAAGTCTCTTGTCAGGGTATATGGCCTGAGATGGCTGCAAAGATGATAGGCGCTTTCGGCTAGGAGTCAGCTCCCAACAGGTCCCCCTTTTAAAATTTGTTTTCAAAAGGGAAGGCTGGGAAAAACTTATGGAAACCGTGCCTGTCTTAGGTTGGAACAAAGGACCCCAGCCTCCCTTTCCCGTCTTTGGATACTCAACAGCCATTGGTTGAGCTCCTGTCTTAGGATGGTGAGGCCTCCCAGTTAAGGGCAAGGGTCTCGAGGTGTTCTCTTACCCGTCATTGACTATCCAGCTTAGCGCGTAAGTTAGGGGTTAATCCTCGTCAGTCTTGATGACAGAGGTTTTTGAGTCCCCTACTTCCAGCCTGTAATAATGGACCTGTATGGGTTTCATTTGAATAGCATCTGTCTGTTGTTGTATGAAAGCCATCAGTCTGTTGAACAGCATGAACCCGAGAGACAAGAGACTTAATGCCTGAATGGTTGATGTAAACCATTCTGCCTCAGAGCAACACTCTTTTTTGAGGGTAGCACACAACTCCCTCTGTTGGAGGAGCAAAAAGTATAAGCCTCTTCTATTCTATAGCACTATTTTGTAAATCTAAATCTGTATAAGTACAGAACTGATCATAACTTTGATCTTAACAAAACAAGTAAGGAAATCCCTGTCTCTGCCCCAATCAATCTCAAACCCAAAAAACAACTATAGCAACTGTGGTAATGGGTTCTTTCTTGGGTCTAAACAATGTACCCCACTAAATTATAAATCAGGGAACCAAGAGTCTTATAGAGCCACCCTGGAGGTGCAGGTGGTGATGTCTTCTTCTGCACTGAGAACTTTCCAAGTCAGGTATGCTGGTTGATCTGCTCCAGTGAAGCATCTTCATGTTTCCTGCAAAGAAAAAATATGTTTCCCAGGGGATTTCTCCTCCCTGGATTTGTTATTATTGTCTATTTGTTTAATCAGTCTCTCTGGCAGCCAGCGTGTGGCATCTGCTGTTTGAGAATCAGAGGAACCAAAATATGTATCAGAGGAATCAAAGCCTTGATCCCCTCTCTTAGTACTCTTATATTTATGATTAGTAGGGATCAATGGGATTAACAATAGTTGAGCTATCCTCCTTCCTGTAGGAATGGTGACTATATTCTGTATTGCCTTGGCCATTACCTTAATCTCACCTTGATAATCACTGTCTATAACTCCAGGAAAAATTTGTAGTCCCTGCATAGTAGCACTGCTTCTTCCCACTATCAGGCCAAACACATTTGGATAGAGTGGTCCAAACACTCCAGTGGGTAAGGCCTGAGGTCCCATTTCTGGGGTTAATACTGTGTGGGTGGCAGAACTGAGGTCCAGTCCTGCGCTTCCTGGTGTTGCTCGACTAAGTTCAGAAAGGGTTTGTTGTTTGCTGGTATGAAACTGACTGCCCCATAAGCCTGTTTTGGCTTGTGTTGGTTCGGGGCCTGGGGCTGGCCCCTGTTCCCATTTCCCTGATTATGGGAAAGGGCGTTTCCTTGTGCATCTGTCTTGGACCTACATTCACTAGCCCAATGCCTTCCACGTTTGCAATGTGGGCATAGGCCAGGCTGTTTTCTAGGCTGTCTCTGGGTTAACTCATTTTCTGCCTTGCAATCTTTTGCAAAGTGTCCAGGCTTGCCACATTTAAAACAAGCCTTTTTGTCTCTGCTTGCCAAAAAATCTCTCACTGATTGTCCTTGCATGGCAGCTGCCATAGCTAAGCCCTGTTGGTAAGAGGGCCCTATGTCAGAACAGAGTCTGATATACCCAGTAAGGTCTGTCTTTTTCCTATAGGGTCTAATGGCTGCTTGGCAAGCAGGATTGGCATTTTCATATGCAAGCTGTTTCACATAATCTACACCTGCCTCTGCATTACCAAAAATCCTTCCTGCTGTTGTCATTAATCGATGAACAAAATCAGAAAATCGTTCATCAGGCCCTTGTCTGACTGAGGTCAAAGATGCACCAGGGTCTCCCTTTACCGGGAGTTTGCGCCAAGCCTTCATGGCTGCATTTTGAATTTGAGCGAATAAGCCTGGGTCATATTGCATTTGGTTATCACTAGAAGCAAATTGCCCTTCTCCTACTAAGGCTTCAAAGGACCAACCATTACCTGCCTGAATGTTTCTCCTAGCTGTCTCTTTACAATTCTCATGATACTCTGATTTTCCAAATAAGATAGTCACCACCACTAAGGACTGCCCTCACTAGAGTATTCCAATCACCAGGAGTCAGCCACTCCTCTGCAACAGATTCTAAGATTGCAAGAGTAAAGGGAGCAGTGGCACCATATTGTGCCACCGAATTTTTTAATTCTTTAATAATCTGAAAATTAAACCCTGTGTGATGTCTCCACACAACCCCTTGAGCATCTCTAGTCTCTGATACAGGGAAAACCTCAGCCTCTCCCTCCTCTGGCTGATCTGTGGCTGAACTAAAACCAGAGGACAGGGGCTGCCTTTGGACTCCGGGTTGAGGAACACAAGGACTTGAGTGATTTTCGCAATTAGCCTCACCCTCTCGAGACATCTTCCCTGTCCTTAATTTCTGTAACTGATTAATTAAGTCCCGATACTCTTTCTCTAATTCTATTTGCTGTTTAAGAGGAGAAATTTGTTGCTTAAGGAGAGAAATTTTGTCCTGTAACTCCTTTCTGGGATCTACAACCACCATCTCCATAGCAGGAGCATCTGGAGGTGGAGGAGCATAGGGAGGGGGCGTTCGGGAAGCAGGCCATTCAGGGTCGTAATTTTTGGCTGCCTCTTCCTCTAGGTCAGCACAATCTAGCTCTGACAAATCATTTACTTCAACCTTTGGTCCTATTTTGGATTCTATGCTTTTCTTTTTCTTTTGAACATGAAAGACAGCATTTAAACAGCGAAACAAAAGCAGACAATTGACACACATAAACAGCAAACAACAAAACAAAAACAGAGAGTTGAGTTCAGGCTGACTTATTTCCTGCCCCATTATCATTACTATGACTACTGGTCTCCACACGGCTGCCGCAGTCACCTCTGTTTCACTTCTGAAGTTTCAGTCGACCCTTCTTCCAGTAACGTCTCTCACTGAGCCTCTCGTTCTTGCCGCCTCGCGTTGAGCGCCACTTTGTAGCAACCTGTTCGGGTCAGTCAGCAGGGTCTCCAGTGCAGGAGTGAGGAGCACGCTTCCAATTCCCAGTGTCCTTCACTGTGTCCCGCTTACTGGAGCTCCAACGTTGAGGCACCACTTTGTAACCGCCCGTTCTGCTGCTCCGGTCCGAGGATCAGGGCCTAGCAAGAGAGAGAGTGGGGACAGAGATTCGAAGAATGGAGACAAGACAGGGAGTCTGATCAAGTCTCTCAAGTCTCTCTTATTGGAAGGAAATCCTGGGTATTTATCCCCTTTACCATGTGCCTTGCCCTCGTGGACAAGAACAGCTGAAGGCACTACGTCATGTGCCTTGCAGCGTGGATATCACGTGCACCTAGCTAACAGTGAGGAGACCACATGCGCCTTGCAGCTGGCGGCACTAAACAGCAAAACAAGATATGTGAGAAAAACAAGATGTTTATCAGAGTGTGCTCAGCTGTTGTGGGCTGTTGAAAACAAGTCTCTTGTCAGGGTATATGGCCTGAGATGGCTGCAAAGATGATAGCCACTTTCAGCTAGGAGTCGGCTCCCAACAGTTCCTAAACAGGTAATGCTTGCGTTTGCACTCTCTGTTCAAGGCCTTTCCTTTTTTATTCATTTCCATATGTTTTTCAGTGGATGGAATTCTCAGGGCACTTTCTTATTGTCCCAGTACAGAGTACAAGGTTTCTCTTTAATGTTACCAATCTAATAGTCAACATTCCATTGTCTGTGGCCACTTTGTCCCCAACTTTAAATTTGCCTATGTTTCTTTCCTTGCCAAACTTCACATCTTTTGGACCCACTTTCTACTCTTTTTCACTGTGAATATGGCTGATAGCAGAAGCATATCATAGCATAGTCTGAATGCTAGGATGTCTCACAACTCCCTCTGAAAAGCAAACAAGTGCATTATTTTGAGCTATTTCCCACCCAAAATTTCAAGAAGTGGGTAGGATGCAGCATGATCCACTGAACATCAGTGGCCTCCAATCCAGACCCCAATGGAATACTTGTCCTCTGAAACCCCACGAGCAGTCTTTACTTTCCTCATTTCCCCCATTAAAGTCTCTTTACAGCACCCTAGGGCCTCTCTGCCCTAAGCTCTAAATTCCTTTCACATTCCTCCCACAAACCAGTGCCAGATGCTTAGGAACCACACAGTCAGATGTATCACAGCAAAGGACAACAGTTCTGATTTTCTGTATTAGCCTGCCTCTCTCTCTGTCTCTCTCTCTGTCTCTCTGTCTCTGTCTCTCTGTCTCTGTCTCTCTCTCTGTCTCTCTCTGTCTCTCTCTCTCTCTCTCTCTCTCTCTCACACACACACACACACACACACACACACACTTAATATTTGTGGCAAAACACCTGACAGAGAAACTTAGAAAATGGAGGATTTATTTCAACTCATTCTTTAAGGTGACATTGTCCATTGGCATTGAACTTATAGATGTCCACCATATTGTCTATAAGGTAGGGGGAAGAGTCTCAGGTGGTAGCTCCATGGTAGCAGGGGTGTTTTGTTTTGGCAGCTTGAATGAGAATAGCTCCACAAGCACATACATTTGAATGTTTCCCTGTCGGTGGACTGTTTCAGAAGGATTAGGAGGAGTGGCCTTGTTGGAGGAAGTCTGCCACCAGGGGTAGACTTTGAGGTTTTAATGGCCCATGCTGGGCCCAGTCTCTCTCCTCCCTCTCTCTCCCTCCCTTTCTTCCTCTCTCCCTCTCTCCCTCTTTTCCTCTCTCCCTCTCTGCTGTATGCTTGTGGATCAGATGTAAGCTCAGCTACTGGTCCAGCATCATGTCTTCCTGCCTACTACCCTACTTCTCACCATGATAGTCAGGGACTCACTCACTGAAACTGTACACAAACCTCCAATTAAATGCTTTCTTTTATAAGTTCGATAGGGTTTATCTTCACAGTAATAGAAGAGCAAGTGATATAAGTATGTAGTGCTGCTTGCTCACATCCTGCCAGACCAATAAACAGAGAGTAAAGCACAGGCTGGACTCAAAGACATACCAAAATCCCGAAGGTCTGACGTTCACCAAGGACCCACTTTCCCCATTTCTTAATAGTTCCAAAGTGTCCTAAAATAGTACCACCTAGTGGAGATTAATGAGCTTTAGGCAACAATTACCAATCCAACCACAGAGCAAGCTTATTAGTTAGAAATTCAAATGGCTGCAAGTACCAATGTCTCAGAAACACCTGCCATAAATCTCAAAGAAGAAGGCCATCCATCAAACCTACCTGTCCTTGTGTTATTTTAATGCCACATAACAAATTCAAACAAGTCCCTGACACAGTTGTATTAAATCAAGTGAGAATGAGGAACAGAGATGGCACTTGGCGGGCATAACCAAGGGCTTGAGAAACACCAGGCAACACACCCATCTATTCATTTGTTTGGTCGCAGAACAGGTTGGTAAGGTCTAGAACCAGCTCAAAGTATGGGTGCCTTCCCATATATGGGACTTTGGGAATAGTGAAAGGCTTCTCAAATCTGAGTACTGCCCTCACTTCTCCCCGGGCTTTGCAACTCCTTCCTTTGTCAGAAAGGCACTGTGCAATGTGCGCCTCGGAAATGCATTCTCTAGATCAAGAGCCGCAGCTCTAGTGCCCTCTGTTTATGCTCCTAGAAATGGAATCCAAGTGGAAAATCTTAGCAGCTATCACTATGTGGATACAGAGCTGCTCGGAGGAAGCTGGTGCCACTAAAGAACAGGGCATTTGCTTGAGTCTTGCTGGAGATGAGGAGACTTTTACAGCTGTATAACCTTCTTCCTGGTTAAACCAGAGCCTGCACCTGGGGTAATTTAATGTCTCCCTCAATTGCAAGTATATATATATTTGTATTTAAGATCAACTGTTTCAAAAACCAATAAGAAACTTCTTCTTGTTTTTGTTTTGTCTTCAGATCTTTCTGTGTACCCCAAGTGTACTCCAAGCGTGCCTTGAATTTGTAAACTTCTTGCTTCCATCTCTAGGGTGCCAGGTGTGCACCACCACACCTGGCCTTCAACTTTGAAGAAAGAAGCAAATATTCACTTGGAACCAGTTTCTCTTTTTTTAAAAGAAAAATCCCAATTTCAAGTCTGCTTTATCCTTTCTATTATATTTGGGCTTGACCTTTAAGTAAAGACCCTGCTTAGCGGCGGCCATTTTCTTCAGCTTCTTGACTTGAGAATATGTTCTCGTTCTGTTGAGTTCTAAGGCATTAAGCAAATGTTTGTCTAACCTTTGCTTCAAGCATAAGCTCACCTTTTAATAAAGCACATCCAAAAGCCAGCACTACAAGTCTGCCGTAGCTCTGAGCGGTGTTCCTACCAGGCAGCGGAGGAATTAAAGAACTGTCTTGTTTGAATAGTAAGTCTCGTGTGATGAGTCTGGTAGTGAGGGCAGGCTGGGACTGGCAAGAAGCTATGAATATAAACTAGAGATGAGTTCTGGCCCATGTTGATGTATCACTGTGAGCTTGCAGGTACTTGACTATAGGCAGCTTGGCACACTTGCTACTGCCATGGGAATAGCCTGGGCTAAAGCTGAGTCTCTGGAAAAAAATGTAGAGCTTTGCTTATATCTTATTTGACAGAGGTAGAATACTATGCAGTGGAAACTTGAAGGGGAATTACCACCTCCTTCCTATTGTACCATCTAGGATCTTTTCCCAGATGGGGAACAATTACAAGAATTATTGATCAGTCTGAAGCACCCACTGACAAGATTCTACAAATAGCTAATTCAGAGCCTGGAAGACATACGGCTGTGTTACCATTTTTATCTCTGAATGTTAAGGTTACTCCAGGCTCAGAACCCTGTGGTAGGCCTGCTTGTTAGAGGTTGGGAAATCATGCTGTTAGTCTTTGTTTTCTCAATAAATAGGCCCTGAAAATAACAATAAAAAAAAAAAGATCAGAGTACAAAAACTTCCTTTAGCGAGTGAATGTAGAGAGATCACCAATCAGTAGGAGAGCAGGCAAGCAAGGCAGAGGGGACAGAGGATGGGTTTGACAACAAGAAGGCTATCATGTGTTCAGCTTCAATTAAGGACATCTAAGAGACAGTGGGAACTATTACACAAGCAAGCTAGCCCCTCCCTGGGTGGGCATGACCCTGTGTTATATGCCAACTCCCACCACTCACTGGCTACTTACTTACTCCTTGGTGGTGTTTAACCCCTAGCATTTCCAGGTTGCCTTGAAAAGGTAAACTTGAATGCCTGGTAGACCATTACCTACACACACAGTAGTGTGGACTGGGTATCCATAGCAACTACTATTCTCTCTATCCTTTTAAATTTTCCATACAACATCAGGAGGATCAGTCATTGATCTTCATGGCTAGTTGAATTCTGTTCTATAGATCAAATGACCTAGATTCAGGTCATTAGGACCTGGGAAATCCCATCTCAGACTAAGTCAAGTTCTCTAGCCTACCCTTCTCTACAGAAACCCTGGATCGAGGGATGAAGGCTTTTGTGTGTTTATCTAATGATCAAGGTGCTACTTTACAACCCACTTGATTCTTTCACCCGATGGATGTCTTCTTTATCTGCCTCATTCCTCAAGCATCAGGACAGGATAAGTCAGTAGATGTAGGACATACAGAGTCCTAACCCAACTTCCAACTTTTAATATGCTCTATAGCCACGCTCCACAGCCCCTATTTCTCAGGGTTCATTCTGGAAAACAATACAATGTTAAACGAGGACATGAGGCATTAATTTGTTAAAATTTAAATTCAACAGCAAATTTAAAGTATTATGCAAACTTTATTCACGCTATGAACAGTAACAACCTAGAGCAAAGCTTGAGTCAGTTTTATCCAGCCTTTCTCCTATATGCTTTGCGTTCCCGCTCTCCCTCTCCCTCTCTCCCTCTCCTTCTCCCTCCCCCTCTCCCTCCCCCTCTCCCTCTCCCCTCCCCCTCCCCCTCCTCCAGTCCAGGCTGTCTCAAGTTCAAGATCCTCCTGCCTCAATCTCCCTAGTGATAAGACTACAGATGTATCACCATGCCCAGCTACATATCTCTTTTGAATCTGCACTCCTCATATACGAGAACTGGTTGATACATTTCTTCCTTTCCCAGAACTAACAGCTGTGCTGCAGAGTATATTGCACGGTTTATACTAATATTTAAATAATTTCTCTCTAAGCAAAAAGCAGTGTCAACATTGAACCAGTGTGCAATGTTTAAATTTTAATTGTGTCCACAAATGCAGAGACCCTCTAAATATAATGGTGTGCGTAGGAAGATCTTCAGAGAAAGGTTAGACAGGATGACAATAGCAAAGAAAAGGGTATAAAGGAAAACAGAGATACAAACCTGGAAGAGACAGCTGGTTTTATTGAAGATGACAATGCACACATTACAGAGGGGCAAGGAAGTGCTATTTTTATTTGAAAAATAAGAAGATATTGCAGTCATCTTCAGGAAGAAGCCGTAAAGCAAAGAGGACATGATAGCTGTTTGAAAGGCAATTAGGCTATCTCCTGGAAGAGATAGGAAATAGATTCCAGAAGAAATACAAGGAACCCTTTTGACCCCATCATGTGTCGGTACTTCAGCAGCCAGGAGCCCTTGTGGAGCTGATGTGTTAGGGATGGTGCCGGGAGAGATGTCCAACTGGGAGCAAAGCAGCAAGGAGAAGGTGTTAGGAACAATAGAGGAAGGGTTCGTGGGTGTTCTTCCATGTGTTGCTGATAGCAGGTGGCAGTTCTGTCTGTTTCGCTCGCAAGCTGTGTATATGATAAGCGTGCTACAGTGAATTTGCAGAGTCCTGTTTTTCATGTTTCGGCTCTACCTAATGACTTGTTACAAAAGAAGAAACTTACAAAACAAATACCTACCTGGATAATTGGTTAAGCCTGCCTGACATTTGTCATTCTTTCTGAATTCATCGACTGATTATTAATGTCACCTTTTAGCATAGGTTACTTCCACCTCAGTGATGCTGACACAGGGGTTCAGTGTACCCGCTGATGGGATGCTCTCTAAAGAGAGCACTAACTCTAGAGATTTAGCAGCATTCCTGGCTGTTGCTCCTCAATGTTAGTGGTCTCCTCCAGCCATGCCTGACAGTTTCCAAATGCCACTGGCAGTGGTGAGTCAGAATAACTCTTGATTAAGAACTATGTTGTTCTTTGGAGAAAAGAAAAAAAAAGGGAATGGTTTTCACTAACCGTATTCCAGCCGTGTCAGGGGTAAGCTTATAGACAGTCACAAAGCTGGTCATCTGGCTTCAGTTCTCAGCCTCCCACCCCCACTTGATGACTCAAATGACAGAGGACACAAAATTGTCTTGTGGAGCCACCCCACAGTGCCATCCAAGACATCAGGAGTTGTGTTAATTGTTCTCCAGACAAGCTTCCACTCCGAGCACAAGGTGTTATTGATGCTTTCTAGAAATGAATTAAACCAACTAAAACAAATTATAAACTCTGCAGGGCTCCATATCAAAAAGAAACAGGCAAGATGGGTTTGAAAGAGAACCGTCAGCTTTCCCCTAACATAGATTTTCAAATCTGTCAAATTTATTTTAAGGTCTGCAGCAAAGGCATGTTAATACCTCTTATCTGTGCCAGATGTCAAGCAGATTTGAATATCGTGCATTGATAGGAAGAGAAGCAATGCAGGCTCCATGAGTAACTATTCTGGATGCTTCTATGACAACCATACCTGGTCTCCTTTGAAATGTCGCTCTGTATGCTGGATCCAAACTAACCACTGGAGGTCACCCTAGCCTTATCACAAAGTTTTGAGGTCTACAGAAGTGTATCAGAGAGAGAATCCAAGGCTAGATCAGCTGCTGAAGCTCCAGGGGGCGCAAGAGGACTTCCTGAATTTTCTGAGCTCCCGATCCCAGGAGGGTAAAGATGAAGCAAAGTAAAAGCTGTTCCCTCTCGGCAGCAGCAGCAGATGAGGACAGTGTGGTGGGCAGATGCCTCCCTTTATGAGCTTTTTGGGTTCTACTGTTTGTTTCCAAGCATCCACAACCTACTGGAACCATGTTTGCCTAATTGCAGAACTGAGTGGTAATGATGCTTACCTACTACAATCCTTAGCCAATGACTTGTCTGTCACCAAAACAAAGTACTGGAGATTGAGTTGTTTATGAAGAACGGTTACGTGGTTCACTGTTTCAGCAGTAGAAAGTTTAAAAGCATCTGGTGAGAACTTTTCTTGCTTTGTGGACTTGGTAAAAGGGGATGAGGCAAGACAGAATAAGCATGTGCTGTAGAGCTTGCTTTCACAACAAAGCCACTCCTGAGCGGACCCATTAATGAGCAGAGTTCACGACTCAGTGTTCTCCTAGCGGCAAACATCTTAACTGCCCTTACCATGAGACAGTGTGCATTAAGTTTCCAACACATGAAATCAAGAAATTTGTTCCAACCATACCAAAGAGTGACAGGCTACAAAGACAGCCCAATTTCCTTGCCTGAGAGCTGGATGGCTCTGTGGTGATTTAGCATACTTGAGCATAAGAGTTCTTTGTGGGGTCAGGCCAGAGCCAGCCACCAAGACTATACCTGAGGTGGCATTCTGGCTGAGTTCCTTCCTTTCCCTGACCTTCTGCCCCATACTATCCACTTCCCCTGGTAGCTATTCTTTGATAAATCACTAAGCATAAAGTCTCCCTCTTTGGGTCTATTTCTGAACAAGCTAACCCAACACATCACTATATCATCAGTGCTTGTACATGTTGATTCTGTTACCCCTGATCATCACCCTAGCTGCTGTGGCACTGGGATTTGTAAATTTATCCTTTTAGAGTGGTTTCATAATCCCTGTGGCATTTTTCTGCAGGACTGGTAAATGTCTACTCCTGTGTTCCAGCAGGTTCAACTGATGCCTCTTCTGTCTATTGTCTAAAGAGTATGTAAGGCCATTCTTGTGGTTACCTTGTGGATTCTTCTTTCTTCTACCCTTTCAACCCCCTAACACTAGATAGGAGAGAAAAAAAAGGATAGAGGGGAAAGTGGGTGACATTATTGTTATACTACTTCCAGCTGATTTGTGAGCATCAAGTTCTTTGGTGCAAGTTTGACCATCATCATCAGGATATATAATTTCTTCTTATTATTATTTCTTCTTTGTGCATGACTACTTAACAAATCACAACCAACAGAGCAACCAACCAACAACCAACAACAACCTACCCTGCCTCTCAATCCCTAGCATTTATATGCCCTCTGAAAAGTGCCCAGAATTCTAAACATCACACAATTGTAAACACTATCTGCCACTGGCAAAATCATGCCCCTGCTACAGCACAAGGCAAATCATAGTTAGCTGCTGTGGACAATCTGAAGTAGCCCTATATCCCATACTTAGGATAAAAATGAAAGCATATTCTTATATATTTTTTGTCTGTTCTTTAAAAAAAAAAACCTAAACTCTCACCACAAGTGCAGGTGATTGCTTCTTCCCAGGAGCCAAAGGCCTGTGTAATGCATCTACCTGTGAGGGGCGCTAACAGTAAGATTTAAAGCCCAGAGAAGAATTGGGAGTATAGCTCAGAGGGAGGGCACTTGACTACCATCCATGAGACCCTGGCTTGATATTTACCACAATAATAATACTATCCAGGGAAATATTTAGAAATTAAGTTTTAAAGTCCCTTAAGTCATTTTGGAGTAAGGGGAGGCAAAGGAGAGAATGTTCAAAGAGAGTAAATCACAAGGGGTCAAAGATCCAGTGATGTGGACACCCGTGGGCCATAGCTTGGATGTTTTGCCTTCAGTGGATAAAATCAGTGGGACTGTTTTTCCCAGATCAACTTAGCATTGCTAAACAAAAACCTTAACATTCCAATCTCGACTGATTCTCTTGGCGGAATAAATTCACATGCTGAAGCAAAAGGGAAGGAGGGAGGAAAGGCAAGAAGTGGGAGGTGGTGAGGCATGTAACTGCAACCTCTCACCTCTCACTCCTCGCTCCTCACTCCTCAAACGTGCTGACTTTAGCATGGCGCACACTTGAGAAAAATGATGAAAACGATTGCTCACGTGTGACAGAAAAGTAATTTCCACTTAGAAAAATATTTAAATCAGGAGTTGGGAGCCTTCTCTGTCTTAGTTAATAGTGGGCTGGATTACATGGAGAGTAGATTATATAAAGCCTATGGATCAATATACCATTTTCCTGATTAAATTGCTGGTGTACTGTGGGATTTGTAGGGGATACAGCTGGGGAGGTGTCTGGAGACCTGAAATTGCATTTCAGGGGTAAATAAGGAGTAGTGTGAGCTGGGGTAATTTCTTTTTGCCTTTCTTTCCCCAGATTTTTAGATAGATGAGGTTGACTGCTGGAGAAACGAGTTTCTTCATGGTACTCGCTCCTTCTCTATCTCCACTTAGAGCAGCCATGCTCCCTCCTCCCGAGATTTGCTTAAATACTACATGAGCACACTTATGTCTCTGTCTCCCTGTATTGACTTTGATCCATGAGGGTAAATTCAATAAGCATGAGCAGCAGCGACAGGCCACATTTATCTAAGGTCAGGAGTGGGTGATGCTTACAGTTATCTTTCTCTTACACTTATGAAATATGCTGGAGCTTAAAACTTAACTGCTCAGAAAGGCCGCTCCTGAGCGTAATCACATTTTTCCTTGTGAACAATGAACTAAGAGCGTCTTCATAGCTGCAGTCTGAGTAGTGGGTGGGATAAAGGCACCTGCTGTCACTTTCGCGTTTTTGGTAAAAGATTATTTCCAAGGGTGAATTAAAAAAAAAAAAAAGGTTGCATACTATACTTGAGGGTGGACAAGAACTCACTGTGTAGCCAAGGTTGCTCTTGAACTCATGGCAATCCTCCTGCCTCAGCCTCCCTCTTAAGGTTGCCATGCTCAGCTAAAAGTCAGCGTTGACTCTGATGGTTAACTCAGGTAGTCATTTGTCACAGCACACAGAAGGTGTGGTCTCATGAATTCATAGTCAGAAAGTTAAAGATAAGCTTCTGATTTTAACATCTGATGGGCATTCTGATTCCTGATTTACTTCAGGCAGGGTTTTTTAAAATTAATTAATTATTTTATTTATTTACATCCTGATGTTGCTCCCCTCCTAGTACCCCACCCTGCAGAATTTTCCCCCTCCTCACTCCCCTTCACCTCTGAGAGGCCTGTGCTTCCCTCCTTCCTGGAACATCAAGTTTCTACAGGTCTAAGCGCATCCTCTCCCACTGAGGCCAGACAAGGCAGTCCTCTGCTACATGGTGCTGGGGACCTCAGACCAGCCTGTGTATGGTCTTTTGTTGATGGCTTAGTGGACCTCTCAGGGGTCCAGGTTAGTTGACACTGTTGTTCTTCCTATGGGGTTGTTATACCCTTCAGTTCCTTCAGTCCTTCCCCTAATTCTTCCAGAGGGGTCCCTAACCTCAGTCCAATGCTTGGCTCTGAATATCTGCATCTGTCTCAGACAGTTGGTGGTAGAGCATCTCAGAGAATAACCATGCTAGGATCCTGTCTGTATGCACAACATAACATCAGTAATAGTGTCAGGGTTTAGTGCCTGCCCATGGGATGGATCACTGTTCATCCATTCCATCTGTCTCTGCTCCATTTTTGTCCCTGCTTTTCTTTTAGACATGAAAAATTCTGGGTCAAAAATTTTGAAGGTAGGTAAGTGACCGCATCTCTCCACTGGAGGCCCTGTCTCTTCAAGTTCCATCTCCCTATTGTTGGGCATTTCAGCTAAGGCCATCCCCATTGAGTCCTGGGAGCCTTTTACATTCCAGGTCTCTGGGACTTTCTAGAGGTTCCCCTAACCCACACCTCCTGCAGCTGCATATTTCCATCTATTCTCCTGGCCCTCTAGGCTTCTCTCCTGTCTGCCCCCATACCTGATTCTGCCTACCTTTTCCCCTTCCCTGCCCCTTTCCCACCCAGTTCCCTCCTTCCTGCTGCCTCTGGTGATTATTTTGTTCCCCCTTCTAAATGGGATTGAAGTATCCTCAGTTAGGCTTTTCCTCCTGTTAAACTTCTTAGGGTCTTTGGCAAATATCATGGGCATTATGGGTTTTTTTTGGCTAATATCCACTTATCAGTGAGTATGTATCATGCATGTCCTTTTGGGACTGGGTTACCTCACTCAGGATGATATTTTCTACTTCCATCCATTTGCCTGCAAAACTCATGATGTCCTTGTTTTTAATGTCTGAATAGTATTCCATTGTGTAAATTAACCACATATTCTGGGTCCATTCTTCGGTTGTACCTCA
>NW_021604587.1:5827964-5976285 GCF_004785775.1 Grammomys surdaster
TCCTTCCTTCCTTCCTTTCTATAGAATCAGGCAATAATATTTACTGCCAGTTCTCAACCTTTTGTGCATGAATGAGGTTCAAACTCCTTTCAACCTCTGGCTTCTTGACTTCACATAGATTAGTAGTGTCTGGTGTGTGTGTGTGTGTGTGTGTGTGTGTGTGTGTGTGTGTGTGTGTGTGTGTCACTCAGCTAATTTTGAAATAAAGGCTTTATACAAGCTAAACATGACCCCTGCAGCACCAAGAAGGATAAGGTCTACAAAAAAGACACACTATTATAGTGGAAATATGCTGCCAAGTGCATACGTATGAACCTGGCATGGCATGCTTTTAGAAAAAAACAAAAACAAAAACAAAACTATCTTATTTAGGATTTTATTGCTGTGAAGAGACACCATGACCACAACAACTCTTATAAAGGAAAATAATTATTTGGTGCTGTCTTATAATTTCAGAGGTTTAGTCCATTTTCGTCATGCAGGAAGCATGGCAGCATGAAGGCAGACATGGTGCTGGAGAAGGAGCTGAATTCTATATCTTGATCTGAAGGCAGCAGGAAGAGACTGGGTGAAGCTTGAGCATAGGAGACCTCAAAGTCTAACTCCACACTGAGACTTTCTCCAACAAGATCACATCTACTCCAAAAAGGACACACCTCCTAATACTGCCACTGTCTATGAGCCAAGCATCCAAACACATTTCTGTTGAAACTACCACACTGTCTTAAATTGCCTTTTAAAAAATTGCTGAATGCTTGTTCTCAAGAAGTAGCCGAAGAAGTATTTGAGAATGAGAATTGCGATTGTTTATTCACAGACTCATTAATTATGTTCATGTTATTACTTTCCGTGGGATCATACAACTGGTGTTCAGAAGGACCCTTGGCTACTTATTTACACACCACCCTTATCACCAGCACGCAAAGGAAATACAAGGTAAAGTGACAGCTCTGATGACTTAGGTATGGGACACCAGGGAGGGGTAGGAGGGCTTGCTTGCTTGTCTGTTTCTATTTGCAGCTTTATTTGAAAAGTCAGGAATAGGCACACTGGCTTTTTACTACATCTTACCTCCCTAATATATTTTCTATACACACACACACACACACAAGAAAAACCAAGTTTGTCAGACATTAAGAATAACATTTGTGAAGCTTGAATCTAAGTGTGCACACTGTGCTAAGTGTTTGCAACATTCTTGACAGACAACTTCAGAAAAATTTAAACAGCTTGAGTGTCTGGAAAGAAAAGATGTTCACGATTAATTCACTTAAAAAACAAGAACACTGGCTCCTCAAATGTTTCACAGATGTTTTAAAACCCTCTAACTTTAAATGTAATTTCACTGCGATTTATTTGTATCTGTTATGTATCACATATTATATGGAGTGGATTGTACAGAATGTCTCATCTACCTCAATTTTCATAATTATGCTCAAAGTTAATTATGATTGCCCCCAAAGCATTGCTTTTCCCACTTTGAGGATGAATGAAATGGGAAGCAAGACAATTGTCACGCCAACAATAGAAGCCAAATCATTACCCCTCACTTAAAGGCTCTCCTGTGTCTGTATTATAGACGTAAGTTATAGTTAGTTCTTGCTCCTGCCCAGTCATGGAGATGCTGCTAATCTATGTGAAGTCAAGAAGGCAGAGGTTGAAAAGAATTTGAACCTCATTCATGCATGCAAGGCCGAGAACTGGCAGTAAATACTATTGCCTGATAGACCACCAAACTTCCTGACAACTTTGTATGCAAATAGGCACTGAGTGCTTGTGTACATGTGAGCATTTACATGCAGAGGGCAGAGGTCAACTTCAAATGTCAAGCTTGTTGTTGTCAAAGGTCTCTCACTGGGACTTAGGGCTCTTTGATTAGGCTAGGCTAGCTAGCCAGTGAACCTCAGGAATCCATCTGTCTCTACCTCTCCAGCTCTCAGATTCCAAGTGTGCTCCATCACTCTGGGGTTTGTTTTGTCTTGCTTGATTGTTTTACACCTGGGTACTGGGGATGGAACTCAGGTCCTCATGAACAATTAAGTTATCCTACTACCCCTCCCCCAGATTTCTGTTAAGAAATCTATTTTATTGCCTATCTGCTGTACAGTGTGTCAATTCCTCTTGCCTTCCATCAGTTTCTGTAACTTCACTGTATCTATTTTCAATCAGGACTTAAGATTTTTTTTTGTCACACTCACAATCATTCTCTGTCCAAGAAACTTTCACAAAATCTTGATTATCCACATATATAAATCGGATATACAAATCAAACAATTAGAGATAAATCATAAAAAATTTACGTTAAAACAGTTCTTTGGTGTTATAAAATGCTCCTATTTATTAAAAGAAAAAAATTCATATTTATCAAAATATGCTTTGATTGAGGTAGCTGTGCTTATTTATTTTTGCATAAATAAATCCTCTCCTAAGGCCGGTGACAAGGCACAGTGTGTAAAGGCACTTGCATGTCAGCTTGATGGCCTTAACTCTATTCTGAGATCTCACTAGAGAACAGGAAGAATTGATTCCTGAGTGTTGTCCTCTGACCTTCACAGATTTACCTTTGCACTCTCTCACACACACACAATAAAATAAGTAAGAACATAAATAAAAGAAAGCTTGTCTGGATATTTGGCAGTATAGGAAGCAAAGCATTGTCGCTATCATTCAGAGGTGATCAATATTTCTACTTCACATTTGTTAATGCTGAGAGTTCCACTCCACATAAATATGGAGAGTAAGATGGCACAAGTGTGTTTAGGGCCATTTCAGAAATTGCTTCAAATTCTGTCCTAATCCAAAACCAAAATTAATCAACAAGACGCTATGAAACTTGTGTCAGCAACTCCAACAGCATTCCTTAAAGTCAAATGTTCTAACACAATGCAACCCAAATATACACTAACGTGATACATGCCAAGGACTGATGGTAGGCAATACTGAACATCTGCTTCCCAGAATTAACACATTGCCTTTCTGTAAGAGCAGGCAGCTTCCTGTGCAGAAGAAGAGCACTATGATCCATAACATGTAGTCTCAAATCGGGGCCACATTGTTTCAGGTGGTGTTTGTTGGCAGTGTGTCAACAAACCGGGCATGGGCAGTGGCGAGCCCACATCTGTATTTAGAACCAAGGCACACTGTCATATAGATAGGGACTATCAGAATCACTGATTCTTAATATGCTTCTTAATTTGATTAATATGATTCTTTCAGACATGTAGAGGTCCTTGGCTCAAAAAAAAATAAGATAAATAATTTAAAATTACAATTGTATGACCTATAGAGAATTCTACCTTGTAAGCTTCCTTGATATCTCAATGTAAGTGCTGCTTTTGGTCATTGTGTATTCAAGAACCGTTTACTATTGCTGCAGTTGATTATAGGACCCCAGATGCTATTGATGCCCACAGTTTAAGAAGCTAACTTTTTAGCAAACTCTATCACATGTCCTGTGGTGAACCTGCATCTATAACCATGCATTGTGTTTGTTTGGCTGTTTTGTTTTGTTTTGTTTTGTACTTCCACAGGGAGAAGTCTATTGACCAAATTCTGTGAAGGATTAAATAACTCTTTTTTTTTCCTCTTACAAGGAGACAGTATAAACTTCACAGTAAAAGTTCAATGCTTTCTAAACTGTGAGTCAACTGTGTCACAGACAGAAAGACAGTGTTAGCCATTCCCTGCTTTGTTTCATTGTTTCATTGTGTTTAATCAATCTGTGATCATCTGTGGGCAACAAGAATTGTGAAATAAAGTAAAAAGGAAGAGGCCTTGGGGCTTCCCTCTGTGTCTTGGCTAACAGAGAATGAGTTTGGCTAGCTGAGAGTCTCCAGAGTAGAGCAAGGACATGCTCAGGGACCAGGTTCAGCTACCCCAGTACATGACTGAGAGAGTACAGCAAAAGACTTAAGGGGCATAACATGACAGTAATTAATATTGAGATATAAGGGGAGCTTACAAGCTGGAATTCCCCATAGGTCACAGAATCTATTTTTAATTTTTTTTTTTATTGAGCCCAGGGTCTCCAAATTCTTGAAAGGCAAACTCTCTACCACTGAGCTGTAGCCACAGCATCTTTTGAATTTCTTATTTCTTATTTCAAAACAATATCTCACTAAGTTTAGGTTGGCCTTGAACTTAGTTGGCCTGGTAGCTCCATAGGGTCTTTTACATGAGATCCTCCAAAGTAGCTAGAATTACAGGTCTCTGCCACCACTCAAGTATCTTCTATTTGGTGTGTGTGTGTGTGTGTGTGTGTGTGTGTGCATGTCTCTATATACAACAAACTGTCTCATTAATGTTGCCTTTATTTTTGTGTGTTTACTGCTGACCACTTAGGATTGGGGGTCTCATTTCTTAAAGAAAAAGATAGGGGGGAGAGAGAGAGAGAGAGAGAGAGAGAGAGAGAGAGAGAGAGAGAGAGAGACAGAGAGAATCGGTTCTCTCTCCCTCTGTCAGTAGCCATTGACTGCCTGTAGCTCTTCACCTAGGCGTGGGGCTTTGTGAAAGTTTTCTCCATCCATGTTGCCATGACAATTGGTGTAGTCTTTTCAGGCCTTGTGCTGGCAGCTGTATTGCTGACAGTTCATGGGAATATCATCCCTGTCCTGACAAGAAGCCACCATTACACATCAGAGTGTATAACCTCTTAAAGATGCTAAAACACCATTGCTCTTAATGAGGAAAGAATTCCTCAACAGGATGGGGGACCAGAATGGTTCATTGCCCACAAGACCCTGCCCCTCATCCATTCTCTGAAGAGAATGGTGTGATGTGTACAGTAAACGGTGAGAAGGAAAGCATCAAGGATGTTGAAATCCTTTGAACATTAGGAAAGTCGTGCTGTTACTCATATTCAGTAGCTTTTTGAACATTGCTTTATAAGATGAGGGGAAGGAACAAAAATAAGACTCTCATGCATGCCCAGAAGCTAGAGATCATGACTCTGATACAAAAAGTTTCCAGAGCACTGAGATCTATCCTGTGATTAGACGGCAGAAAGGATCGCCATGCCCTGCATGGTCCCCCAGAATGTTTAAACCAAACATGGTTTTCCCAACTCTTGAATGAGGTCAGTCCTGGGGATAAAAGCTTATTAGCACATGAGGAAATTCTGCTACAGAAGCTCTCAACTTGAGGAGTGAAGCTAGAACCCTGACACCAAACAGATGGTATATATGTATGTATGTATGTATGTATGTATGTATGTATGTATGTATATCTCCAAGGAAGATAAGGTCTGGGATAAGGAAGCCATAAATCAAGAGGAATCAGGAATCAGAGCTGGGAATGATGGTGCACACCTTTAGTCCCAGCAGTCAGGAGGCAGAGGCAGATAGATCTCTGAGTTCAAGACCAGCTTGATCTACAAAGAGAATACTAAGACAGTCAGGCTACACACAGAAACGTTGTATTGGAAAAACAAAATAAACACAACAGAAAAAAAGAAAGAAAAAAGAGGAATTAGAAAATGGGTAAGTGAAAAAATTACCTTAAAACCTTTGTAAGCCCTAGATGCTACCTGGAACATTACCTTTCATGATATAAAATGAGCTAGAATAAACCACAGTATTCTTTTGTAAGATTTAACTTGTGTGAGTTCAATAAAAATGTGTTAAAATAATATTCAACCAAAGTCACAGTGGTGACAGCAGAAAAAAAGATCCAAGTCTCTAACTTGTCCTACGGATACTCTCTACTTCCTTAGTCATATTTACAGGATAACCAGATCACAGAAAACTGGATGGGCAGCCCCATGCCAAGTCCACAATACTATATCTACCCAAAGATCGAGATAAGAGAAAGAAAGAAAAAAAGAAAGAAAGAAAGAAAGAGGGAGGGAGGGAGGGAGGGAGGGAGGGAGGGAGGGAGAGAGAGAGAGAGAGAGAGAGAGAGAGAGAGAGAGAGAGAGAGAGCAGGCAGATAGAGAGAGAAATTAAAAACTAGGAAAGTTTTCCTTTGGCAGGAGCATATCCTAAACATTAATTATGAATGAACAAATAGAAATTCATGAGAACATAAAAAAGCACATTAGTTATACACAGTCTATGCAGATTTATAATTAAACACAGAAAATCTGTGGACAGCCTCCTGCCAGGTAGTGAGGCGGGCAGAGCAGACTCAGACTCAGAAGTCATTGAGTCTTGCACCCACAATCATTTCAACCCCATTTCTCATATTTACACTCTAATTTTAAGAAAGGGGAAACATCACAGCATGTATCCTTAGAATTTAAAATAGCATGAAAAAGGAAGGAAGTATCACATTTGTTTGGGTGGAGATATTAAGGCAAAGGTACAACAGACTGAGGGAAAACCATTTCCTCCTGGTAAAGTGTGGTTATAGTTTCCTTTAATTCTCTTTAATCTACCTTTATGTAATTTTAATATAATATTTTATTTATTGTTTGAGAATTTCACAAAATATGTTTTGGTCAAATTCACTTCCTAACTCCTTCCAAATATACCTCCACATCCCCCTTTCAACTTCATAATTTCTCCTCTTTTAAAATAACCCACTGAATCCAATTAGCACTACCCATACCCTCCTGGGTGTGGAGTTGTGCACTAGAACACGGTCAGCCTTTCAGGGACCACATCCATAGAGTAAACTGACTCTCCCTGATCTAGTACCATCAGTTGTCAATAACTCCTCAGTTATGGATAGCCCCTCCCTGACTCCATGCTGTAATATTGGCTGGCTTGATCTTGTGCAGGTCTGTCCAGGCAACCACAGCTGCTATGGTCCCATGGGTGCAAAGCTCCAGCTCCAGTTACATGACTTTTTATCAAAAGAAGAATATCTGAAATGAATCTCTGATTCTAAGGAGAAAATGGCATCTCAGCTGCCCAAAATATTTTAAGATTACAAAAGCAAGACTAGAGCTATAGCCTAGTAGGCCTTCCGCACTGCTGCTGCTGCTGCTGCTGCTGCTGCTGCTGCTGCTGCTGCTGCTGCTACTGCTACTACTACAACACATACACACACATACACACACATATATATACAAATTTATAAGAAAAACATGCTATTGCATCCTCCCTTAAGTGTTGATCTAAATGGAACTGTCAATCAATTGAACAGGATACCACCACTCAAGAAAACTGTTCTACGTGAAGACACATTAAGAAGTATGGAGGGGAAAGTATCCCCCTACTGGGCTGGCTATATACCCTAAAGTCCTTCTCTCTGTGCACATGCTCACTGCTAAGCCTGCTATCTAAGTTCTAATTCAAAAAGTATGATTATTCCTTCCTCTACATTCTGCCTCGTTTTCAACGACTAGCCCAAATCTTAAGCCCGTCTGCTTTGGGATGCTGGGCATATATATTCTCTAAAGAGCACCCTGGCTCTCTGCAGCTGCAGACAAGAGATCTCTTCTTAGGAAATTGTGGCTTCCTTTCTTCCTCTTACCCACCTCCCTCCTTCCAGCAGCTGCCAGGAATTTTCTTCTGGGTCTGTTTTATTCTTGTTTTTGTTGGGTTTTTTTGTTTTTTGTTTTTTGTTTTTTTAATCTATGAGACTTAGAACCTGCAACTCTGGTAGGAAAAGAGAGATGTGCTCATATTTCATAGCAACATATTGGGTACTTCCTGTAGAAAGGATGTTTGTCCACTCTGGAAATAGCCTGGTACACAATACTAACTCTTTTTTCCAAGTTTGTCTTCTGGACAAACATGGACACATGATCTACGTGGTGCCTCTGTGCAGGCTCAGTGGCTTGGGACACAGAAGCACTGCTACTTCTGTACCATTAGATGATAATGGGTAGGAATATAGGGGAATCTCCGAGGCTAGGCTGACCACCAAACCAGAGCGGTAAGACTAAATTTACAAAGGCTCACCGTGGGCTAGAGCTGTAGATGGGAGAGGAGGGCAGATTTGGGGACCTTGATTCTGTCTTCCGAGATTTCTGGCTCTGAATAAATGCAACTTAGAGTCGATTTCTGTTTCTACTCTCTGGAGTCTACTGTGATGGGCATCAGGAATTTCAGTTTGTCACTTGTAAACCGGGACCCCTGACTCCACAGGAGCGTTCCAAGGAAACTTCATAATGCGTTACATTTGTTCAGAGGAGTTTGTACGGAAAGAAGAAATGAAAGTAGAAACAGAAGCAGAGGAAACAGTCTTCAGACTTAATTTTTGGGTGTCCCCTTTGATGGCTTAAAACTTGAAAAAGAGCCAGACAGGTAACAGAGTAAAAGAAAACTTTTCCAAGGATTGCCTCCCTCCCCACCCCCCGACCAGCCACAGCACACACACAGACTTATTTAAATTTGAGGAAACATGAAATGGCTGTTTGGAATGTAATGTTTTCCCCACTGAAATAACACATGGAATATTTTTAAAAGAAAAAATCAGAGACATAGTCCAAATGTTTATGAGTACAAAAACTCTTTTTATACCTAATATTCTTATATCCAAAGTACTAAATATAAAATGTAACAATACTAAACTATCATGACAAATACAGTATTAAGGCTTCAAATGACCAGAGAAACAAATAACAGAAAATACATCCAAAAGCCAGACTTCTGACTCATCAAGCTTATGTACGTGGAGTCAGAGCTGGGGAGATTGACCATTTAGAAATAACTACAGATAAAACACCTTGTATGTGCATCACTGAGTAAATGAAGATTCTCCTCACTGAAAGCTAAGTATTGGGTTGCACATGACCTATATGATTCACACAGCACGTGGTGGCAGTCTGTGGAAGGACCAGGGCAAGAGAAAACAAGACGGAGTTGACAATTTCCATATATTAGCACCTTCTAGATCCAACCTCCTGCCACCAAATAAAGCCAAAAAGATACAGATACACAGCTTTGGTTATTCCCTCTTCTCTTCTTCATCATTGGTGTTTCTGTTTTATCTGCAGTTTTAATTAATTTCTTATTCACAGAAGAAGTCAATATCCTGGAAGGGGGGGAAAGATCAAATTTGCAGGCTGGTTCCAAAAAAGCAGGTGCAGATTTTTAATTTAAAAATAATATTTAATTTTGGATTTGGTATAAGTCCAGGTTGAAAAACCTAAGGTTTTGAGATAATTATCACTATAAGTCCAATACTGTTTAAGACAAATTTCAATACACCCCTAGTTTGTAGTTTTTTCACAGACAGAGCACAGTGCCATGCAGCAATGTTAGCTGGGCTGTGGCTGTTGGACTGGGCTATGTTTGAAGCATAGCAGTCAGCTTGGGAAACACACTTCAAAATGACCATCTTGCAAAGGAGCTCAGAAAGGATCTTTTATTTCTGCCACAGTTTACATGGCCTCAGGGCAATGGGAAGACCTCCATTTTATTTCATGTAGAAGTGGAGTATATCTGCCACACAGATAAGACTCAAAATTTTTTCTGAACTATTTTGATCTTCTCAAAAACAGGTGGTAGTTTTCTTCCTTCAATCTACATTTTATAAATAACTATACCTTTCATAAAACCATTGGGAAAAACAGCTTAGTAAAATTTTTTAGTTCCTTTCTGTATAACACAGATGCTATCCATTAAAATAGAAGAAGTGTTGTTTTATATACTTGAAACCTGCTGCCAGTCTCCATTCACACACACACACACACACACACACACACACACACACACATGCGTGGTAGAAGGAGAGTTAAGTACATGAGGTGGCAGGTATGAGTTGTGAATCAGCCTGGTGGAATGATCATTTTGATCACTTTATATACGTTTATACATCAAAATTTCAAGTTGAACATCTTCAATATACAATTTTACTGGTCAATTATATTCCTGATAAAGATAAAATACAGCTTTCATAAGTTGAAACATTTAAAATAAATTCAGAGTGATTGTAGTATGTGAAGAAAGTGTGCCAACCCCACAAGGCTGATAGCCGATATGTCCATTCTACATGTCACCAATTCATAAAAGTTACTGTTGACCCCTGTTTTGTGCAACATATACTGGAAATTGAAGGACATATTTTTTTTTTTAGAATAAGTCTACGCAACCCCAAGGTCTGAGTCATCCTCCAGTCACCACTTAGATGCTTACCGCAGTTGGGATCTCCTTAGTGGCCTCCTGGTATACTCGTTGCTCTTTAACCAAGTTGCTGGGGAAATAACCCACAATTCCCATCTCATCCTGGTGGTCACCGTAAACCTGTGTGCCCAAAGCAGCAGCAGTCAGGGAGAAGCTGATGTCAGGGGTTTTGAGAAACTCCTCTCCTCGTAATGACAATTATGTGAGCCAGCGCTTCCCTTTAGTTGCACATTCCAGGGAATTCAGAGCAAATGTGAAATTGACTGGAAGCATCAGGAATTGCCAATCTGATCTTTTGGAGAAGATCTGACTTCTCTCACTACCTTAACATTACTCCTCTTTCTGCACTCCCATGTTTTGCCTGAAATCATCTGGAATCTATAGAAAACCAAGGTCAGTAAAAAATTTAAAGCAAATAGACCCCAATTTTACAGTATATATATTCCCACTTTTTTTTAAAGCATTTTAAAGCGACATATGACCCCCATCAGTTTCAGATGTATCTCTGGGATGACATCAACTATGCTTCATTCCTCCTTGGGCTCTGCTTTGGACTGTGGGTGCGTTTTAGCTCAAGCAAGCAGCTCCTGCAAAATCGAAGAGGTTTCTAAGCTTTTCTAAAGGAATTTTCTCCTTTAGACTGACCAGTCACATACGATCCTTGGCAAATCCTCTCAGACGATTTTTGAAGGAGGCTCAACTTCTATGCACTATGGAAGCCTCGGCACGCATGTTTTTCCCCCCCTTATCAAAACATCATTTTGAATTTTATCATTGTGAAATCACCCCTTTTTAAAGGGCAATAGCAAAAAATGAATCTGAGTTTTTATGTATCCACTTACAGTTCCCAAACTGTCTTTACAGCTACTCTTGGACACTAAATAGTTTGAAGACAGGAAAGCCAGGAAAAGTCAAGAGCAACACAATTAAGAAATACATATATCATACATATATATATTAAAAACAATCTCATCTTACACTGCCAGCCCAGAATTCTCCAGCTCCATTTTCTGTTACCAGCTTAGAGTAAACATAGATCTGCTGCCCTTTCTTGACATTGATGAACCTACAGTCTGGGGCATTGTAATCTTCCTGTGCTCTTGCCAGAGAAATAGTATCTGAAAGGAAATAAAAAGTGAAGTGACTAGATGTCCTATGAGCAAAAAGGCAAAGTGTGTAAGAGAGGGAGGAAAGGAGCATGCAGCTGGGTTTCAAACAGAGGAGAGAGGAGGGGGACCAAGGAAATCTTAGGCAAGCGAATTCTCCGCAGTTAGACCCCAGACACAGAACTTGAGACAGTGCTGGGGCCAATGAACGCATTTAGGATCCACTACAAAGTACAATCTGGCTTTATACCAGACAGACTTCCCATTATATGATAAAAAGGTAATGAAAAGCAAACCGTTAACAGCGCCTTACAGACACACTCCTCATCTGCACACAACTTCTTAGAAGAAAGTTTATCCATAAAAACGCCATGCCCGGCACATAGAGACACAAGGCCCCCAAGCAAAAGAATCAATATTCTTCCCATCTTCCTTCTTGCTGTTTTGACTAGCACTCTTTGCCTGATTCAGTGGTTCTTTTATTTGAAATCCAATTCTCTGGGTAAATACCCAGCCAATAGGAAGGGGCCACCCCCTTGCTCCTCCAACCCCCTCTTTTGTAATTTCATAATGTGTGCTCCTGGATTCCAGAGGCTTTTTAGCGATTCATTTTCCAGAGAGACTCAAACTCCATGTGTCTGTGTTCTGCACAAATGGTGTGCCATGCTTAAAGCTGTATCTGCCGTGGCTTGTAGTGTCCACTAGCAGACCACTATTGAGAGGCCTGTGAGACTATCAATCATTGTTTATTCTTCTTTTGTCCTCCTATCCTTTCAGTTTATGAGCAAAATTGTATTTCTGGTAGAAATCTATTCAAGATGTAACATAGACGCTGGGGAGACAGGTCAGTGGATAAGGCACTTGTTATGCAAATGTGAAGTATAGAACCCCAGAACCCTCACAAGAACTAGACAGGCGTTATGGCAGAGACAGACACAAGGCATCCTGGAGGCAAGCTTGCTAACTAGAGAAACAGGAAGCTCTGGGTGCAGCAAAAACCTCAATAAATAAAATGAAGAGAAACTGAGGAATACACACAATGTCAATATCAGGTTTCTCAAGAACACATAGGCATCCACCCGCACACATGTAAACACAGACACACACAGTGCCGCACACATGCACATCTTAAAAAGTCAAAATGTCTTGGGTACAAAATTTATTTTACTAAGCCTAATAAAATTCTAGATTTACATAATGTATGTAAATATATTTACATAATATAGCTTGTGTTGTTTGAATATGTAAATATATATTTACATGATATAAAGAACTCTTATACAAATATTTTGTGATAGGTTTCTTAGAACTCATGTTTGGCCTGAGCCACTGGTGGATTATATAACATATTTGCTAATATCACAACCAGACCCTACCAATGTGGAAGCAAGAGATAGGTGGGGGAAAAATGGGGGCAAATCCTTTATTCCAGTGTACGTAATACATAATACACATGCTTGAGACAATCAGTTTATAAAGAAAAAGTTTATTTGTGTGAGTTACAAGTCTGGAAGTTTCAGTTCATGATCACTGCCCCCATTCATCTGTGTCTGTGGCAGATGTGGTGGAAGTCAGTAACAGAAAACACCACTTAGGGCTGGGAAACCGAAGATATGGAAAGAACAGCTAGCAGGACCTTGCAATCCCCTCTGTGTCACTCCCAATGACATATGCACCTCTCAGTAAGCCTCACTCCTCTAAAGTTCTACCTCCTCCCAACTGCACCAATCTGGGTAGTACACTTTTTAACATGAAGATGGTGTTTTAGAGGCATTCAAGATCAAAACTGTAGCAACTTCCTCCAAGGATCGTGTATTTAATCTACAAATACTATGATTGATCCTAGAGAAAAAGGTGAAACTTGTGGTTTGTTACTATGGTGGTTTCAATGAAAATCCCTTCATGCTACCATGGTTCCAACCATGATGATAATGGACTAAATCTATGAACTGTAAGACAGTACCAATCAAATGTTTTCCTTCGTAACAAGTCATCGTGGTCATGGTGTGTCTTTAGAGCAGTAAAACTCTAAGACGGTTTTTCCCACTTTTCTATCTATCATCCATCTAATCTATCTTTCTTGCTGTGTTCTTTAGGATCCAGCTCCATCTGAGGCCTTCAGGGAGAATCCCCAGGATAAGCCAGCAGTCTGATCTAGTGATAGTATTCTGGCTGCTGTTCACTGCTTATCTGCTCAACCTTAGTGAGACCATGTCTCAAAAACAGAAACAGAGAAATGGCTGGAATACAACTCAGTGTCTGGCTTTTTGCTTAGCATGCAGAAAGCCCTGGGATCAGTCTACATTACAATAAATCAGTAGTTAATAAAATGTCAAATCTCAGGGACTGTACCCCAGGCTCAGTCTCACCATAGGGAATAGGGCGTAGTACAAGGTCAATAAACTGAAATATCCATATCCTTGATGGAAGGATGCCCCATCCAGAGTACTATGACTCAGGAAAACTGAGGGACACCTTTTACCTCATCTCACACTTTTCATCTTGCTCTCTCAGATGGGGACTCAGTCAGGCTCACCCCTTGGTTACAGCATGTGTCTGTATATACACATCGCATATACAGTGATAAAATATGTCCTGCTTACTCACAGCAGGGTGCTCATTTTACTATTAATGTGCTGCTCACTGGTTGCTGCAATCTGCTCCCTTCAACTTCGGTTTCATTAGCTGCTCCAAAAGAACCTAGCCCCATTATGGAGATGTATATGCTTTCAGATGTGCACAAAAATAACTGTTGATGGTAGGACAATAGACCAGTAAACAGAATACAAATAAAAGTTTATTGTACAAAATTAAGGCTCCATATTTCATAGTTCAACAAAATGAAAAAAAAATTAGGTAACTCTTTTCCCAAAACTTCATCTTCACTTCCAACCATTTAAAATGACTTGATCAAATATTATCAAAACAAACGCTATAAATAATACCAAGTCCTTTAACGCTGGCATCCCACATGTCACTTTTTGGCATAGGTAATCTTCATGGCATGGGACGGCGTGATCTTAAACCCCTGTAGAGCATCTCTGGCAGCTCCAGCCTGCCCATCATTTTCAAATTCTACAAACGCTATGTCATGTCTCCCCGGTACCAAGCGAACCTCCTTGAAACCAGGGAACCTAGGAAAAACAGAAGCAATAAATACAGGTAAATGTATACTTAAATGTGTTGAGTAACTTCCCACTACTGGTCTAGAAAAAATAATCACATCCAACCAAGAATCCCAAGTAGGATAAAGGCATTTGACATCAAGTTTATCATGAAGGAACTCCAAGAGTCCATGCTGCTAATTCCACAAATTCTATTTGTCATTATGTCAGAGCTTGTTTCCTGCTTTATCCGTTAGAATAACTCCAGCAGAGGACATCTAGCTCTTTAGATTATAAGCCTGAGCCTGGCTTCAATTCATGATTCATCCCAGACTAAAATCAATGACTCCTACTGTGGAGTGACAAATGACCTCAGTGGATACAAGTGCTATCTGCCCTGTTAGGAGGCTCCTACAAACACATTTGTTTAGTTTAAAACAACAACTTACTGGTTGAACAACATGGATAACATCATCTCATTCGTCTCCTCTGGTAAGTTATTAAGGAATAGGATATAGTTTGGAGGGTAATCAGGGACCTATTAAAACAAAAGATAAAGTTAACTTGTGAATATAAACTGCACTGCAAGATATTTGATTGTAAGAACATGGAAACTTCATCTGCAGAGAGCTCCACTGCAGCTCACATGGGCCTGGGAAACCTAAACACACCAAAAGAAAGCTGAGAACAATGGCACAGAGATACAGCTAGAAACCCAACAACAGGGGAAACCAGCACCCACGTCATGACACCCCATATCTGGAAGGTTATGATTCTGGGAAACCAGTATTTATAGATGAAACACCTGTAGGTCAGTCATGACTGCAGAATTCTGTCACCTGGAATACAGAATTGAAAAACTAGAAAAGGCAGCAACATCAGCCTGCTCAGCTGCTCACTCTACTTAGCTTATACCCCAGCGTGTGACTCCTGGCGCATCACTGCTTACTATCAGAACAGGAGAAATTAACAACTAAAGTGTTACTGCTGAGAACCACAACCTGCTGACATTTACTCTGTATGTATGTGTGTGTGAGTTAGTCTGTGTGCACAAATGCATACAGTAAAGGGTATGTGTTGCATCTACTAACTAAAACAAGCAGAATACTAGATATCAAGTCATGTCCTCAGTACTCTATCCTGAGACTACAGGGAATATATATGAGAAGACACTCTGGCTACTTGCTAGTATCATGAACAGATAAGATCAAGTATAAAAAGCAATTAGTAAACAATGTAAGACAGAAAATCAAGTGCTGGTATTTGTGAACCAACTACAAGTTCTGAAAGAGTTCAAAGAATAGAAAGAAAGATGGTAAGAAAATGCAAAGTGTCAGGTATAGTGATAGTATCTGTAATCCCAGCACTCAGGAAGTTGAGACATGAGGATTCAGAGTTTTGAGATTATCATCAAGACTATCTCAATGGGACTGAAGGGTGCTGGGCAGCTCAGTAATACAGCACTTGTCTAGTCTAGACCAGTCCCGGGGTTCAATATCCAGCAACAAAGAGGAAAAGAAAAATCGAAAGCACATAACTCTAATATTCTAACTTTCTCAGTGATACGGAGATGTGAGTCATGTCAGACTCTATAATTTAGACTATATACAAAGCAGAAAATGTAAAAACTGAGGCTGAACCAGGAAAGAAGCAAGGCTAATTGCAAGCACTGCTGCCCACCATGAACCTGAGAAAAACAGGGCAGTGTGTCAGCCTGGATGGAAACAGTCTCACCAGTATTCTGACCGTTTGTCTGAAGCCCCGACATGTGCCTTCGATAAGCCCTCACACTATCTGCTTTGTCACCGACTCATGGGAAACAAGTAGTCAGGACAGGCTTTGTGTTCTTGTCTTAGGGAAACTTACATGTTTTGAAGAGTGGGTTTCTTAAAATGACAGGTAATTATGTCTTGCAAATGAAATTACTTGTTTTTGAAGACAAGTATACTATTTTATATTGCAATAATTTTTATGATCTTAAAGCAAGCTGTAGCAGCATATTTTCCCCAAAAGTTAGGAGGAGCTAAGGTGGGAGGAGTAAGGAGAGAAAGAAGAGGAGTAAGGAGAGGAAGAGGAAAAGGAAGAGGAGGAGCTAGGGAGGAGAGATGAAGGAGAATGGAGAACCACGCATGTATCGAGAGCAGTCCTGGGTAACAAGTTATATCTAGGTTAGTTAACTGGTTTACACTTCCAATTGCGTGGGCATCTTGTTAATTGAGCATTATCAAACATATAAAGCCTTTGGTTAATCTTTAAGCATTAGATTTCATTTCTACAGGGTACCACGTGGATGGCGGGATGGTCTGGGCTCAGCCCAGCCTTGTTGAGAAAGCATGGAAGATTGGCGTCTCATGGGTGGCAGGGCCAGTGTCTATGGCCGCCTGAGCCAGCAGCCTGAGCCAAGTAGCAGCGAGAACATGCCACCGCCACTTGTGGCCACAGGCCTTGTCTAGTCTGGAAGATGTCGGTTGATTAAGAACAAGCCAGATTGAGTATCACCGATTTAAATATCTTCCGCAACAAAAGCACTCCATGGAGGAAAACATTACCTGAGGATTTGGCGCTGCATTTCCTTGGGTATTAGCTGAATTGGGTGTGCCCTACAAAAAAGGCATATAAGCATTAGAGAGAGTCAAGTAGATTTAAATAATTTTTAATCATTTTTTTTATTATTTCACTTTTAATAGAGATTTCAAATGTTGCCTCTTTAATTGTTCAAAAAAGCTCTGAGTAGGACACTCATGATGAAGAGATTATGTACAATTTATAGGCAGATTTTAAGAAAAATGTCAGTAGGTATGTCTTATAGAAAGATGTCATAAAACTGTATGCTGAATAAAACCATTTACTGCAAATCGCTGATATTCTAAATTGTTGCTTAAATATAAACACTAGAATTTTACTATTTACACTAGAGTTTAATTATCTCGGACTCTTAAAACTTCCTTTTTAAACACACACACATGTGCAATAAATGCAATCCCCAAAGACCATGCCTCATGTAAGTGAATAAACACACACACACACACACACAGAGCACACACAGAGGGACATGAATATGGACATGGACACACATATCTGCATGTGCACTGCTCTGTCTCACCTGACCAGGCTTCTTGTTTGCAGCTGCTGCAGCCTGTTCCATGGTCTTAGCTTTCTTCTTTTCCTTTTTCTTTTCCTTGTCAGCGAAAGTACCACGCATTTTAGATATTATATCGGAATCTGTTTTTGCATACTGAATTCTCTGTTTTAATTATAGGAAAACAATTTACTTTGTTGAAGGATGTTTACACTAGTTGTTAACCTTTTAAATCTAGTACATAAATACACTGCAAACCAATTTTAAACACATCTCTAAGGAAATAGTTGAAATAAATTAATAGAAATAAGTTGTGGCCTACAATTCACAATACAGCAAAGTACACCCACCTGTCTTTAATAAAGGACAACCAAGGTTGGCCTGGGTGGTGCTGATCTATAACCTAAGCACTCAAGAGGCCAAATCAAGAATATCACACGTAAGAGGCCAGCCTGCGCTACAGAGCAATTTTAAAGTTAGCCTGAAAAACTCTTAGAATTTATTTCAAAATAAAAGGTAAAGAGATACAGCTAAGTAGGAGAGCAAAGTCCTATCCTGTATAAAGCCCCAAGTTCAATTCCTGCCACTAACACAAAAACAAACAACCGAAAGCAACTAGACCAGACTTCATGTGGTAAGAACAAGGCTAAAAAAGCTATATTACTGCTTCTTCTGTCTTAATAAGTATGAAAACTTATCAGTGAGTCACGGAAGGATCAATATGTGTCAATCAGCTGTGGAATGTATCATATTTGTTACTTCCAGTGACTAAAATCCTAAGTCTGTAAATAACTTTCCTTTGAATCTATCATTTTCAAAAAATGAATTCAGTAACTTAAATCTTAAAGTGGCTTGAGAGGAAATAATAGAGAGATACAGGCTGCTATGACTGGGCTTAGTCTTCCTATACCAGACAGGCAGCAAGATGGTAGGCACCTAAGATCAGCGAGCACTCAAACACACTGGCCTACACTAATGCTTTATCAAGTATATTGCACAATCCACAAGCCTAGTGAGTATCTAAGCATGCAGATTCTGACACAGTAGTGTAGGTAAGGCTGCAGACTCACAAAGGAAATGATGGCCAGCTTTGAGGAATGGGCCTTAGACAAACTAATAAACTTGCCACATGGCTAAATTCACCACTGATGAAATGGCCAAATATTTCTGACAAACTGTAGTTACTTATGGTATAGCTGTCTGCAAGCTGTAATTTCAATTCAACCAAACACATCTCTGGAGCTCACAGAGTCAACATTTCTCTGATGACATCAAAACACAACAATTCCATAAAGTATTCTTATTCCAATTCTACTGATCTTGGTCTGAAGAGACAGAAAAGCATTTTCATGTAGTGTAAACAGAAGGCAAGGATTTCTTAAAATCAAAATGGATTCTTTCTTTCCTCTCCTTCAGCTAGCAAAGAATATACCAGGGAGAGAAGAGGAAAGCAGGCACCCCTCAGAACCCTTGGTCTTCTACTGCAGCAGACTCCACACAGCTCTGCTAACCTTCCCTTCATTCTAACAAACAAGACTGCTCAGAACTCAGGTCTGTTAGGTCTTCAACCTTGTCCCTGACCTGAACAGATCCTGGGTACCGGACTTGTCTGACTTCATAACACAGTTACCTAAGAAAGTATCTGAGTTCAACAACAGCTCTTACCAGGACATAATGCAGCCTGTCCAGAGACAACTGGCACTATCTAAAGACACTGCTAGCTGAGGTGCTTTTATCCTCTAGTGGGTAGAGGCCATGGAGTCTACTAATCACCTTGGTGAATAGCAAAGATTCCCAAAGTGCTATTAGTAATAAAACTCTGTTCCAAATGCCCATGTAAAATAAAATATAATCCATCCCTTGAAGATAGCAGAGAACAAGATTTACATTTATCCCAAAAGGCTCATGACAGAATCCTCAGGACAGTAGTTCTACTTCACTGAGGTAATTTTGTTTTGAGTTAGAAATGAAAGCAAATTCTGCTTCCTTCTGATCTAATGTAAAAGCACCTAAATATAAGTAAGGCAGCTCAAAGAATCTTATTTATCCTGTCCAGAAGCTGGAGATCTGGCAGCTCCTGCTAACTTTCCTCAAGGCAGACAGAGAACAGACCTCTAATATAGCCTTCAATGGAAAATTAGACCAATGGACATTTCCTATTCATTTTAAAAAGTGAGTTGGCAGGATAAGACTAGTGCCAAACACAGCAAACATTTCCTCCCTTCTTATCTCCAGTTAACCAGGTACATATCAACTTGCTATTTCAATTCAGCCAAATTACCTAAAGAAGTCTCATGCTCCAAGCACATGATCTAGACTATGTAAATTCTTCATATTAAGTAGTATTAGCTGATTTCAGGAAGTTCACCTTACTGAAACCCGGGAACAGTATGGTACAACATAAGGGCTCCAAACTGCTGCTGACAGCTCACACTATAGGGCTGGCTGGAGCACACCATGCCCATTCTCTTGTGTATGCACTGTTTTTCCTGATTTCCTTACCGTCTAAGAGAAGAACTACAACAGAAGAGCATCTGGCGATATTACTACCTGACCATACTAGAAAGTATGTTCCCATCTAGCATATAAAAAGCATGATAAGTCTAGATGTTTAAGATTAGTGTCCAAGTGCTGATGCTGCACTGGCTACAAGAATACACCCTAAATGAATAAGATTAGCCTCATGCCCAATCTTTTTCCACGACATGCAAGGACTAGACCAGAAGCATGTACTACAGCCTTTAGGCCAAATCCATATCATGACCTGTTTATGTACAGTCTGCAAGTTAACAATTATTATTTTTTTAAAGCTTTATCTTTTTTGGGGGGTGGGGGTAAGGATTTATTTTATATACGTGACTACACTGTCACTCTCTTCAGACATACCAGAAGAGGACATCAAATCCCATTACAGATTGTGAATCACCATGTGGTTGCTGGGAATTGAACTCGGGTCCTCTGGCAGAGCAGTCAGTGCTCTTAACCACTGGGCCATCTCTCCAGCAACAATTATTTTTAACACAGTTTTAAAAGGTTAAAAACACGCAAGCACAAGCAGTAAATATCAGAAACGTTATATGGTCAGCAAAGCTTGGAGTTTCACTGAGTCTTACACCCAGTGCTCTCTGGACTACCCCCTCCCACTTTATTTTTTGAGACAAAGTCTTATGTACCCTGGGATCTCCTTGAACTTCTGATCTTCCTTCCTCTCCTCCCAAGAGCTGAGAATCCATGCATGTGCCACCATGTCTACCTTAATTTCTCTTGCTTTAAAATAATTTTGTGTTACTTTATTCTTCAATGACATAAATCATAATATATTTTAGCTTTGCTCATTTTAAGTAGAATAAATTAATAGTCAATTCAGTTCTAGTAGTGTATTTTTATAACAATATTCATATATAAGACTCGTGTGATAGTGCATACCTATCATCCCAGCACTTGGGGTGATAAAAACTTGGAGTCTTAAGCCCTGGCTACATAACAAGTTAAAGGCTAGCCTAGGGTACCAGAGACCCTGTCTCAAAAGAAACAAAATACCTATATAATACCCCCAAAATTTCTCTAAACAAACAACCAAACCAACCAACCAAACAAACAAAACCAAACAAACCAAAAATAGCTTAGTATTAACTCCTGACTTAAAGAAAGAATTCACTGTACCACTCAATAATGATTAAAGCAGAAATAACAGGTTTAGCTCACCATTGGTTTACCATAAAATGGAAATCCTTGTAACTGTCTCAAAGCATTTGTGGATGAACCCAGTTCCTTAAATATAACAAAAGCCTGTCCCCTCATCTTCATGGTCTTTAAAGCCACAATATCTACTACATGTCCAAACTGAGAAAACAGGGCATACAGAGATCTCTTCAATTCTGAATAAGAAAGAAAACATTTTGTGAAGGGAACATTGATTAAATTCTTCATAAAATAACAATACAACAACCACCTCTACCATTCATTTATTTACAGTGATTTAGCAAAAACACCACACTACTCCCATTGGCTAGCCAATTTAAATAGTTACTTAAAACCATTTGTGAAATACTTCAAAGCACTTCAATCCCTGCATGTTCTTATATTTAAAAAATCTTAAAGTTGGGGGCTGGAGAGACGGCTCAGTGGTTAAGAGCACTGACAGCTCTTCCAGAGGTCCCGAGTTCCATTCCCAGCAACCACATAGTAGCTCACAACCATCTGTAATGGAATCTGATGTTCTCTTCTGGTGTGCCTGAAAACAACGATCCTGTATTCACGTACATAAAATAAATAAGTCTTTAAAAAGAAATCTTAAAGGTGTGTAAAAATGGGATTAAACCACTGATGAACACCAAGATGACTAGAGGAGACACTGACATCATTCCTAAGACACAAGTGAATAGTCACATTTTAGTTGTGAAAAGTGTTTTCAAAAGAACATACCTTCTTTTTTAATTTTGTCATTCATGTTGTTGATATAAATTGTGTGATTTGGTCTGATATCCATGTTTGGGAAAAACCCTTCAAGTAGCCTAAAAGAAATAACGTATAATCTGTTATTAGCAAGGAGGTTCTATCATGCAGGTGTATGGCATGTCCCAAACCAGCAACTATTAGCTGCTTTATTATTTTTCCACAGCAGATGTCAGAAAACATTTAGCTGGAAGTAAACAACCATCTCTCCCTAGTTCCCACATCCATCTTTTTTAGACAAATGGAAAATAGCTCTCAAGATCAAACCTTGGTAGAACAATACCAAGATTCTACAAATTGGTAGAATCTGTCAATACATAGGCAGATTTAGAAACATATTATTCAGTTATACTTTTTTTTAGCCCTCACTTAAATGATACTGCTCTTTCATCTACATAATGAAGTAACTTTTTAACTTTTGTAAGTATATTTACTAATTCTTTGAGAATGTCATACCATTTTGATCATATTCACTGGAAAACAGCTTTTCCCCCAGTAAAATGATTTAAACATTTTGTAAAAAAAAAAAAAATCAGTAAACACACACCTAGTTAAAAAAAAAAAAAAGAAAATCATTGTAACAGAACAATAAAACAAACGTATTTATTTAACCATCAGTGCCATCATACATAGTGAGGTCAGAGAACCACCTTTCAGGGACTTTCAACTCTGTCTCTTCTTCCACTATGTGGGTCTCAAGAGCCAAACTCAAAAGTGGTCAAGGTTGGCAAAAAGTACATTTACCTGCTGAGCCATCTCGACAACTCTCAAATCTATTTATAAATTCAAGGGTGTGTGTATGTACACGTACACCTCAGGATCCCTCCCATCTGACAGATTTGAAGGAGGTGACTTAGAAGACAATAAGATACGGATTTAAGGTCTATGCTTTTACAACTTGCTTCAATGTGGGGCAAGTTCCTTAATGTCTCAGGTCCTCAGCTACAAATTATGGAAAGTAACAGCTCCTATAAAATGGAGCCAGTAAGATTATATGAGACAGCTATGCAGCAGTCTGTGTCAGTAAGCATCTAAAGTTACTATTTATTATCGATGGCTATTACACGTTAAAGGAGATAAGTGTCTTAAGGCCACACAAAAAGCTGTTCTGTACACTACAGAGTGTTTGTTACAGGAAGGGCCTGTACGATGTAGGTAACGGATAATAGGTAACGTTAATCAAAGGCTTGCCTCCCTAAATGGGGACCTGGAGAAGGGCTGGGATCTCAAGAGAAAGACAAAAGCAAAGGCTCTAATTAGCTCCTGCGGGCTCAAACAGTGCAAGGGCACCTGAAACCCAAAAGGCTGCCAGAGGCGAGGTGGCGGGAATAGACGGAAAGTGCACAGTGTAAACCCTCCCCAGCCCCCAGCCCCCACCCCACCGCCTCAAGCAAGCAGCGGGCCATTCTTTTTCCTTGGGCTAATTCCTATGTGTCAGCTTGAGCCTCTTTACACACTGGCCAATCTACCCCAACACTAGGGTCCTCGGACGTTAAAAACCCAACCATCCCGTAGAGAACAGAATGTGATAATGTGACGCCGGGCCTCAACCCGCTCGCCCTAAGGTCGCCGTCCCTCCCTCCCATACGTTCGCGGAGCCGGGAATCACGCAACCGACGACACCTCTGCCCTCGCTGGCTCAGTTCCAATGGGGCGGGATCCTGCCAAAGGCCGAGACCAGCCACAGTAAGGAAGACCCCGACAAACCCACCTAAAGCCGGTGAGATCCGATGGAAGGCAAAGCGGAAGAGCCTCCCAGCGCCGGAAGAGAGCACCCAGACTCCTCAATCGAACTCAGATAAGTCGAAGAGCCGAGCACAGATTCAATCGATGTCTCCTCGCCAAGACCGCGGGAGGCAGAATATTTCTGCGCACGCGCGTCCCGGTTTCCTGGAAAGTTAACTGTGGAAAGGGAAGAACTGGAAATCTAGGATCCAGGGGCCAAGCTGCGAAGGCTGAGAAGGGAAGGGTAGGGGATCGTTTCCCTTACTGCGACTTTGAAGCTTCCCAGTTTTATGATATGATACAATTTTACAGGAGCGTGTCTCCAGCGGCATGTTAGTCTAGCCTTTCTATGGGTTCTGGCCAACTTGGCTTAACACCAACTTTAGAATGGCTGTTGTCAGTCCCTGAAGTCAATCTCTGGGAGTCTGAAAGGACATCTCAGCACTCTACATATTACATCTTAGATGCAGCCCAGTCTTCGACCCAAGAGCAAAGAGAATTCGTGAGTCTTTGCTGGTACTCTCACCAGGCTTCCGGAGTGAGAAAACTAAACATCATATGCCTAAACTCACTTACTTAGAAATGGTTAATTCCCACCCACTCTCCCACTCTCCCACTCTCTCCTTTCCTCACAAAATGCCTGGATTTTTTTTCTAGGCTAAATTTGGGGCAGGGACCAAATTGATTGCCTTTATCAGCTTGAGGTTTGTAATTTTTGAAAGTCACATGAAGTTGCAGAATGGAAAGTTTTGAGAGTAGTAATTTTATCCACTTTGTTGACTGAAATAATTAGGAGGATGACTTATACTCGATAAATTTGTATCAGATGAATGAATGAAGTTTCATGAAAATTAGGCCATAATAAAACAAATGTGAAGGCCAATGAAAATCCTGTAAATATAGGAAGTAACGTTAAACAAGCACAGAAAAGCGTTCCTTAATTACATGGATATGGAAACCAGTCTGGTTTTTATAAAAAGGATATTGAGTGTATTCTTAGCAAAAGTGCATCTAGTAAATATAAAATAATTTCTAAGCAACAAGATCAGAGTAGTTGATTAACTGTGCTTGGTAGTAATGAGAGCTCTGGCATAAGCTATAACCTGCCTGTGTTGTATACATTGATCTGGCCGAGAGGTCATAGCTATTCTCAAAATGCAAATGTATAAACATGCAAAGACATGACACCTGGGAAGAAAAATAAAGAAATTTAAAGAAATTCCACGCCTGTTCTACCAAAGCTTGAATCACGGCTACTACACTCTTACCCAGCAAGTAGGGAATTGTCCAATGGCAGTTTGGTGTCAGTGGTTTCCGTGCTCTTTTCCAGGTTTACTAAGAATGACCACATTTTCATATCCGTGAGTAATCACTCCAAGCTTTCCTGAATGGGTCTTCAACAGTTTCCTGAATGAATGGGAAACTAAGAATTGAAATAGGGTCTGATGGGGAAAGGGCTTTCCTGGTTGTTGCAAAGTATTTGATCATACTGTGAACCCAGAGATTGTGTAATTTACCGAAAAAAAGATGTTTCTAGTTTGGTGTGGCTCAGTTGTAGCACACACCTTTAATCCCTCTGGCAGGAATACAGATATGCCCTAAGGACACACCTTTAATCCCAAACAATGAAAGTAACATTAGTTGGTAGAAGGAATTACCCTTTTGAAAGTGATGTCTAGGGCTGGAGAGACGGCTCAGCAGTTAAGAGCACTGACTGCTCTTCCAAAGGCCCTGAGTTCAATTCCCAGCACCCACATGGTGGCTCACAGCCATCTGTAATGGGGTCTGGTGCCCTCTTCTTGTGTGTCTGAAGACAGCTACAGTCTACTTACATAAAATAAATAAATCTTTAAAAAAAAAAGAAAGATGTCTAATTGAGTGGCAGACAAAGTAGTGAATCAAAAAAAAAAAAGATTTGGCAGAATATGAGAGAATTCTCAACTCTCATGAGAAGAGAGAGGAAAGGAAAGCTATTTAAGAGGGCAGTGCAGAGAGAGGGAGGGGGAAGAGAGGAAGGAAGGAAGGAAGGAAGGAAGGAAGGAAGGAAGGAAGGAAGGAGGGAGGAAGAGGCAGCATTTTACCAGGAGAGTTTTACAGAGACAGGTTTAAGAGAACAATCTAGACACAGGTGAAGACAGAATGAGCCAGATAATGAGAAGGAGCCTGGAGGTTAGAACAGATTACTAGAGTTAGTTTGTGGTCAAGCAGAGCAATTCAGGAGAGGGAAGGAGGGAGGAAGGGAGGGAGGGAGGAGGGAGGGAGGGGGGAGGGAGGGGGAAGGGAGGGAGGAAGGGAGAGTGGGGAGATAGAAGCCAGATTGAGGCAATAAACCTCAGAGACAACAAGTACAACAAGCAAATAAAAGATTCTTTTATACCTGGTTCTTTGGGAAACCTTGTAATCACCTGATTCTATATCTAAATTATTAGGGGGACAATACTACCCAAACTGTAGTCTCATATACATGTAATATAAAGAAAATTGAATATATTATAAACTAATCTTATATAAACTCTGACCTCTTGCTGGTCAAACTAGGAATTAGATATCAAGAGCTCACATTTTAAAAACTAATAGAAGAGAACATATGTTTCCCTGGAGTTCTGCTTGGTTTAGATTCATATTTTTGTTAGGCAATGAGATTTACTTTCCAGTGAAACAGGTTTTTTATTAAACTAAGCCCAGAGGCAGCATTAAAACCATCATATACAAGCTTCATGCATCTACTAACGATAAAATTTGCTTATTTTCAGAGCATCAGAAAAATTACTACGACCAGTTGGGAATAAAACTGTGTCAAGACACCTAAATTATAAAGATGATGGCTGTACTGTCTCTTAGTGGCTCTCAATACACATATATTTTCTGTACTTTATCTGCACATGTTTTATGTTTCTCATTAAATGTTTTCCAGTATCTTGCAGCAGTGACTTTGGGAAAGGAACATGCTTGAAGGAAAAGGTACCATAAAACTATACTGGATATATTTTGTCTTATTTATGCTATAGCATAAATATTGGGCCAGAAAATGTATGGCAACTTGTTTGCATCTTTTTTTTCTCCCTACAGGTGGTAATTACACTAAAAATTTATATAGAATGAATTATTTTCACAACAAGCATTAAACAAGTCTAAGTATTATTATTGAGCACCAAATCAAGTTTACATTTCCTCAGCTGGTTGAAATTATGTTCAGTTAAGTTTTTACTAAAAAGCAACTCTCTCCATTCTGGAAGGAAATAAATTTTTACAATTGATTTCCTTTCATTGCATTTCAGTGTTACTTTTTAAATTCTTAAGCACACTCTTAGTTTTAGAGACAAATAAATAAGCAAATGAATGACAGAATGACTATTGTATGTAACGAGTATTACATATACCATGATATTGTATGTAATGTCATGTGGTACATGCTACACTCCAGTGTCATTCACCTGTCTCAGAATGATACCCTCTCCCTGGATTTGGGTAGGACCTTAGGTAGGCTATGGCAATACATGCAATTCCAGGTTTTTTTGTTTTGTTTTAAATTTGGAGATCTGAAAGTCAGCCAGTAAAAGACAAGGAGAAAGTTGGGACATTCTGTGCATAGTATACGATTGTCTATCAGGTAAAGTAACGTCACACCGTTCCCTTGGAGACTGCCAGTCCAGCATACCTAGGTAATGAAATTTTAAGTAGTGGTGCATGCCTTTAAGCCAAGTATTCTGGAAATAGAGGCAGAAGGAAATTTGTTAATTCAAGGTCAATCTGGTCTGCATAGCAAGTTCCATGCCAGCCAGGCTAAAGTGAGCCTTATCTCACATACAGGTAAAAAATTGTAAGCATAGTTAGTCATGTTTCTCGTATGATTCACCACTGTAAATTATTTGGGGTTCTTAGATCCTGTAACTATTTGAAATCTAAGTTTTTAAAAAATCCATTTTTAAATGTCGATTGATCCCTAACTGTCTAATTTCAAGCATGATGTATTACTGATTTCATGGGCACGGTACAGATGTCCAAATCTATTGCTTCTCAAATGCTAACAAGTACATAGTTTACTCGAAGTTTTGGAAAAAAAAATCTGATTAGGTGAGATTAGACTAGGGCATGAGAAGTTCTGACAATCAGCGGCTAGGTGATGCTGATGCCTCTAGTCCTGTACTACGTTTTAGGTACTGAGATGAGAGTTCTCATTTTAAAAATATAGTTTATCTATATCTCTATCTCTATATTAAAATATAACTTTATATTTATAGTTATCTATAAGGTGTCAGAGATAATGTCAAATACAGAATACTAATGTCTTAGCACATAGCCTGCTGTTATAACAAAATTATCTAAAATTAGGTAGTTTATAAAAATTGAAATTTACTTAGCTCACTATTCCAGAGGCAGGGAGTCCAGAGCATGACATGAACATTTGGTCAGCATCTGATGAGGGCTTTCTTGCTACATCACAACATGGCAGTGGGCAACACGCAGTGAAGCAGAACATATATGCCTGAGAGAGTTCCTATTATAGGGAAGCCACTCCCAAGACAGCCCATTAAACCAGTGATTTGAATGAGAAAAGTCCCCTTAGGCTCTTATATTTGAGTCCTTCTTCCCCAGTTGGTGAGATTGTCTGAGAAGGTTTGGGCTGCATGTTGGTGTCAGAAGAGGTGTCTCATTGAGGGTAGGCTTTGAGGATTCCAAAGACTGATGTAGAAAGAATGGTGCAATATATGGATACATCACCTGTCAATAAAATGCTATTGGCCTATTAGCTTAGGTGGGAAATAGGAAGGTGGGAGTTCTAGTACAGAGTGAGAATTTCAGGGATAGTGTCAGGTGCAGGAAGATTCATCCTGAATTCTGAGAAAGATTGTCTCATGAAACTAAAGGAGAGGTAACTAGCCACTTGATATAACTTAGACTAGTTTAAATGAGATATTGAGTTATGAGATAGTGAAACCAAGCCAAAGCTATTAGCTTAGGTATTTATTCATATCTAGGAAGTCTCAGAGTTGTTATTTTAGGAAAAGCTAGCTGTTGGGCATGTCATTCTCAGCACGTTCTCTCCCTCCCTCTCTCTCTCTCTCTCTCTCTCTCTCTCTCTCTCTCTCTCTCTCCTCTCCGCTTCCTACTTATAGATAAAATTTAAGCTCTTTGCTGTTACACCAGCACTATGCCGACTTGGCTGCTGTCACGCTCTCTACCATGATTGCCATGAACTCTAACCCTGTGAAACCACCAGCCCCAAACAAACTCTTCTATAAATCTACTTGGTCATGGTTTCTTATTACAGCAATAGATAAGTAACGAAGATACCCAGTAATTCATTAATGAATTAATCCAAAGTGCCTATGACACAGTCTATTCCCAAAGGCCCTAATTCTCAATACTGCTGCACTGAGAACCAAGTTTCTACACGAGACTGTGGGTGACAAACCATAGCAGCCACCTTCTTACATAAACATAAAACCACTATTCATTTTAAACACTGGCTAGTTATCTTGTTTCCTCTATTTAAATACCTTCCAGTGAAAATAAATATTAACCAGAAGAAGTCTAGAATTTTTGATCCATTTCAACAAGTGATTGTAGCCAAGAGTTCCTGTTATTTTCCAAATTATAGTGGTTATTAACATCGTCCAAAGAAAAACCGAATTCTTTTCTTACAATGGGGTCATAGAAGGCATGTGCTATACTCCGCACTTGGAAAAGCTGGCACTGCTATGTACTTTCTTCAGATAAGTATAAGAATCTGAAGATCCAATAGTAACAGAGCAGTATATCTGGAACACAGATGGTAAGGGAGAAGGCAGAAGCACTATGAGCCAATACAGAGTTTGCCAACTGCTCTGTTTTTCATCTTTGTTGTCTTGGAAACATATCCCAAAATGGAACCTTTGTCTATCTTAGGCCTCTGAGTAACTTTAATAATTGGAGATCATCTTCTCCCCTCTACCCTCCCTCGCCAGTTCAAACTGACTGTGTAACATGCCAGACATAATCCATTGTCATTTGGGAGATATTTGTTAATGTAGCCATAGCCTAACTCATCATGATTTGCAATAGTAGTGTCTGTAATAAATAACTTTAACAATATATATTATATAACCCAAAGAAGTTTTCTACAAGCTATTGTTATAATGGGGACCATTCTCATCCAAACTGCTACAGTGGGTTAATGGCTATCTTGAAAGTGGATTAGCTATAACAGGAACATTTTTTGGCATACATGATACGCTTAACTGTGTGTTACCCTCTGCCATGTCGTGATGTAGCAAGAAAGCCCTCACCAGATTCTTATAGATGCTCATATCATGTTCTGGACTCCTTGCCTCTGAAATAGTGAGCTGAATAAATTTTTATTCTTTCTATTCTACTCAATTTTGGGTATTTTGTTATAGCAATGGGATATGTGCCAAGACACTAGTATTCTGCATTTGATATTATTCTTGTGCTATATTATTCTTGTATTTGATATTATTGGTGCATCATTATAGCTAACTATATATTCTTATAGGTATTGCACTGCTTTTGAGTACACAACAAATGAAATATATAGATCCAAGATAACTATGAATTTGGAAGTAAAAATCCAAGTATCTGACAACTAAAAGAGCCAATTTTGGTGTTTTTATTTTGAAATTTGATCTCTTATTTATTCAACACGTATATTGAATAGTTATGGTGGTATTACAGCCTAGTGAGTGTATTGAAAATTGAAATATTGAGTCAAAAATGAATTTAATGCATATAATCCACTGAACATAATAGATTAGCCTAACTTAAATGGGCTTTAAACACCCTATAGTAAAGTGAATGAAGATCACAATGAAATGTTACTTATCTCATGTGACTTATTGAATACAATGGTAAGAAGCAGAATAGTTGTATAAATAATTGAAGCATTGTTGAAAAATGAACTAAATCCAAATCAGTATAAGTGAGGAACCACCAGCATAAGATGCCCTTATATAAAATATGTATTATATTATAATTATATTGTTTATATTTTGGACAAAGTTAGAAAAGAATCAGTGGTGTGTAGAACCTTCAGAGATGGATTCTAAAGAAATAAATTGCTACCATACCATTTTACTATTCTAATTTTAGACTGGTCAGAATCATCTTGCAACAAAAGACCCAGCATGTGTATAAAACATGTCAGGTATGATTTAACCTCCAGAGACAGGCTGAATTGTGATCACAAAGGAGTTGTGTGAGGACATTCTGAAGCCCCTACTTTGAATTGCAGATTGTGTTCAGACAAGACAACCCTGAAAATTATTTCTATCTGGGGAATCCAAAACAATTATGGAAATAAGGCCGATAGTTCCAATTCTATTTTGTTTCAGGTGAATGTGAGGGTAGTTTAACTGCTTAAAATGTCTCTAATATTCTCTGCCAGAAATATCATCACATGAGTTAATGAGTTTATTAAAGCTGATGGCAGAAAACAAGAACTGGCCTTGTATCTTACTGAGATTGGACAGCCTTCCTTTAGTCGTGGTAGATTTCTTTTGGCTCTAATATGAAGCTACTTTCTAACCTTTAATGTTACCAAATTATTTCCGCCCCCAACAGATATTAATAGAACTTATAATACATTTTGTCATCTCAGTAGAGGACTCTGAATAAGAGTGGTCAGCTTGGAAAGCCTAAAAGGAATTCGTTCTAAGTTATTTCATTGTGACTGAAATTGTAAATGACAGATTCTATTATGAATGGCTACGACTGGAAGAGCTCATTCCTCCCTTCCTTCAGCATAGGGTATCCTGGAAGTCCTTTGTAGTGTTCTGTTGTTCTGGTCCGCTGGTCAGGGAGCAAGAGAGAGAGTGGGGACAGGGACGCAAAGAATGGAGACAAGACGAAGTCTGGTCAAAGACGAAGTCTGCCTGCTGGAGACGGAGTCTGAGTCTGTCTGCTCTCTGTCAAGTCTGTCTAGTCGAGGTCTGTCTGGAGACGAAGTTTGTCTGTTCTGACTAGTCTGTCTGCTCTCTGCCTCTGCCTCTCCATCGAGTCTGTCTAGCTCTCTGTCGAGTCTGACTAGCTCTCACTCTGGGTCTGCCCTGGCCTCTCCTTTTATATCTCTCCTGAGTCAATCAAGTGCTGGGATTAAAGGCGTGTGCTACCACTGCTTGACCTTGACTGAAAGGATCAAGATAATTATCAGAGTGTGTTCAGCTGTTGTAAACAAATCTCTCGTCAGGGTATATGGCTCAAGATGGCTACAAAGATAATAGCCGCTTTCGGCTCAGAGTCGGCTCCCAACAGTCCTTGTGTCTTTTTAAGCTTTAAGTATTTTATGATATCTCAACCTTTGAGACTCTTATTTTTGTCTTCGTTTTATTGAGGATTGAGCCCACACCCTCAACTCATGCTGGACAAGTGCTTCTATTAAACAGCATCTTCAGCCCAGGACATTCTTGATTTTATTGAGCACCTACAGAATAGTAAATCATACATTAGCTGCTGGAGATGAGCTAGAAAGACAGACAAAATACTTGCCTACACAGAACTGAGCCCATGGGATGTCAAACCAACTCATATATGTTTGTGAGTGTTGAATAACTACTATGGAGATGTTCCAACAGCTGAAGCTCCATCACTAACTAACCCCAAGCTTAACGGTCTGAAACAGCATCTGCTGGATTATCTGCCGTGGACTTCTGGATCAGAAATTCAGAGAGTGACAGGGTGGGAGTTTTGATTATTGTGGAAAGACTGAAGGTTACCCAGTGAAACTCAACTAAGGAAAAGGCTGGCTTACAAAATATAAACATTTTCACCCACACATTTGGTGGAAAGACTAAGAGATGGAGTCCAGACAGAGATGCCAACTGGAATGGCATCTCTAACCTGTGTCTCAGGGTGATTGAATTAGTTATATAATAGCTAAATTCTCCCAAGAAAATTAAGTGGACATTGCATATAGATCAAATTTCTGATGTCATGCAACAGAACTTTCAGGAAATTATTTGTTTACAAGTATATGGTGATGCTAGCCTGCATTTGATGGGAGAGGAATTGAACTCCAGTTCTTGAGGAGAGAGTGGCAAATTCACACCATAGACATCTACTAGAGGTACATACTATCATGATGGAAGGGGAGAACTTATAGAGCCACAGGTATGAATAAACTGGTTGATATGGAAGTAATAACTAGGAGGAAAGAAGCAGGACATTCTCTAGGCAGTTAAATCTTCCAAATGATGAGAGATAGAAGGTATAGGGTTTGAGTAGGTATGGCCCCCATAGACTTATGCATTTGTATGGTTGGTTGACAGGGAGTGACACTGTTAGGAGGTATGCCCTTGTTAGAATAGGTGTAGCCTTGTTGAAGGAAATGTGTCACTGTGGAAGTGGGCTTTGAGGGCTCCTAGAGCTCAAGTTCCACTCAGTGCGAGAGAGACAGTCCTGCTAACTGTCTTCTGATCAAGATTCAGAACTCTCAGCTCCTCCAGCACCACATCTGCCTGAGCACTGCCATGGTTCCCTCCTTGATGAATAGACTGAATCTCTGAAACTGTAAGCCAGCCTTTATAAGAGTTGTTTTGGTCATGGTATCTCTTCACAGCAATAAAACACTAAGAAATTAATGTGTTGAATTTGAGGACCTGGAAGAAGGAGGAATAAAGAGAAGAAAGAAAATGAAGAGACCTGAGATACACGAAGTAGCCCAAGCCTAAAGTGGGAATTATTTCAGAAATCAGGCAAGTTAAGACAATTGATGGCAATTAGCATTGCTATGGATAATAGAAATGAGACTCAAACAGGGAGTAAAACAATCTGACATTTTACATGTATCTTTCTGGATAGACTGGTTAGGTCAAGACTGGCTAGTTAGAACTTGATTATGGAGCCTAGACTGGTGCTAAAAGTGACCTAGATTTATGGCAGCAATGAATTGGATGGAGTACTTTCTTTCTGAAACCATAATGTCTTTTTTGCTGAGCTGAACATAGAAGGTATAAGAGTTGTGAAATATATTAAATTCCAGGATTACTATAACGGAATATCTTAAAACAGAAATTTATTCTATCACAGTTCTAGAGGTCAGAGGATGAGACCACTGAGTCAGTTGGTGAGCTACAACATCTTTGAAAGCCATAGGGAAAAAAATCTGTACTATGCCATTTTCCTTGCTTCTGGTGGTTGATGGAAAGAAATTCTTGGCACCCCCGACATACAGACACATGACTCCACTCTCTGACATTACTGACATTTTCTTTTTTTATGTGTCTCTTATAATTCTAGTGACTATCGAACTTTATATCTTGATATTTTTCTTTTATCTTCTACTACATTACAGCCTGCTAAAGACTTCTCTACAGAAAAGCTTTTGGCTTTATAACCTTACTTTTTACTTTGGAGAGTAGCCTCATGAAGAAATTATTGACATATTCCTTGCCAGCAGTAATCAATACTCAGCATTTGGAGAAGCAGAAGTTCACAAGATGATGGCAAGAAAGATGCCGTCTGTAGCTGAGAACTTACTTGTGGAGGTGGGGACTGAATTGATTCAAAAGGATCCTGAGAGCTGAGTTAAGATCCAGAAGCAGACATCACAGGGGATCCACAGACGTTCTGCTTTAAGGGATGATTGAAAAACATCCAGACTTTATTCTAGTTTGCTTTCTGTGGCTGTTATAAAGCACTCTTACCAAAAGCAAATTAGAGGAGAAAGTGTTTATTTCTGCACAGAGAGTCTGCTTACAAGTTTCAGGACTTCATTGAAAGAAGAAAGGGCAGGAACTCAAGACTTGGAGAAGAGATCATGGAAGAAATGTTGCTTGGTGGCTTGACTATAGCCTCATACTTTGAGAACTTTCTTATACATCCAAGAATAATCTGCCTAAAGAATAGAGTCACCTGCAGTGAGCGGGGACTGTCTATATTAATTAGCAATCAAGAAGCCCTTCACTGACATGCTCACAGGTCAATCTGATCTAGGCAATCCTTTAATTAAGACTTTTTCTCAGATGACTAGAGGCTGTGTCAAGTTGACAGTTAAAGCAAACTATGATGAGACTGTTTCAGGGGTAATAATTCCCCATCGCTGGATGAAATACGAAGGACCCCTTTCCAGAGACAATGAATGTAGACCATCTTAGAGCTTAGATCTTCAGCCTGTTGGCATGATCATGATCTGTTTGTTTTGTTCTGTTTTGTTGGAAGCTGTAGTTTTTTAAAGCTCAGTGCCTTACCTTAAAACCAAACCACAGTCATTGTATTATTGTGTCCCTGTTGTGAGGTGCTGTCAGGGGTTAGGATAAATGCTGTCTTCATTTCTGTCTGGCATTTAGACTAGCAGATCTCAAACAGCTATAGGTCTAGGGTGTGTACATTCTAAAGTATCTCTGGATTCATGTACTCCTCCAGCATGGTGACCTTGACATAGCAGACTTATAAGATGGTAACACCACATACACACACCCACACACTCAGACACACAAATATATGCTTGGACTCAGCACGTTGCAATCAAACAGTGACAAGAAATGCAACTCCTAGTACCATAGTCCAGTGTTTTATTTTCTAAAGACAAAAACTCAAGGTCATATTTACAGTCAAAGTCTCCTGTGGCAAGAAGTTTCCACTGAAAAGATTTGTTTTAAAGATAGCCACTGAGATAGCTAATGTTAATTTCTAGCCATTTCTAATCTTCATTTCTAAATCTTGGCCTGATTTAGAATCACTTCAGAGACACACCACTGGGCAGGTCCATGAGAGTGTTTCCACTTAAGGGGTGAGATATCCTAAAAGTGGACAACGAGTTACAGCAGGCAACCTGAATACAAAGAGGGACAAGGAAAAGACCTTGTGCACTTGCCTGTTTTAGCTGCTTCTTGCTGAGACAGAGCATCTGTGGCTGTTGCTACCACGACCACCACTACTGCCTCTGTGCACACCAGGTCCCAGCGTCTTCAGCTTTCCAACATGGAGTTAACTGCTTCCTAGTGACTTCAATGCAGATTGGGAATATTGAGGCATCTAGCTTCACTGACCGAGCAGCTTCCTGTTTTCATTCTCTCCACCATTCAGATGACCAATGTTAGACTACTCAGCCCGGATCATATAAACTAACCTAATACATCTCCATGTGGTATATAATTGCATGCATGCATATGCACATGTGTAAACACACACACACTTTGTTGATTCTGTTCCTCTGTTGAACCTCTCCTGAAATACTCATTAAGTTAAATGGGGCATAAAGTCCTTTCTAGTGATATATAGATATACATATACATATAAATATACATATATATATGTATATTTATATATCACTAGAAAATTTTCCACTTCTCTATAAGAAATGAGAGATTTATTTCAATGACTTGCAGTCATAGAAAGTAGAGAAATTTTATGTAATTCACTTTCCACTCTCCAAACAACTAACAGACAACAGCATTCAAACCACTCAAGAAATTCACATTCCATTCTTTTGGTCGAAACAACCAGAGGCACACTGACTGCAAGAGATAAGAGAGTGTGCTGAAAATTCAGTCAGTGACACCCACTCTCCCAAAGACCTGTTCTCTGTACCTTGTGTTTCTGCTCTTTAGTGACACACCTGACAATTAAGGTCATTATCAATATCAAAGCGTATGCTTAGTGATGCCTTCTGTAAGTGTGGATGGCATGAAATACTATAGAATTCACCACCTGCAATTATCTTGCTCTCACAGGCCCAGCTGAAGGACAGTTTCCTTCCTAAAGTGTACCTATGTTTCCTCTTTGTGTACTCAGACACTGAGTTCATGTTTACATTCAACAGTTAGGACCAACATTTACCAAACATTCAGCCAACATTAACATTATTTGTAAAGTCTCAGTACTTGTGACCTGCTCAAATCACATGCAGAATTCTTGCCTTTCTAAACTGAGTATGAATTCCCTGAGGCAATGTCCTTGCTTCATATTTATTTCTTACTATTTGGGTTTAGACATTCGGTATATCTAGACTGATAAAGTCCTAAAGGAGCAGTCCGACAGCAAGACGAGACACAAGAGGAGCATGTACCAAACTGCTCACTAAATTTTGGAAAAAAATTACCCAACTACCTTTTTTGTCTCAAAAGTAAATTATAGTATGTCTGAAAGACTGGCTAAAATGATGGAGACAATTGTTGATAAATATGTGGATTTGCAAAGAATGTTTAAACTTAATGATAAAAGCTGCAGTTAGAATAGCTCATGATTTTTTTTTTGTATTTTTAAGAAATATCATCCATGAGCGTTGTATTTACTTCATTTCCATCTTACCTTCTCTGTCCCCCAAATCTCATTTTCTCCAACTCCCTTCCTAATTGTTGGCTTCTTTATTATTGTTACATATGTGTTTTAATAACATTCAACGGGCTCAGCAGAGAGAGACCTAAATCTTATACTCAACAAAAAGTGCATGCTCGTATTAAAAAAAAACTCTCTAGAATTGTCAAGACACCATGTATGATCACCTGAAACTGAGACCTTATGTCTACCAATAGTACAATACATAAAGTTTAGCGTATCTATGCAAGTGAGTGTCATGTGATGACAGCGACAGAAATGAACAGAACATTTCTACATGCAAACAAAACTAATGCATCTTATATCCATGGTGCTGAGTGACAGGGACACAGCATTCAATACCTCTTACTGTATGGCGTCACTTACATAAATTCCAAGAGCAGGTGAAATTGGTCTGTCCACTCAGGAGTCCTGACAGTGGTTACTCTTGTCTTTTTCATTTGAGCCATTCTTATAGGTATGACCTAAGGGTGCACAATGGGCAATTTGGGTGGTTAAAGGAACATTTTACTTTTCAAGCTCAGTTCAATATATATAGTTTGTACGTTGAAAACTAAGCCATATGTTTATGATCAACGTGCATTTGTCTAAGGATGTTGTACTTTAATGAAAATCTTACTTGAACACAAATGCAGAAATGGCAAGTTTTCACTCCTGTGTTCAACTGGGCACAGTAAAATAGTGAGTTTAGATTTCTAGGAAAATCTCCAAAATTACATGTCTAATAGCTAAGGATGTTAGACCATTATAAAAAACAATTGCTTTTGCCAGAGAGACGGGGTTGGGTAGGAGCTGAAATCACCTGAGTGCTTATTTTGTTCTGGGGCAGTCATGTGACCAAGCATGCTAGTGTTAGTTTCAGAGTAGGAGGTAAAGAAGCTAGGCTTACAGTTGCACTGTCTAGATCTCTTCTTTATTTTTTATTCCACCGTTCTCCTTGTCTCTTCCCTTGTCAGTGGTTTTACAAGCAGATGTTCCTTCCTTGCAGGGCTGAGACTTGGCTGGGAAAAGTGCCCATGATTTTCTTCCCTTGCAGACATCTGCCTTTACTCTCCCTGTAGGCTGCTGCTGTGTGGCACGGTCCTCACTTCCCTTGTACCTGAACCTGTTCCATTTGCTATTTCTGGTGGTGCATGATGCTTCAAAATTAAAAATTTAAACCAGTTTCACCCTCTGCTCTTCTGTAGCAACCTGTTCGGGTCAGTCAGCAGGGTCTCCAGCACAGGAGTGAGGATGCACACTTCCAATTCTTACTGTGTCCTTCACTGTACCCCGCTTACTGGAGCACCAATGTTGAGGCGCCACTTTGTAGCCGCCCGAGCTGCCTCACGTTCAGGGGGCCACTTTGTAATGGCCCGTTCTGCTGCTCCGGTCAGCAGGTCAGGACCTAGCAAGAGAGAGAGTGGGGGCAGAGACTCGAAGAATGGAGACAAGACAGGGAGTCTGATCAAGTCTACTTTATTGGAAGGAAATCCTGGGTATTTATACCCTTTACTTATAGCCTTGCCCTCGTGGACAAGCACACCTGAAGGCACTACGTCATGTGCCTTGCATCGTGGATATCACATGCGCCTAGCAGCGTGGATATCACGTGTGCCTTGCAGTTGGCGGCACTAAACAGCAAAACAAGATATTTGAGAAAAACAAGATGTTTATCAGAGTGTGCTCAGCTGTTTCGGGCTGTTGAAAACAAGTCTCTTGTCAGGGTATATGGCTCAAGATGGCTGTAAAGATGATAGCCGCTTTCGGCTAAGATTCGGCTCCCAACACTCTTCTGAGTGGCATAGGTGTCAATCTTCTGGTCTCAGAATGAAATAATCAAGGGAAGAAAATCAAGAAGAATCACAGATGGGAGGACAGTTGAAAAGTAGCAGTGACCGTGTGACCAGTTTTTGTTCTGAGTGAGTTTCCACTCAGAGGCTACAGGAATCGTGGGAGATATCAGACACGCTCTCTACAAGCTTCTGACTTCCAGGGGCTTCAGGGTGTGGGCAAATGGATACAGAATCAACGGTCGGAAAACTCAATAATCCTGCAGTGAGGAAATGGAAGAGGCATCAGGGACACCAAAGGGCCATGGGCCCCTCCGAGAGAATGCCAATTTCATAAACAACGCCTTGAGGAAGGCAGACGGTTAAAATTGGAAACACTTCCAGCGCTGGCTAAATGTGAAGCTGGTTTGAGAGATTAATGGTGCATGCAACAGACTGACTCCACAGTCATGAAATATAGAATGCACAGAAGTTGGCTCTCGGCCCTGCGCTTGAGGGCTTACAGCATGCAGGATTATTGCTGAAGGATAGGAAATAACTAGTGGTGATCTCATGAAGCTAAGGAAAGTCTTGAACAGAGAAAAGTAAAGTCTGATCCATATTGGCATAATGGTTAAAGAAAATTTGCAAATAGTCTCCTGCTCATTGCACTTAAGGCTGTAAGAACTTGGCTCTGTTCCTTCCTACCTCTCAGATAACTGTCCTAGCTAGATTTTTGCATACTTTGATCAGTTCATACCTACCATCTTTCATACCCATGCTATTTTAAAACAATGACCAATCATAAAACAATCCAACCCTACTGGTACAGGATTAGCCAGATGTAATGTGTCCATTCCATCTACTTACAGTGTATGTGATTATTCTGATATGAAAATCACTTAAGTATATTAGCAAAAGAAAACTAGACCAAGTTTTACTGGAACTGTATAAAATAAAATACTGATGGTGTTCGAGAACATGTCTCGCTCGCTAGTTTAAGATCATTGCTATAAAAATTGGGCAAACAATCATGAAGATCCATAGCAGAATCCACAGAGACAACCACTTGAATGATCATTACTACCTGCCACATGCTATGGTTTTTGCTGGCCTCTCAGCTGCAGTTCTGTGATAACTGTACTCATTTTAGGAAATAAGAAAACGGTCACAGAGAACAGGCATTCATTCACTCCACTGATGTTTTGAACTCCTACTGCAGGAACATAGAAATCTGTTCAATTCCAGGAGTGTGCTGGACAGCAGATTGGGTCAAGAGCTGGTGTGTGCATTTGCTATGGACACTACAGCCAAACACCAAGGGCTATATGGATGACTTGAAACATAGAAATATATTTCCTTATGGTTCTGGAGTTTAGAAGCTCAACATCTCCTCTAGGAATCGGCAGGTTGTTTTGCTGAGGTTTCTCTTTGGCTTGCAGGTAGCTCTTTTCTCAATGTCTCCCCACAGGCTTTTCCTCTGTGTGCTTGCATCCCTGGTCTCCCTTCCTCTGTGTGTCCTAATTGCCTCTTATAAGTCACTCATCAAATTGGATCCGAGCCTAACAGGCTTCTTTTAATTTCATTGCCTGTTTAAATCTCCTATCTCCAATGACAGTCACACTGTAGGAGCAGTGCTCCTGCAAATGAATTTGGGGAGAACACAATTCAACTCGTTACAGCTGGGAAGACAATTTGACTCTTCCATCAATGTTGTGGGACTTGAACTTCACCTCTCTAAGCCGGTGCTAAAAGCTTTCTTTTCCCAAGCAGCACACGTATTCACAGAAAGGGGACGCTTTTAAGAATGCACTCCTGAACCTCTGTGCAGAGCCCTGAGGAGCAACACGGAGGCAGGCTGCTCATGTGTCTTCAAGAACACAATACAACAAATGCCTGTGTGGGCCAACTGTAGCATCTGCGGCCAATCACCCAGAGAGTCTGTTCAAAGCTGAAACAGAGGTATCCCCTCAGCAGCCAGACACATATGCACACATATACTTTTCCTTTCTGTCTTGTGAAGAAAATAAACTGGATTTCAGCAACCCTTCCACACAAAGCTGAATCCATGGCTTTAGAGGTTGCTTCTGCACTAGTCACGTTCATCCCTGCTCTGAGGCACTTCAAATGCTGTTGATTTATTCTTCCATGAATTTGAATGAGGATAACTCAGAGGAGCTGTGTTGTTCCTGCTCTTCAGATGGGATTTCACGCTCTAGCTGCTGGCTTTTTAAGGAGCACCTACTCCTTCCACCTTTTGAAATTTATTCTGAATGTATTTTCTCTTAGTCTTCTTAATCTTGGAATAAAGGGCTTTAGGACCCAGTAGTATATTATATTCACCAAAACATTCATTTAGTTCAATCCCTCAAGACAGTTTAGGAAAAACATTTTAAAATGCTTGAAAAGAGTGCCTTCGAATGTAGCTGTGCACTCACAATGCATTGCCTGGATAATGCTTTGAAACTGTGTTTCCAACCTTGAATTTCCTGATTCCCCAGGAGGCACAGAAATGAATAGTTCAGAAACAGGCTGTCCTAAGAAGATAAAGATCATTGTATGAATATATATGATATATATGAATACACAGAGAGAGAGGGGGGGAAGGAGGGAGAGAGAGAGAGAGAGAGAGGGAGAGAGAGAGAGAGAGCACGCGCGCGCGAGAGAGAAAATACTATAGATGTTGATGATAGATATAGAGATGATGGATGGATGGACGGATGGATGGACGAACAGGCAGACAGACAGGCAGACAGATATCAGATAACCATGTTCTCCTCTTTTTTCAAAACCTTCCTAAATTTTAAAGATTTGGAAATCAGGGTATTATGTGGCTATGTAGATGCCTCTTTTTAACATCAGGAGATAATTCAATACATAGTCAAACTTCCTCCTGTTTTGAGTTGGAAGTTGATGACTTTGAGCACCAAGAGGCAATATCTTTACCTGTTCTTTTTTGTAGATAGAAGTTAAAGTTAACTGCATTGAAGAAGAATAGTGATTACAAGTCTGGGAAGGTAGGTTAGAAGGAACAGAGATGGAGCAAAGATGGCTATGGCTTCAAAGGTGCAGTTGAGAAGGAGAAATAACTTTAAAAGTTCCATAACACAGTAGGGGAACTGCTTAGCAATGATTAATAGTATATCAAAACAGTTAGTATTGAGGACTTTGGAGGTAATTCACATGACAATTACTCTGATTTGATCATTACACATTGTATACATGCATTGAAGTGTCACACCAAGCCCCATAAATAGGTGTATTTTCTGAATGCCAATTGAAAATGGAAAAGCATTAAAAGGCAGGCTGTGGTGGAAAGCAAAGAACAGGCACCCAGCAGTTTGTGGCAAGCCTCTCAGTGCATGGCAGAGAAAGCTTCACCGCTTTCTACATTCAGTCTTCAGTTCCAGCATGGATCTCCCTGCAACTCAAGGGGTCATTTCACAGCCTATTGCCTCATGTTCCTTCTCATTAAGATCACAACAGCTTCATCAGGTCCTTCTGTCACAGGAGCAGTATGTGGAACAATTAAGGGTTAATTAATTAATTGAGGAACAGTCACAAGAGAGAGATAATGAGGATTTCTGTATTTTCATGGCTTTGGGTAAGGGAAATTCTAAATCAATTTTAATCAGAATCTTAGGACCTCAATTTTTCATATCTACCTACCCTTTGAGGTTTAAAATGAACATGAATCTCCTGAATTTATTTTTTTCCTACGTCAGATATTTTTGCCCTGCAAGACTGATTTTTAATACCTATTCCCCTGAGTTGATCAATAAAATATCTTGCATCAAATTTAGTACTTTTACTGTGGATCAATGTAACAAGGACATTTTTCTTGGCTATTTAAATATTGTGCTGTTATAGATAGTGCTTATTTACATAAGTGGGAAAAAAAATCCCACAGGCTAGTATGGACTTGCTGGTCCTCCTCCTCCTTCTCCTCCTCCTCTTCCTCCTCCTCCTTTTTGTCTATCATTTTCAAAGAAAGATCTCAGACAAAATCCATTACAAAACAACGATGGGCACCAGATGTGAAGTCAATGAGTTTTTTAAAAGAAAATTTCTGACTGCCTGCTAACGTTCCGAGTGCTGATTTGCTAGGGTGAGCTGCTTTCCTCTCTGTCTTCCCACTGTTTTTGTGGCTTGAATGCCCCAGGTCAGTGATGTCAAGGCCACCTGATGTAGAGATAATCTCTTGTGTACTGTGTAAAAGCATCCACCTGCCAATAAAAAGCCTTTGGCCAATGAGCTGAGGCAGGGTTAGAAGGTCGGACATTTGGCAAAGAGAGAGATACATAGATAGATCGATATTTTACTTTTGTTGGATCAAAAAAAAAATGTTTTGGGTCATTTCTTCCAGATAAAGCTGTTTGCTCTTACATATCTTACTTCAACCCTCTTTCCAATAGCAGATCATACTTGTAGAAAATCAAACCTTTGATTTAATTTTAAAAATTCAATACTATTTCATTAACATATAAAGTAATAGATGTCGTCACATTTTCTGTGTGTGTGTCTTCATACTTTGTTCCAACTCCTTCCTCCTCCTGATGGCCCTTCAAGTTAATTGTTGAGCAAATCACTTTGGTGTAAGATGGTAAACTATCTGACCCAGTTTCATGTAATTTTGTATAAAAAATAAATTATATAATCTCTATAATTTACCCATTTCTCTAATGTTTTCTAGTTTGTGGTTTTTAATGTGCATAGATTACGTTCATAGAATTGATTGAAATACAATTTGACTGATTGCTGAATGGTCACAAAGCCTTTCTTTCCTTGACTTTTGAATACATTTTTCATTTCATGAAGACTTTGACTCATGAAACAGTAGCTGTCGTAATGTGTGTGGGCTCTTGTCTGTGGCCATGCTGTGGGCTTTCACTTCCCTTTGTCATCAGAACCCAGTTAAAAAATGAGGAGCCCAGGAGAATCCAGCGGATGGAGAGAGACACCCGAGGTAACCAGACATCCCTCTCAATGGATCCCCTGAGATTAGACTTAAAGATGGTTATGGGTTGTCATATATGTGAGTGCTAGAAATATAACTCAGGGTCTCTGAAAGAACAACTAGTGCATTTAACCAATGAACTATCTCTCCAGCTCCCCATTACACACACACACACACACACACACACAAGCACACAGACACACACAGACACCCCCCCACACACAATCTATCATCTATCTATCTCTATCTATCTATCTATCTATCTATCTATCTATCTATCTATCTATCTCTATTTCAGAGTTAAAATTGAATAAAAAAAGCTTTCTATTCTTTTTCAGAGTGGCTTTTTGGAAACATAAATTCTCTATGTAGCACATAACAGTGCCAGTGCTGAATTTGCTCTTTTTTGAAAGGAAAAACAGAGTTATAGTTTCTACTTCTTACTTTTCTGGGAGAATCTTCCCCATGGGGTAGATAGAGGTTCTCACTGCACTTATTTCCAAATTTTATTTCAAGTCTTAGCCAATTGTTGAGCACATGAAGTTTCACACAGGCACACACAATGTGTCCATCTAAATGCAGGACTGGACCTCCTCTCATAGGGGTGTCCGCCCAGAAGGCTACTGCTGTTTACTGTGGGTTTTTGCCAAGATAACCTTTGGCACTCTTCAAAGACTTCTTGTAACAAGACAGTATCTATAATGCAACATGCTTTCAAGGATTGAAATACAACCCCAACAGAATATAAAGATAACTCTTTTTATAAATAAATGCAACACTATTTCCTGCACTTTGAGAGAAACAAAACTTCAAACACTCTTCAAGTGTATTTGCAAAGTGATCATCTCCTGGGGTGCCCCTGTAGTTTTCCTTCCCCACTGTAAAATTTTAGAAATTGTGAAACACACACATACACACACAACACACATAAATGAAACACACATATGCCACAAAAGGGTGTTCTGGTTAGGAATGCACCGCATATGTTACAACAGTATCCTAAGACTATTGTAGAGTTAAAAATGTCACATCATCCATGGTGTGATAGCTATTGTAATAGTTAAGCACAGCTTGTTACTTTTGTCTTTATGGTGATGCTGGTGTAAAACTTACTGCACATGGCCAATTATGAAAAAGTACATCACATACCATCCATTTGGTGTATATTATTTGAGGCTGAGTATAAATGAATATGTTATCACTTCATAAATCATGCTATACTGTGCTTATCATTATTTTAGGATTATATTCATTCCAGTTACTAAAATTTTTACAATAAAATAATGTGCCTTGTTATACATACAACAAACCCATCTATTGTTTAATGGACCTCTTGACTGTTTTCTTGCTCCTTGTGCTAGGACTGGCCTTGAGTTGCTAAGTTCATCCCGGCCCAGGAGCCATAGAGCGTACCATGTATCTACCTACTTGGTGTCTGGGTGCGTAATTGGTTTATCTCAGTATACTCTGGGATTTCATCATGATAAAATCACATAATACTACATTTCCCAGAATATGTTGCTAAGTGACAACGATTGTTAATTTAAAAAGCCATGAAAGCTTGCGTTCCATTCCGAGCTGGGACTGCTGTGCTCTCCGGGGCCCCCAGGTCCTCCGCTCCGAGTGTCGGACCCGCTTTCGTCAGGGTTCCGGGCCCGGCTCCCGGGGGACTGAGCCTCCTCACTAGCACTCCATAGAGAACTTCCAAAAGGTGGAGAAGATTGGAGAGGACACGTACGGAGTGGTGTACAAAGCCAAAAACAAGTTGATGGGAGAAGTTGTGGCGCTTAAGAAAATCCGGCTCGACACTGAAGGTGTACCCAGTACTGCCATCTGAGAGATCTCTCTCCTTAAGGAACTTAATCATCCTAATATCGTCAAGCTGCTGGATGTCATCCACATAGAAAATAAGCTGTATCTGGTTTTTGAATTTCTGTACCAGGACCTCAAGAAATTTATGGATGGCTCTGCTCTCACCGGGATACCTCTTCCCCTCATTAAGAGCTATCTGTTCCAGCTGCTCCAGGGCCTGGCATTCTGCCATTCTCATCGTGTCCTGCACCGAGACCTTAAGCCCCAGAAGCTGCTTATCAATGAAGAGGGATCCATCAAACTGTCCGACTTTGGACTAGCAAGAACCTTTGGAGTCCCTGTCCGAACTTACACTCATGAGGTGGTGACCCTGTGGTACCAAGCACCTGAAGTTCTTCTGGGCTGTAAGTACTACTCCACAGTCATGGACATCTGGAGCCTGGGCTGCATCTTTGCTGAAATAGTGACCCGCCAGGCCCTAGTCCCTGGAGATTCTGAGATTGACCAACTCTTCCGGATCTTTCGGACTCTGAGGACCCCCGATGAGGTGGTTTGGCCAGGAGTTACTTCTATGCCTGACTATAAGCCAAGTTTCCCCAAGTGGGCTCGGCAAGATTTTAGCAAAGTTGTGCCTCCCCTGGATGAAGATGGACGGAGCGTATTATCGCAAATGCTGCACTATGACCCCAACAAGCGGATTTCAGCCAAAGCAGCCCTGGCTCACCCTTTCTTCCAGGATGTGACTAAGCCAGTGCCCCACCTTCGACTCTGATGTCCTTCCCAAAGCCCTCTTCACCTGTGGTCTGACCTGACCCTGGACCTTTTGGACACAGGTCAGCCTTCTGCTGTTTTCTGGCTATCTTAGCACTCGCCTTTTCTCTTGGCCAGCCAGTTCTGGAGATTCAGAGGTGCAGGGAAGGATTAGGTGAAAAGGGGGAAAGTTTTGGCATTAGATGCACTTAACCCAGCTTCCACCAGCTTCTATCCCTCTTCTCAGTCATTACTAAGGATTGACATTCAAAGTAAAACCAACAGTTCTCCCCTGTGTCAGGTTTTGCCATCCCAACCTTAAAAGACTATGTTATAATTACCATGTTGAGGGGAACAACCCCAGACTCCTGCTGCCACTGTTTTGTGAACTAATGAGCAGAAGCCTAAGTTGGGACAGTTCAGAACCAAGCAAGAGCGGTCCATTTTAATGAATTAGATTAAAAATAGACCTAAACCGTTTGTACCTTAGTTTTAGCGTTTGGCCTCACCTAGCAATCAAGCCCAGTTGGAGAAGCAGAAGAAATGATTGCCTCCAGTGCCCTGTCTACCTTCCCCAGGCAAGAAGAGCCAGGAGGGCACAGGGCTTGCACTTCACTCTGGTCTGTCTGTCCAGGGTGGTTCACAGGGCAAGGTGAAAGACACTTGAATTTCTCTTTTTAGCAATTTTACTGTTTTCTGGTGCTGATGGCTGAACCCAGGACCTTGCTTGCCCTCACTAAGCAAATGTACCACCAGTGAACCAGATTCCTAGCCCTCCTTTTGGAAGTTCAGTTCTTCAGTTGTTGGAGGGCCTTATTACCATCCTCCTCTGAGAGTCACCCCTCACTCCGTAGGAGTGGAAGCAAGACGGGTGGAGTCATTTTGAGAATGCTGATTTTTTTTAAGGCTTTGACCTGGTTAGGTCATTGGGGGAAATTTTCTATAAAAGAGTGAACAATTATATTTATATTTCAAGTTAGAGTAGTTTGGATATTTTAGTGGTTTTTTTTGTTTGTTTGTTTCTTTTTTCTTTTGTCTTTTGTCAGTGTGGATTGATTTGTTGCCATGTGCACTTTGGGATTTTGTAATTGTTTAAAGAAAATATTTCTTTTATGACTTTCTTCTCCCACCCCTTGTCCTCCAGTGTTCTGTTAATATTATTTGTAATTTAGTTTGTAATTCATTAAAAGAAAATATTTTAAAACAAAAAAAGCCATGAAAGTTAAAACAACAAGAAGGTATGGTTTGAATGTCCCCTCTAGAACTTATATCTAAGTTCATATTGTCATTATGATTTATTAAAAGGTAGGACTTGTAGGAAATCATCAAAAGATGGAGACATAGAGCACTTGCCTAGCGTGTAAAGGGTCCCATTTCAATTCCCACACGAAGACAAAGGAGGCAATTACTTCAAGGAGGGCTCTGCCCTCATAGATGGGTTGTTGCTATTTTCAGAAAAGTGATCTGGTTAATGAAGTTTCTGACAAGAAGGGTAAACTAAGGTCTGTTTTTTCTTTCTCTGGAGTGCCCATACTTGCCTGTCTACTGTGCTATAATGCAACAAGGAATATCTTAACTAAATGCTGAGGCTATAGTCTTGAACTTCCCAGCATTTAGAATTAAGGGCCAAATAAACTTCTGTTGTTTCAAGCCTCTAAAATGAAGCAGAAAAGACAACAACTGAAAGGAAAATGGGATTATGCCAAAGAAGTGAAAAACCTATAATTACTAGATTATCTAGAAGGATAGACCCAATAGAATGAATACATAGACACAGACACACAGACACACACAGATACACACACACACACACACACACACACACACACACACATACTCGTCCATACAATATAAGATTTATAAGACTGGCTTACAGAATAGAGGCTAAGTAGGCCAGCAATTGTCTTCTGCACACTAGAAATGGGTAAGAACATTGGAACACCAAAGAAGCTGGGTTCCAGTATCAGCAAAAGATGGCAGCCCAGCAGCAGCAGCAACAATTCCAATAGTGTAGATTTGCTCATCAGAAAGAAATGAAACTGAGCAAGAAAGCAGTATTTCTTTATCTAGAGACTGCTTTATGTCTGGGCCATCTCAGAAAGATGCTGGCCACACAATAGGAGAGTCTTCTGACCTCAGTAAAGCCTTTTTTGAATGTCCTCACAGACCTACCCAGAAATTTGGCTCTATAGGTTGTCTTACTTAGGATTTTATTGTGGTGAAGGAACACCATGACCATGACAACTCTTATTTAAAAAAATTAATTGGGGCTGGCTTATAGTTTCAGAAGTTTAGTTCATTATCATTATGATAGGAAGCAGGCAGCATCCAAGCAGACACAGTGATAGAGAAGGAGCTGAGAGTTCTGCATCTTGATCCATAGGCAGCAGAAGAGGACTCTGAGCCACATTGGCTGTAAAGCCTGCTACCATGGTGACACACTGCCTCCAATAAGGCCACACCTCCTAACAATGCCTATTGGCTAAGCATTCGAACACACAAGTCTATTGGGGCCATTCCTAGTCAAACTGCCACATTGATTCCAGATTCAATTGAGTTGATAACTGAGTTTAATCATCACACCTGTGGAGACATGGATTGCTCAAAAATGTGAAGTGGCTTGCCACATCCTTCTATCCCTAAGTGGCAACAGTGGGATTGGGGATGTCTAGACAACAAATTGGGACACTGGCAATAAGATGATCTTCCTTTCCATCTCTCTAGAGGCCTAGATGGTACCTACCTAAGCTGTTTTAGTCAGATCAGCAGAACTGAATTTGGTATCTGAGTAGAGGAGGCAGGACAAAATTTTAGAGGAGGTGAGCAAAAGGAGGAGTAGACACTTTTCTTCCAACCAGAAAATAGTGTGTCTTACTATTCCAGAGGATAAATCATCCTTCTAGATGCCTGAGACAATCAACTTCCCGAGGATAAGGTTTTCTTTTGGTCAATTGTTTTTCCAGTCTTCAGTCCTGATCCCTATCGTTCAGGGATATGAGACAGCAGGAACATATGGAAGAACAAAACCTGTCACCTCTTCATGGCCAACTACCAAAAAAAGACAATAAAAGTGTGTCTGGTATCTTATAATCCCCCTCTGGAACACAACCTGGACAACTTAAAAGAAATAACACTAAGCTTGGCGTTTTAAAGGTTCCATATCCTCCTAAGAGTGCCATTGTGACCAACCATTTAACTCATAGACTTTGAGAAATCATTTAAGATCCAAACTAGCATCAGATTAAATCCTGTCTTGTTTCTTACAATTTAGACATTTTAAAATGTCCAAGCTGGTTAATCCATAGTCTGGGTTTATCTGTTGTTCTTCCCCTGATAAGAGTGATTAAGAACTATAGCCAGCATACCAAAGAAATGAGCATTTGTCTCAGAGAAATGGCCTGTCAAATAAGCTGCTACTTCAAGCTGTAAAATGCTGAGTCACCTCACATGCCTTCAGGAAAGCAAGGGCTGTCTCTGTGTGGGCTATGTGTTCAGTTGCTTGTACACCCAGTGTAGAATGCAAGTCCCCTGGGCCAGGTGTTGTCACAGTCACCTCACTATATTTTTCACCATAACCTCATGACAGAACAGCATTAATTTTTCTGAAGAAACCAAAAGAGTATACTTGAAAATTTCCATTATGTTTAGCAATAAAAATTAAAAAAAAACCTTAATTTTAAACTATAACACACTCTTTGAAGAATTCTGAGTTTTGAGAATTCTGAGCTTCCATCAAAAGGAAAGCTGTCCGTTCCTTATCAATTAAATAGATACAGTGAGGCAAGCATACACCCTTCCCTTGGTGACATCCATCTGAACTGTTCAGCCTATCTCCACCATGTTAAACCTTTTGTTCATGGAGCAGATCTCTTCCCTCACCTCAGGGCCTTTGCACCTGCCAATGAATCTCTCTGAATTTTCCTGTTTTTTTGTTTTGTTTGTTTTGTTTTTGTTTGTTTGTTTGGTTGGTTGGTTTTGGCTTGATCCATGGTTACTTCCTGTCACTGGGCCTTAACTCCCACATCACTTCCTTTAAGATGCTTTCCGTGGTTACATCCCTAAAATAACCTCCATCCCATTCAGTTACAACCTTTCTTATTTTCTTCTGTTAGAGCTTCCTTCTGAGTTTATCCTGTTGTGTGTGCTTGTAATTTTGTCATGTGTCTTCACTATACAATAGCTAGAAAGGAACAAGAATCTTTTTGCATTGTTACATGCAAAACCTTCAAGCCTAGAAGGCTTTCTGGCATTAATTATATAACTCTATAATTATGTGTTGGCATGAACAACGATGAATTTCAGGCAACAACTAACCAGCGCTCCCCCAAAGTCAATTTATCTGATCTTGGAGCAAATGCTAATACTCTTTGTCATACAAATTTACCTCTAAAAGTTTTAGCTAATTTCTGGTAAAATTCTAGAAACCAAAGAAATAAAATAGAAGTAAAGGTCGAAATAAAAAATAATAAATACATAAAAAAGAAGGATTTCCCCCAAAATATTATGATTTGAGAATACTGTTAACCTACTGGATCTTAGGACAGATGTAAATAAACTGTAAATGTTGAACTTTAAGAAGTATATAATCTTTAGGACTTGAAATCCCACTCCATAAGACAATACTGTAAACTAGATAAAAAAATTCCTGGGTGACTACCTTGGAGGTGCTAGAGGAGACCCTATTACTGTTATTGGGTCCTGCTGGATCCAACACAACTCAAACAGCAAGTCAATGCAGAAAGAACGTTGTAATTAAGCTGATCAATCAGGAATGCAGAACACACTCAGGAGCTGAGCTGTGACCCCTAGTCAGAATGCTATAGAGCTTTTAAGCACAAAACCACCAAAGCCACAATCATCTGTGCCAAGTTTCAGTCACATTTCCTACCCAGTCAAGATTCAGGGGTGGGGACTTTCCTAGGAACATTTCTTAGTGGCACACTCATCCTGTTCTCATTGGTTGGTTTGCTCAACTGTGATAGGATGACTTGCCTAGCATTCATATGTCAACTTGCCAACCAGGACATTATTTATCCAGGGAGGTTTTGGGAACTTAAATTTTGTTTAACCCCTATTCAAAATGGAAGTTTTATTCTAAATTGCTTCAGTTTGGTTCTGTCTTAGTTAGAGTTTTCATTGCTGTGAAGAGACATCATAATCAAGACAACTCTTATAAAAGAAAACATTTAATTGGGGCTGGCTTACAGATCAAAGGTTACGTCTATTACCATCATGGTAGGAAGCATGGCAGCGTGCAGGCAGACATGGTGCTGGAGGAGCCAAGAATTCTACTTCTTCATCAAAAAGAAGCTAGAAGCAGACTGGCTCTTCTGCCCTGAGTGGAACTTAAGCATAGGATCTCAAGGCTCATCCCAACAGTGACACATTCACTTCCTGATAGTGTCATTCCCTGTGGACCAAGTATTCAAACACATGAGTATATGAGGGCCAAACTTATTCAAACAACTGTAGCTTCCTTTTTACACTACTATGATTCTGCTCAGTGAATACAATATTAAATTTCCCCATAAATTCTTATCTTTATTACCTATGAATTAGCGCATTTCTCAACTGTCATCAGAGAACTTCTTTTTGCAGTAGATGATGATCAATACAGAGACCCATGACTAGTCAATGTGCAGAGAATTAAGAGACTGAGGAGTGTTCATCACTGAACGGGACATGTATATTATATCCCTTCTGCTCAAGTCTCAGGGATCTCAGGGAAAAGGGGTTGGGAAGATTTTAAGAGCCAGAAGGAGTGGGTGTTTGCCTAAGAAAACAGTATTTACCAGACATGACAAGGTTGCTGTGCACATGAACTCACAGTGACCTTAGCTACTACACAAGACCAATGCAAGCCAACGCCCAGCATGGATGGGGGAAGGGCTCATGAAGTCCATCCCTTGCTCAGCAACTATTGGCAACTGATGGCTGCTAGGGAAGGGAGAGTCAGGTATTTCAGGGACTTAACCACTGAGAGTCTGTCCATACTCCAATAGGTCCTACAAACCTACTGGCAGCTCTAAGTGAATTTGGTGAGTTTTTAAAAAGAGTACATGAAGTTGAAAGGGAAAACTGGTAGGAGGGATGGAGGAGGAACTGAAGTAGGTGAAAGGAAGGTATATTTGATTATATGGCTGATGGAATATTAGTCAGTCAAAACAAGGTAAAGTCCTATAATTTATTGAGTCATGGATATAATGAGGACATTATATTAAGTAATTAACCCAGAAGTTAAAACTTTGGTGTCAGAGAGGTAAAGAGTAGAAAAGAGTTCAGCAGCTCTTAGAAAGGATAGCAGCAGAGTAGAGGCGGGTACCGAAATGCTATTGGGGAGTTAAGGATCCGGTGTCCTCTAGCACACCACCGTGCCATAATCCTCAAAAATAGATACGTATTTCAAAATAACTGAGTAAAGATTTGAAGATTCTCATCACATGGAAATGATAACTCTTGAGGACACAGAACTGCTAGTTACTTGAGCCTCATGATTACATAATGTACTTACTATTGAATTATCCTCAAAGTGTACCCCACAGTAAATACAAATATGATATGCCAACAAAATAAAGAAAGTTAAGTAAAAATATATCCATGCTTTAATAGATGATGCCACTTTGTCCTGGTCTCACATACTATGGTCTGTCTCCTCTTAGACTCAAACACTGTCTTTCTTCTCCTATCTACAAATGTGGGCATTCTCCAATCTGGGTGTATATAGGTAGCTTTTTTCTGCATATGACTTGTATCTCAGAGTTCTTATATACTTCTATAGTCTTGAACACCACTTCTTATTGGCCTTGAGAAACCCCAATGTCATCATCTGCATAATGGAGTGGCAATGGAACCTACTGTATAGCACTTGTCACTACAAGAAATAACTTTTCAAAACTGTAGATTAAAAGGAAGCTGAAAAACCATAAAGGCCTTAAAGAATGTTAAAGAGATTTTTCAAAAAGCACTTGGAGGTGCACAGGTGGGTGATAAAACTCTGAAGTGTTTGTTATGAAAATCAGAATGGACATTTTTATACTCACATTTTCTCAAATAGTTACTAGATGAAAGCACCCACGTGTCCATGGACAGATAAATGGACAAGCAAAGTGTGAGAATGTGTTTCAGAGGACTATTATTCAGCCTTATTAAGGAAGTTCTGGCATATGTTACAACATGGATGAACCTTAGAGTCATTACTTTAAGTGAATAGGACAGCCACAAAAGGAGAAATGTGAATGATTCCATTTGTAATCGCTACCTAGAGACAGAAAGAGGAATGAACGCTGTCAGAGGCTGGCGGGAGGACTTTGAGCTTAGAACAATGCACTTCTGGAGATAGGCAGGCGTGATGATTGCTCAGAGTATGGATGTACGTAATCCAGTAAACTTTACAATCAACAGTTAATACTATACACATTTTATGACTATAATAAAACCAAAATAAGCCTGCACGGTGGCATGTGTTTATTCTCTCAGCTATGAGGGGTCTGAGGCAAGTAGACTGCATGAGCCCAGGCATTTGGAGAAAAACTGAGTAATATAGCAAAAAGCATCCTGTTCCATCCCCCTACCCCACCCCCCAAGTCAAAATAATAGTTTGGGAGAAAACTAGGGAAGTGGGAGGCCCAGAAAAGGAACATAAAGAATGTTCTAGAGTGGCTAATAAGGACATACCTCTTGCTAGTGTTTACAAGAGCCTTTTGTTTTATGCTAATTCATGATTCAGTTTTTTATACCTTTAAAGTAATAACTTTTAAAATTAAAGAAATAGAAAACACATAGAATTGTGCTTAGCACATAGAAAGCCCTCGCCGATAGTTACTGTTAGTACTATACTAACAATACTAATACAATGTTGCATAGTGACCTGCAACTACTCACCCATTTCCATCACCTCTGCCACCTGACATAATGCTCACTCGCTGAATGTGATGGTAATGATGAACCCAGAAAGGTTGTTGCTGAGACTCTAAGGGCTCCTGGTATAAAAAAGGCAAAAACACTAGGTTTGATTTATATGCCTGGAGCTAAATATGATCATTGCTGTACTGGGACAACACTTTCCTTTCTGGGAAGTAGGGGTGAGCCCAGGCCTGTACTAACAGAGGGCTCAGGTTCATCCTTAGACTATGCCCATTCCCACTACAGATACCCTGTGCAGATGACACTTGGTAATCCTATGAGATGTGCAACTGATTATCTGGTGGCTAGAATCATACTTGCTGTAGGCATTCAGGGTAAATGGACATAGTATTGAGATATAACTAGGTTTAGGAGGGCAAAGGGAAGACATAAAGGAAATTTTCTTTGAAAGGCCAAGAGGCAGAGGTTTGGACTACCTTTCATGACCCAGTTGAGACAGACCAGAGCCAGTGAGACTCACAAAGTGGAAAATGGCTTGGGCAGGATTCTGAAAGCCAGGTGCAAGATGTCCTTGGAGCCAGACAGAGACATGCACATTTGTGATGATGGGGAACAGAGCACAATTGTTGAGCAGAGGCAATGAAAGATTTATTCCTTCAGTCACAGCAAGGAGGATGGATAGAGGCTGCTGCAGCAAAACTGCCCTGGTCGCAGGAGACTGACTGACACTCTGAGGCTTAAGGGAGATTTGATTGAAGGGAGAATCCACAGGACTGCCCCGTGCCTGGCTGTGGGGAATGAGAGATAAAACAGCTTTAGCCTGAAGTAAGGAAGAGGGTGTGATGTCTTTTACAAAGATGGCAGTTCGCATTTCCCCCTGGGTTCCAGGTTGTCTCAACCCTGTCACTGAATCTTATTATTATAGTGCAGATAATTCCATTGTGGAGTGGGGGTAATTTTGCATTTTTAACAAGTTCTTATGTGGTGTTGAAGCTGCTGACCCCTGGATTCAAGCCTTTTGAATAAGGAGATTCTGAAATAGGGATTTCCAGCTTGCTCATTGATGAGAGTTTATTAAAAAATAAAGAAAGAAAACGACATAACCCTGGCAATATAAATCATATATATGCTCTGGGATGGGACATGGGCACTGGGATTTATTAAAACAATGTAGTTGCATACTAGCCTCAAATACTCAGTTCAGAGTTCCAAAGCAAGAAAATATATTTCAGTCTTCAAAAGTTTCTAAGGAAAAATGCCTTCCTCAAAATTTATTTTTTTTACAGCCTTACAAGATTTAGCCTTTCATAAACCTGTGTGTACCCAATTACTAACATCAAAAATCAAATTGTTTCTTAAGGTGCAAGGTAACTGAGCAAAACAACGCAGTAGATCCTTTATGCTACTGCAGTGAGGTCATTTTTTTTAATATGCATAGAGGGAAGTGTCTCGCAGCACTGTGAATCCTGTTGATTTATGAGGACGGATGCACTGTGCAGAAGCTGCTGACTTGCCTCAGCTCATCAAAGAAACTTCTCCAGAGTTATTTTGAAGACCTCCTGCTGTGTCTTCAGTTCCTATTTCTGTAAATCTTTCTTTAAATGGTGAGGGCTTCTGCTCTGCCTGCTACACATACCCCCTCCAGCACCACCCCCACCCAAGGTGCCTGGATTCAGCCTCCTGCTCCTTGTTAATCTTTGCCATGCTAGAAAAACACACAGGCAAATCCTGCACTGAGTAGCAATTAAAGTATTTTACTGCAGACTGCAAATTGTGGTTGTAAAAAGAGCCATTCCTCCCAGGCTTTTCCCCAGTGCCTGCAATTTATAGCCCCAGCCTTCATTCTATTGAGTATTAGAATCCACAATGCCTGGGCTAGGCAGAGAAATTTAGGAGGCAGTGTGTACACCTTTACCCTCTCACCAGCTTTTTCTAATCTGACTCCTGGGACGCTTGGCCAATTGACTCACACAGGTGTGGCCTTTATCTGTGCGTGGAAAGGGGTGTTTCTATCATGGAAAGAACCAGGAGTCAAGGGTCCTGTTTACTGTCTCCACTGTGGGTTGTGAGTTTCCTGGTTTAGGAACCCAGGTTTACATGTATCCTTCAAGGGGACCTTGTGATGGGGATTCAATGACAAATGTTTAGCAAGTAGCTCGTTGGGGAATAACATGACACAGCTAAACAGTATCGTACTGTTTGCCCATTTCCATGGTGTTAGTTCTCATACCATGGACCATTTCAAACTGTCAACCTGATGTTACCAGACCAGGAGCTAGGAAAGGTCACAGTCCCACATTACCATGAAGCATTTTGACCACATAACACAGCAAACAGCATCAATCTAAAGAAAGCTGTCAACATTAAAATAACCAGGAACCGATGTGCTTGGAGTATTTATTACATTTGTTTTTCAGATAATTTATTTTTCACAGATATAGCCTAATTTTTTAGAACAGTTGTTTGTATAAACCAGCTCACGAGTTTTCTAAAACTAGGAATTGGCTATTGTAACTCAGAAGCTGGTTCTTACACACATCTGCTTGTGATACTCTGAAGAAATAGCATGATGGCTCAGCTGGTAAAGGTACTTGATGCCAAGCCTGATGACCTGAGTTTGGTCCTTTGAGAACCTGAATTCAATCCTTGAAACCCATATAGTACAGAGAAAGAGCCCCCCTCCCCCAATTTTCTCTCTGACTTTCATATATTCTTCCTGGTATTTCGTATGTCCCCCATACAAAATGAATAAGTAAATATCACCAAAGCAAAGGAAAGAAAGAATACATGACATCAGTATGCACAATCAGTACACATTTGCATGTTTCCATTGTAATAAACTGCCAGACTGGCTAATTTAGGGAAGACTTTTTTCCTTGTAATTTTGGGGGATATAAGTCCACAATCAGGGTGCTGGAAAGGCTGTGATCCCTGCAGCTTTTCTCCTTGACATTTAGAGAGCCATCTTCTTTCTGTGTGCATGGGCATCTGGGTAATTCTTGTCTACAGAGGTTCAGCATTAAAAGGTGGAATAGTAATTAATACAAACAAATTCAGTTGTGAGTTGTTGGAATGCTTGGTCCTTCTTTAGTAGTCAAGAGTCCTTGGTTGTTTTCTTTTTTAAATATTTAAATGATCCTCCTGCAGTATGCCTGTATTACTGTTATTTATAGACTACAAGCATTATTTATCTCAATTGGGGTCATTATAGTCCTTTCTTTCTCATGGATGTCTTAAGAGATCACTTATCCTCATGACCACTTAGCCATTATAATGATTATTACACTGGAAGCTACTTAACACATGAGCAAAGAGGCACATATATTGGGCCAGTGACATAGCTCAGTGAACAAATGTGCTTTCCAGGCAATTCTGACAACCATGTAAACATGGAGAGAGAGAACTGACTCCATAAACCTGTCCTCTGACCTCAATACATGCCCCATGGCACACATATGCATCTTCCAAAAATATAATAAATAAAAATTAAAAAATAAGAACGTATGGCTATTCTACCACTTGGTTCTATAGATATAGAAGCCAAGACTTAGCGGGTGAAACTGACCTTTTGGAGATGAAATTGTAAGTCAGTGTCAAAGAAAAAGTCATAACTGTATTCTTCTTCCTAGGAGTCAGTAGAGACAAGGGAAAAGAGCTAAAAGATCAGAAACTACAGTGGTTGAAATACCAGCATTTGCTGAGATACAATGCTCTCTTAACTGGAACCCCATAAAATTAAGCTTGAGGTAAGACTTCCTTCTACCGTTTTGCCAATTATTCCAGCCCCATGCAGCAGGAAGAAGGGGAAAGGAAACTGAAACCAAGGAGAAAGGAAAGTCCTATGGTAACTATATCTCCTCCAAAAAGTCATGTTTAAAAATAAAATTGTCATGATAGTATTAAGATGTATGCCTTGAACGGTAATTATGCCTCAGGGCTCTGGCTTGTTGGATGAACTAATGCTGCTATCACGAAGGTGGGTTTTTTATTGCCAGAGCTCTCTGTAGGATAATTCTGACCCCTATCCTCTTTCTCTCTCTGACATTTGCTTGTCCATCAGTATTCTGCCATGGTATGGTGTAGCCCAAGCCTTCAGTAGACACCAAGCTTGACAGCTTCCAAAATTGTAAGAAATATTTTTTTCTTTACAAATTACCAAGCAGCAGAAGATGGACTGAAATAGCAAATGCAAGGCAGTGGGTTACTGAGCTGACCACAAGTGAACACAGACAAATGTTGGATCACAGAGAATGTAGAGGAGCAGCAAGGAGGCCTCATCACAAGAGTGACAGGGGTGCTGTGTCCCGAGTCCACAGTCTGGAATGTATTATCTGCACATCCCTGACTGGGACATGAATAAATCTGTTAAAAACGTATTTGTGGAATAGCAAGAAATAGGTTAACAACAATGAGGGTAGGAATCTCCTTGAAGATGCATTTGAAATACAACTCATTTAAAAAAGCCACCAATCAGAATGTAAATATCTATTTAGTGCCATTGTTGTGAAGATAAGCAATAAGGCATTAAGTATAGAAGCAAATTCCATACTTGATGGCAGCTACTTCCCCAGCCCCTGGCACTGTCCCCTCTGTGCTGCAGAGTTTGACTTTTTAAAACTCAGAACGAAGTCTTTTAATGAAGGTTGGTTCTCAGACTCACCCGTACATGTAGAACCACCTGGAAAATTAAACTTTGCTGCTGTCTGGGACTTACCCTAGTGACTATGGTGTGTAGCTCGGGAATCAACTGGCCTCAAAGAGCAGCTTAAGTCACGATTCCAACTGTTTAAATGTCAAAAGTTTGGTGAGCCTTCATTTCATTATCCAGTTCAATTCTACGGTCTTTGCATTCATTTTGTACGAAAATTTCACTTTGCCTTCAGCACGGCCCATGCCGAGGATGACTCAACTATTTCTTCATCATCCTTCTCATCTCCATATCTATGTTCAGAGACACCAGTGGTCAGTTAAGAAGACCCAGAAATCAAATTTTGCCTCTCCTAGATTCATGGTGGGCGATGCAGACGACCTGCTTCTATCTTTGTTACAGCTATCTATCTTTACGCCTGAGGGACGCTGAGTAATTGTGGTCCTTTGAAAGCATGGCTGTGGAGATACTCTACATGAGGGCTCATATTTTACAGGACTTTGCTAATTGAAAATTATTCAGGAATAAAATGAAAACTGTCTAAAATTATTTGTTGGTAAATATACAATGCTGAGACCTGAATTTCCAGAATATGAGCTAGTGAACAATGGGAGTCACGTGGATTGTCTTTCTCTACTTGACATGATGTCCTTCTACATCCCCCTAGTAGATTTATAGGCACTCGATTTATGTAAGTTAGGTTAACCCCTGGCTTTTCAAAAAAAGCAGCCACTGGGCAACATGTCAACTAGAGGGTATCGTGATGTTCACCAGGTGATGGTGACATGGAGCACCCTGAAGCTGCCAGCCATGTGAGAACTGCTCAAGACATTGCTATTCCAAATACAGATGCAGACAGATTGTTATTCCAGAGGTGCGTAGAAGGCTACCTTATTACTATTCAAAAAGCACTTTCTCATTTGAAGAAGTTGAGAAAATCAATATGCTGTAGTGACTGAAGCATTCAAAGGCTCAAGACGCAATAAAGAATGAATCTCCCTCCCCTGACCAAACCCACAGATCAAAATCAAAAGCTCCAGCCCCGCTTGTAAAAGAAGAAGCTAGAAAATACCTTTGAGAGCTTAGTCACATTCCCCAGAAAGAATAGATGCCATGATTGTTTCAGGGAATGAGGAATTCATCAAGTTTGAAAATAAGTATTTGGACTTTAGAAGAGCTGTCTAAAGTCCATGGGTGCTTTTGAGAATGGAACACCATTTAACTCTGTGGAGAGGGCCCAGGGGAGTCTGTGTGTTTATGTGTATGTGGTATTAACAGAACCCACTACACCTGAAATCAGCTACATATAATTTTAACTGTTTTTTGGCTTTGAAATAACATTTAAACTGGATGTAGAGATATGAAAAGATGTGCTGGTATCAGGCAGTTCCTTAAAAAATCTACTTACTTTATTTGGGCAGAAGAATACATGTATAATATTTACTATCCCTTTATTTTTAGCATGAAGTTAAGTCATTTTTTTAACAAAGTATTTTGTTATTTATTTATTTATTTATTTATTTATTTATTATATATGAGTACACTGTAGCTGTCTTCAAATACATCAGATCTCATTACAGATGGTTGTGAGCCACCATGTGGTTGCTGGGATTTGAACTCAGGACCTCTGGAAGTACAGTCAGTGCTCTTAACCACTGAGCCATCTCTCCTTAGTGCTTGCCATTCTCAGGTTCCTACATCAAGGGCTGTGAGTGAAGTACATCTTTACTGCTTTGATGTCCAATTCAGTTCATTGCATGAAGGAGCCATGTGCTAGGTACCTAGGTAACTAATTATAGCAGTTTTTTTCCTGGATTGTCCTGGTTAGAGCATTAGACATCTTCAGTTAGAGAAACCTTTCTACTTGGCACTGAAGAAAGTACCAAGGAAAGAAAAGTTTATAAGAAACTTATGATTTAATTGCATCAAAAAGGAAATCTATGCATTAAACTGACAGAGTCATGAAAGAATGCAGTAAATAACTCAAACTTACTCTGTGACAAGCTGGCATAACACTAAAAGCAAGTGCTATGGAGATCTTATTTAAAAAGACAAGTGATTCTAAGGCAAGAGACATCTGTTTGCTTCAATGTTTGTGGAATTTTTATTAAGAGATAAGCAAAGTTCTGAACAGGGTATATGATGTCATAAATTTGCCTGGAACTTGATTTCTATTTTCCATACCTCTAATCATTTATTCCCAAATAATGTATTACATATATCTAAAACGGATATTACAGTATAAACTTGTTTGTCTATTCCATAGGGTTATTGGAAGAAACATATGAGACTGGTAGTATGGATAAACCCAATTTGAAAACTATAGAATTCAACACAAGTGTAATGGGACACATGACATCATTAATGCTGTTGGATAAAGATAAATCCAGTGTTACTTCAGTAGTCTTGACCTGTTGGCTAATATGATGGTCATTGGTGACTATTTACATGTAAATGAATTGAGTTAAATTGCATTTCTTTAAAGCTCTTTTGTTCTCCTAGCCATATTTTAAGCACTCTGTGACTACCACTGATAGAGACTAGCTGGTGACTACCAGTGAAGAGACTAGCTGGTGGCTAACACGATAGATAATACATAAAACATTCCTATTACCACACCACGCTTTCTTGAATAGTCCTAGTTTTGAACATTTTAACAAAATGTGAGGGCATGTCTATAGAAAAAAAGAGGCATAAAAAAGATTCCAAGATGTACAGCATTAACCTGGGTTGTGGTAATTATTATTGCAGCTCATTTTATATCCTGGTTCTTTTTCTTCTGGGCATGTGCTAACATTACATTCTCTAGCATTTTTCTGGTTGGTGGAGAACACAGGGTCAATACTGGTCCATAAGCTAAGAGCACAAATGATTTATGTCACTTCAAGGCTGAACATTTCATTACTGATGGGAAGCCATCCAAGACTCTCTTCATTTTTCTATAGTTAATGGAAATATACAAGGAAATGCCCATTGATCAGCTGAGATCCTGTAGAGAGAACTACACAGACACAGTTTGGTTCCCAGATGACCCTGGTACACACACTGAAGAAGCAAGAAATCAGTCTTTCTTGGTATAAGCAATATAAAACTTGAGCTACTTAGGGTGGTGTTTGTATGTTTGTATGTTTATTTTTGGCAGAGTGGGGTCAAGCTATTAACATTGAAGTAAAGGCAAAAAATGCATGACAAGGTAAGTGTGTAATCCTAGTTATTTTCCCACATGGTTCATTCTCCAAAGACACATGTACAGAGCCCCACATGCACACACAGTACATCCAGGAGAGAACAAAAAAGATACTGAATCTCCCACTGCAGTGCATTAAATTTCATGTGTTGGAAATTCAACTGACAGACATGTAACCATAGTCTTTGAGAAGTTGGAGGTGATTGGACCAAAGATATCTTTTCTTATGAATTGATTGGTCCATTGGCTATTAGTAGGTTGCTTGGTCGTGGAAATGAAGTCTTTTTAGTTAGCTTGCTCTCATGGGATATCCTGAAGCACTTCAGGACTCTAAAGAGAACACCTATAAGCAAGAAAGTCTTCAGAAGACGAGGACACTTGGTCTTGAATTCCAAATCTCCAGTAAATATTTATCCCTTTGAAAATTACCCAGTTTATGTCATCCAGGTATTGAAACATAAAACAGACTAAAACCTCTCCCTACCTATAAACTCGCTCAAGAGGCTCTGACTAGCTTCTTGGCAAGAGACTATCCAAAACCATGTGCAACTCACTTAATAGAATCCAGGTTTAAAGTACAACACTTTCTTTCATGAAGGCTTGAACAGTAACACTTCAGAAGGAGCAGAGTTAGTGAAACTGGTACCAGGATTTTACCAAAAGGAATTCAGACATTGTTTACTATCATGTGTTTCCACTCTTGGTCTCCCCAACTATAACCTGAGAGAAAAAAAAAGGAAGAAAAGCCATCTCAGACATGAATGACATGATTTCTTTTCCCAAAGGGAAATCTGGAACATATTGAGCTAATAACTGAACATATTTAGGTTTTGAAGAATGCAAGGAGATTGGAGGAAGCAAATTGTTCACATTCTGCTTAGTATTCCAAACCCAGCATTTTAATTTAAAACACCAGGGAGCAACTTTGCTTTTGAAACACACTGAAGTTTTTGGTTGGGGGAGCTTTAGAAATCTTACACTTATATGTGGATATGTCTCAGCAATGTGTAAACAGTACTGCACCTAATGTTTCTTTAATCACTATTAATCAACATTGTTGGTCCTGAGTGTAGAGTCCACCTACTACTCACACCCAGCCTTTCCCATCACCCAATCCTCTAAACAGAGCGTGTCTGATGGGTGTCTGCTCTCATAACCATAGCATGTCTATATGGAAAAAATATAACACACACATACCATGTTGATAAAATTATAAACACACACACAGAATAGGGTGAGGGTGGGGGATTGTTGACACACACACACAGAGGGGGGAGGGAGGGAGGGAGAGAGGGAGGGAGAGAGAGAGAGAGAGAGAGAGAAAGAGAGAGCACTGTATATTGGGCATCTTCCTTTCACCTTCTTCAGAGCACTGACAAGTAGCTTGTCCTTCTTTTCATCTGAAGAAAACAAAGCTTGTTGGAGACATCAGCTGACCTGTTTGTGACCGGCTCACCATTGATGGGCATCCATTTTCTGTAGAGTAGTCATTTCTTTACAGGCAGCACTCACTGCCTCCCCACCTTGGCTAGACTTCTTGCCCTTCCCTGCCTCACTTCGTACTCCCAAGGCAGTGCTTTCTAGAATTGCCTCTGCATAAACTGCTCTGAAAAATTATCTGCACTGGCTTCAGAAAGAACTCAGCACAAAACCATGTTATTAAGCCCATACTGTAATCTAATTAACAAATCCAGGAGGTCCCCTTAACTAGATTTTAGTTCTCAATGTTTCAGTTACATGTGGATAATCACAGTTTAAAAACACCAAGATGTCTTGACTCTTCCCAGGGAGAAGCCATAGTCACATATACCTTATCACAGCATATTTATATAACTCTTCTGTTCATTACTAGTGATTGTTATCAAGCTCAGATTGTAATTGCTTGTTAATTTTGATTGCCACCTCGGTTAGCTAAGATAGCTTACAACATTGCTGAAGCACACTGTTGAGTATATCTGTAAGCATGTGTCCAGAAAGAATTAACTGTAAGGAAAGACCTGCCCTGTAGGTGGACAGTTAGTACCGTCCATGGGTTGAACCCTTGGACTGAATAAAAATAGTTTTGTTGATTTGTTTGGTTTTTAGTTTGTTCCTTCCTTTTAAAGGAAGCTAGTTGAATGTCCTTCAGCCACATCTGCTGCTTCCTGGGTCAAACTTGAGGAGTCGAAAACCTGCTCAGGCTCTCACTGTGATGAACTCTGTCATGTCCTCCACACCACCAAGGCCTTCATCCCCTCCAACCGTAGACTAAAATAGTCTGTCCTGCAAGTTGGTTCTTGTCAGATATTTGGCCACAGTGATGAGAAAAGTCGCTAATGCACAGGCCTGCCTTACAGATTAGGCTTCTGGCAAGTACATAAAGAAGCATAATAGAGCATCCGCGGGGCTGAGGACAGCCTGGGGCTTTAAGCATCCTGGGAGAGTTTGGGAATGTACCGCCTTTTGTTTTTTGTTTTTTTGTTTTTTGTTTTTCCTAGACAGGGTTTCTCTGTGTAGTCCTGGCTGTCCTGGAACTCACTCTGTAGACCAGGCTGGCCTCGAACTCAGAAATCCGCCTGCTTCTGCCTCCCAAGTGCTGGGATTAAAGGTGTGCTCCACCACCGCCCGGCTAGGGAATGGACCTCCTGAAGACAAAGAGGAGGTACAGAATTAAAATTTACTGGACTTGGGTTTCTATAGACGTTTTCAAATGTCTTGTACCCCGATCAACACCCCAGAGCTGAGAAGACTGGAGCAGGGAAATGCTGTGCTGCTCTCCAGTGTCATTGTAGCTGCCACCTAGTAACTGTGCTTCAGAATGAGCTTCTCTGTCATCCAAGAGAGTGAAAGCCATAATGGAGAGGTCCCCTTCAAAGAAATCCAAAAGGAAAACTTAGGCGGGGAACTTACCATAAACTCAAATCATGAGACATCAGAATTCAGCCTGAGATAGCATGTTTATAAATAGCCTGCAATTCTGGGGATGAGATTCTACTTGGCTGTTATCACTTTAGTCATAATTATAACCTGACCAACAAGGCCATGAGCAATCACATCTCCATTTGCCCACTCTGGTCAGGACCCAATTACTGTGTGGGAAACACTCCTTAGCAGTTCAAAGTTCCTTATGTATCAGTCACATCAAGCCACTTCCAGGAATCTTTACCCAAACTGTGAAAGACTGATTACCCTCACTATAGCTTTTACTGTTGACACTTTGCCTGGTTTAAGCTGACCTAACACCTCAATTTGAATGCTACAGTTCACTTGAGAATGCCTTTCCCAACACTACTACATCAGACAATGAGAGTCAGCTGTCTGGCTTCTATAGAAAAGTTAGCTCTGCCTTGCACAGCGTGGGGCTGTGATAAGAACTTCACAAACAAAGATAAGAAAAATTGAGTCATGGATATTTTTTTTTTATAAAAAAGAAAGATCGAATGAAGTGTAGGTGACACGGTTTTGAAATAAGAGATATTGAAATGAGAAGATGAGAAGAAACAGGCAAAGGAATTTTAGCTCCCCCCAAAATGAAGGAACCTAAGTGCTTGACCCGCTCAGTCTCCTCGCTTTTCATCCTTACACTTTCTTCCTATTATCCAATGGGCTCCAGAGTTTAAAGATTCTCTCTTGGTCCAGAGATGGGACAATGTGAGCAGTGTCAACAAAGGTAATAGCCAAAAGACTGAAAATGCAATAAATAGATTAAATACATGAACTCATAATAATTTTAATAAGTTTAATACACAAGTTCATAGTGTTGTTAGAATCCATTGGATGGTGTGTGTGAACAAACCTATCATTTTGAAAATTTTCTAATAAGTGGAATAAGCCAATGAAACAGGTATTTAAAAAAAAAAAAAAGCCCAGGCCCATTCTCTAGGCTACCAGTGGTTCACACTACGAGCAGTGGTGAGAGGTATTCCTTCCAACAGGGCCCATTTGCTTTTCCTTCTCCAGCATTGCTCCTCCCGACTCCCACACTGCCCTTTCCTTCCTTATCACTTCAGTGCATGCCAGGTGCACGATGTTTCTTCTTTTATTCCCCAAATACCATGGTCACAAGCCAGTTACATTTGGAAGCATTTAACCAAACTCTTAGGGGTGGCAGAAAGAAGCACAGAAATTAAGTGCACGTTTAATAATAGCTTTCTCTGTTTTGAAAGTTTTCCTTCCCTGACCTACTCTCCTTGGGGAGGTGTCCCCATTTCTTCAGAGTCTCCCCACCACTACACATGTAGCCTGGCTCTCCCCTCCTTCAACCTTCCTTCAGAAATTTTTCTCCCATAAAACCCTGCCAGCCTCTCTGAGCTTTTGAAAGCTTCCTATCTTTTATAACAAATAATTGAGCCTCTCCTGGATCAAATCTCTCTATTCTCCAGACCTTCCTGAAATAACTGATATATCTTTTATTTTATTTTATTTTATTTTATTTTAAAGATTTATTTATTTATTATATATGAATATACTGTAGCTGTCTTCAGACACACCAGAAGAGAGCATCAGATCTCATTGCAGATGGTTGTGAGCCACCATGTGGTTGCTGGGATTTGAACTCAGGACCTCTGGAAGTGCAGTCAGTGCTCTTAACCACTGAGCCATCTCTCCAGCCCTAACTGATATATCTAATGGAAGACGCCCCTGTAAGTTTCCATTCTTAAACAAAAGAGACATCTTTCACTAATTGGAATTCTGGTTTCATGTTGACTTTTCTGACCCAGCCTCCATTCAGATTTTTTTTTTAATCTTTCCATAAAAATACAAACCCTTTACAAATTTTTGCAGACTTAATTTCAAGTGTTCATCAGGGCTATTAATCAAAGATGTATTATGTATACATTTCAAACAAACTCTATTAATCAGCTTCCCAATTATTTTTCATTTTTGTGGGGTCTGTTTTCCCCACAGGCATCTGCCATCAGGCATTTCTCATGAAAGGTTCCGGTTTTTCAGCCTTGGTCACTGTGGTATTAGTCTGTGACCTTCGAAAGTAGACTATTGCTTTGTTTGGGAGTTTAAAAAAAATCTAATTACAGTAGTTAAATGAACTGGAATTAATTAACTTGTGGCTACTTGACATTTATAGCTAATTGGTCATATCTATCATAAAAAGAGAACTTGGGCCTTTCATCTCTGTTTTATCAACCATGCTGAAAATCAATAGAGACTCTCAAATAGCAAGGCAGCCAAGGCTCTCAGCAGCATACTTGATCCAGAAGAAATCACAAGATGTCATTAAATTATGGATAAAAATTTCTCAGTCTTCCGAGATAATTTTATGAAAAAATAAATCCCTAGCCACTGCATTATCAGACAGAGACTGTGGAGATATTCTAACATGAGGGCCTCCAACGAGAAAACCCACTAAATGAAGAAAAGGGGCTTTTCTAGCGCTGATTTATTGGTCTCCAGCCATTCTTTAACTTTGTTGCACTTGGGATTTACTAAGAGTCATGAAGCAAGGGTCTAAGCCTTTAGAATCTAAGGGCACAGAGAGAGCTGGTGTGCAAGCTACACAAAGCCCTTTATTCTTCAGCCTCTATGATCTACTCCCAGTGATGGAGTGGATCATCCACGAGGGATGACTTTATACAGCTGTCATGTGTGTTCACGTGACAGAAGTGGAAAGAAATATGAAAGGATGAGGAATGTTGTCTTTATTTTTGTGATCCCATAAATAGCTTTAAGCTGCCTTCTTGGAAGCTGGTTCACGTTGTATTTCTATCAACAGTTCATGGGATTTTGCCTTTTCACAAGATTTAGATTGTCGGTATGGCTGCTTTAGTTTTTTTTTTTTTTCTACTAGTTTACCAATGTGATGGGTAAGGTGGCTTATTGTTAGGTTACTTTCTATTTTCCCCAATGACTAGTGTACTTAATGTCTTTTCATATATCTGCCAACCATTTGATGAATATGTGTGTGTGTGTGTGTGTGTGTGTGTGAGAGAGAGAGAGAGAGAGAGAGAGAGAGAGAGAGAGAGAGAGAGAGAGGGGATAGCTATGTAGTCAGGCTAGTCTTGACCTTATGTCTCATCTGCCAAAGCATCCTGAGTGTTAGGATTACAGGTATGTGTCACCATGCCCAGCTCTAACATATATTCTAAAACATTGTATTACATTTATTTACTTGTGTGTACATGTGTGAATTCTCACATCCCACGGCATGTGAGTGGAAGTTAGAGAACAATCTGACCTATATTTCCAGCTAATTATATAAGACATACACACACACTCACACACACACACACACACACACACACACACATTTTATATATATATATATATTCCCCAAAATATATGCTATATAAATAATTCCATGACATATAAACTTATAGGTATAACAGGGTTGTTCATAGCTAAAGCCTAGATACAAAATCAATTACCATTAACAGAGAAATGGTTTGCTAAATTATGATATACCCCTATTATATTAGGTTTTTTTCATGGAAATAGGACCAACAGAATAGGTGCATAGATATGATAGATAGATAGATGGATGGATAATAGATAGATGATTAGAAAGATAGATGATAGATAGATAGATAGATAGATAGATAGATAGATAGATAGATAGATAATAGGATTGGCTCCTGCAATGTAGGACTCAGTCTAAGGGTAGGTGAAAATCAATGTCCCACTCAAAGGTAGTCCTAGACTATTAGGGAACAGGAGCAGGGACAGAAGCAAACAAGCAAGTACAATAGGGATGACAATGATAGAAGTATTTTCATATATTTTGTATTTTGTGTTGGACCAGGTATCAAACCTATTAGTCACTTCTCCAAAGAGAAAGCCAACAGATAGTGCTCAGACTTCCATGTAGACCTTCCTGGAGCCATAGGCACAGCACCACTGTAGACAGAGAACAACAGAACTGTGACATCAGAACATCCTACAGAATGCCCCAGAAAGTCAGCTAAGCCTGAATGTGCCTCTTATCCACCCTGATGAAGACCAGTTATGTAAATCAGGACCGGTAGAAGGATCATTCCATTAGTGACATGCAAGTTTCCCTGATGTAAGGTACAGATTTATCTCTCTAGATAACAAACCAATGTACCAATGATCCATGAGATGTAATTATAGGTGGCTATATGGACAAAGCAGTTCCTGGATAGAGATAAGGGTATAGATTTGGGGCAAGAATACGAAAATTAAGATTAAAATACTGCTGCCAGATTCAATTATGATTAGATAATTTTCTGCTTGAATTTATTCTGCACCATAAAGACTCCATTAAAATTTTATGGGAAAAGATATTTTCATATCCTATATTATGTTCAGATGCTTTCAATGTTTATTTGGGCTTTCAGATGCTTAAGCTACTTCAAATGATCGCATAACAGTAAACTGTTTCCATAGGAATGGACTTTTTATTTGATTTATTTTTTCCAAGCTTCTTTTTTAAGTCCTTATTCAGTGCAGTAGTGAACCAAATAAAAGTTTCCCAGATTTATCTGGACCTATCTACTCTTTGGCAGCTGTTGTTACTGTGTGCTGCTACTGTCTACAGTGGTGCTGTGCTTACAGCTCATGTTCCACCTTGTAAATAAAAATCTAGGATGTGGGAGACAAGAAGGTGCCTTGACTCTTTTGATCCAAGTTTAAATATCACTAGCCAATTCCTTCTTATTTTAGATAGAGAAACAAAGTCCATAAGAAGGTAAGGCTGCTAGAGATGATAGTGCTAAGCTGTAATCAGAGCCAAGGGCTCCCAACACCATGTATGCTACCTAATGCCACACTGTCAGTATCCTTAAGGACTCTAATGCTCTGGAACTGCAAGCCCCCAATAAGCCCTTTCTTCTATAGGTTGCCATCTTTATCACAGTGAAAGAAAAGCAACTAACTCATGTTATAGATCACCTGATCTACAGGAAACCCTGTTTAAAAATGTTAAAATCCTAACAAGACTTAACTCTTAGAAGTAAAGAATGGAGAGTCATTATTCAAAGTATTAAAATCAATAGGACATACATATCTTCACAGCACTGACTCTGTTTTATTCACACACAGGAACACTCAACACTATTTGTGGTGGTCACTTGACTTTCTCTCCTGCTGTTGCAGGGTTCCATACTATCCATGCTGTCCATGCTGTCCATATTATCCATACTGTCTATATTGCCCATACTGTCTATGCTGTCCATACTGTCCATGTTGTCCATAATATCCATATTGTCCATATTATCCATACTGTCCATGCTGTCCATATTATCCATATTATCCATACTGTATACCCTATCTATACTATCTATGCTATCCATACTGTCCTTATCATCCATACTGTCCATACTGTTCTTATTGTCCATGCTGTCTATGCTGCCCATACTGTACATATTATTCATACTCTCCATACTGTCTATACTGTCTATGGTGTCCATATATCCTTACTGTCTATACTGTAAAAACTGTCCTTACTGTCCATACTACTCCATATTGTCTTGTCCATGCTGTCATACTATCATATTATCCATACTGTGTATGCTGTTCATACTGTCCATACTACCCGTGTTGTCCACGTTGTCCATACTGTCTATGCTGTCCATGCTCTCCATCCTGTCCATATTACCCATACTGTCCATATAATCTATGCTGTCCAAACTATCCATGCTGTTCACACTGTCTATATTATTCATACTGTCCATTACTATCCATACTGTCCATGCTGTCTACACCTGAGTTCAGGTTCAATAGGCTGCCCAGACCTCCTGCTTCAATGTCCAACCAACTCTGTTGTTGCATCCATATCCTAGAGTCCACAACCCTTACCTAGAACAAAATCCTACCTTTGCTCTTATTCTCCATCTTATTCTGCTCCACTGAGTTCTTACATCATAAGAACATGTGTTCATCAAATCTACTTTATGGAAAGCCCCACCCCAAACTCTCTTTCAAAGTTCCCTTGAAAGCTTATTTGTTTAACACTTATTAAAATCTTAGACCCCAGGAAAGCCAGACATGTGTCCAGATTGTTGTCTAACCTCATCGTCCTTTTCCTCACATAGAAGAAGGCATGTAAATTAGGAGACCGCTGCATTCTACATTGCTTCTCTGAGATGCGCCAGATCAGAGATCCTGAAACTTCTGTTGTAACAAATGCATCCAGAGCAAAACCTACAGTCCTGGGATATTTCATTAGCTCCTAGCCCCAGTCCTTCTGTTTTGCTTTTCATGTTTCATTTTCTTCCTACTTTAGTAAGTTATACTATAGATAATATGGAAATTAAGTTAAGAAAAGACTGTTTCGGGGATTTTTTTTTTCTGTATCACCCTGTGTTTCCAGTGAATCACATGCGTGTACCTGCCCAGGAGTATCTTGGATCTGCAAATGGAGAAAACACATACACACACACACACACACACACACACACACACACACGCAAGACTATTTCTTCTAGATATGACCAGGAGGCTTCACCTATGATATGGCTTCCTAAAAAAGACCTGAACAATAACAATGCCAGTTGACACCCCAATGTGGATAGAGAAAATTTCACAGGTCTCTATTCCTAGATGAAGTGTTAAAGAGAGGGAGGCTGAGTCTCCTTAAGCATGAGAACCCTAAGTAGTTATCTAATATTGAGTGGTCATCCTAAAAACTTATATCCTAGCAATACTAAACTGACTCAGTAGGTTGTATTTATACACTTGTGTGTGTGTGTGTGTGTGTGTGTGTGTAAAAGAGTAATAGTTAAAGAAAAAGAGGTTATGAATTTGAGAGGGAGCTGGTAAGAATGGGTATGAGAGGGATTGAAGGGAGGAAAGGAATGTAAAAATATTTTTTAAATAAAATTTATAAAACAAAGATAATAGTTAAGCATTATATAGCTCAAGATAGAAAATGGAATTTTGAATATATCCACTATAAGAAAATGCTAAAACATTAAGATGGTAGGTATGGCACTACTCAACACATACAAGAATCAAAACATCACACTGTGCTTCCTAAATATTAAAAATATTATGCTTCAATTAAATGCCAAAACTTAATGGCAAATAAATTATTTATATATATATATATATATATATACACACACACACACACACACACACACACACAAATAGACTATGTATGATAGTCTGTTAATGCTCTAGACTTTGTTTTTCATCTCATGTCTACACTCCTCATTGTAAGCTGAAGAAACCGAGTTGTTTGCCCATGTAGAGATTGTCATTGCCTGAATTTTATTAATTTCATCCCTGTATATAACTAAAACTTCTTTGGTCTGTTGCATTTTGAATTAGAGGTTTGATCTCAGGTTTTATTTCTGGCAGGAATACCTCACATTGTGTTGGTTCTTCCTTTAGGAGACACACTACATCTGGTTGACTTTAAACAACATCAGGATATATTGCAAGATTTATCCATTCCTTAGCAGCTCAAAACTGATATTCAAGTTAGAAATTTTTTCTTGATTTATTGGCTGGAAGTTGCCCTAAAAGAGAAAGTTGCTTTCATCTTCAAGTTATAATCAAACAACGATATCCACCATTGTCACCTGCCCATCAGCAATTGAGATTTAGTGGTGAATAAGTGTCTGAGGGCTGTGTGGCCTGAAAGCCATGTTTCCTGGAGAGGTGGAATGATACTTGTCACTAGGAGTGTCAGATGTACAGTAGGAATTAAGAACAAACTACCAAACTATGCACATTGCTTGAGGGAATTCAGTCACTGTAGAAGGGTGTGTGCATGTATGAGTGAGTGCACTCACCAAATGTGTTCAGTTGAGCTTTATAAGCATAATATAAATATGAGGTACCCAGATATAGGGGTTATATTATTAGTCTTTTCTGTATATTATATCTATCTCTCTTTATTTAATAAATACAGTAATGTAATCTCAATCAACCTTAAGGTCCTCAACATGAAGATTTACAAAGAACTTGTCCAAATTCCCTTTTCTTATCTTCCTATCTGTCTAACAGACTTTCAAAACAACAGAGGGAAGAGAGATCTGGCTCCAACTCCCAGAGACTTACTCTCAAATACACAATATTGTTAGCATATTTGAAGACCAAGACTTTTGAAGCCAATAGATCATCAGACAAATGAGAAGGCTCAGAGTTCCCAAGAGGAAGAGACACAGTGTGCCATGAGGAGCACATTCAAGAAAACAAGTTTGAACATGGGTACTTTTATTTAAGACAGCCCACAAAACTTGGCCAAGATAATGAAGTTGGATGGGTTATTAAATTCAAGATACTCTAGAATTTTTGTTTTCTAATACATGGAAGAGTTGTCTGATTCTGACCGCTAAACTAAGTAGGGCTGTCAATGAGAGAACTTACTCACAACCTTGAACTACAACTTGGGACCAGGACCTGCACCTCACCAACAGCATGGCCACTAAGTTCTGAGAATGAGTGTCCCACAGGCAAATGTATACATGAAACAGAAAAATTCTAATTCTAGAATCCACACAACATCCCTATGTTATACACTACTGAGTAAGTAGATATTGTACCAGCCCAGAGTCCAGGGAAAGGAGAATATGTTCTCCTCCCAATGGTGAGTATAAACACTGCCACCATCATTAATCTACCATGTAACATGAAGCCGGATACAAGAGAAGTAGGGTTCTCTTTCAGATCTGGAAAGTATAGGAAACAGAAGCAGTATGGGCCTGGCCTGTGAGCAATACAATGTCACAGCTTGATGCTAATAATATCTTTTTCATCTGCTTGGAAAAGAGGTTTTTGACTGTTTACCCTTAATACACGCTTTAATCAGGATGGGCTAATGGGTGTGTCGCTTTTCATTAGTCATGTTGGGAATACTGTGAGTGCTTTATCAGTACACCAAGCCTTTTGTGAAACAGGCCAAGTTTCAGTGATGAGTGTGATTAACTTCCTTCCATCTGTCCCACCTTCTCCCATCTGGAGTGCCTACTTCTCTCACTTAGGCCTCACATCTGGCCTCTGGATCTTTTTTTCTTTCCGATTTCCATTTCTGTGGTATTCTTTCTGTTCTAAAAGAGTTTTACTTTGGACTACATTTCTTCAGCATCTAATTGAGTAGCTGGAAGTGACCAGTCTTTATTTATTTATTGAGGAGCAAGTGGAGGAGTCACACATAACACATTAAATCTTTAAGTTTAAGAGACCCTTTCCTATAATGTGTTTGGGTGAGTGCACACTTGTGTATGTATAAACATGTACATAGGCTTCATGACAAGTTAGCAGGTCAGCATCTTTGCTTTTGTGGGTATTAGGTCATATCTTTTAATTACAGCTTCTCAACATGCCTTTACTATGATTAACATTTGTGATTGATATTTTCATATAAATTGTGGTGTCTTAAAGATATATCAGGTAAGAACAAAGAAAAAGAAAAAATATTTTCCCACATAATCAATATTATATGCAATCTTCAAAAGGTAACATTTTAATAGAAATGTAAATATGAAAACTGATATGATTTATAAATTATCGTATATGTGCTGTGGAGATTAACTCCCTATGGGTTTCTCACACTGAGATTCTACCTGTAATGATTCATCTGAACAAATGACCTGTCTTATTTCTTGAATTCTAGGACTATAAAGAGAGGGAGGGGTTGGCCTAGAAATTGTCTTCAAAAGTTTTTATTCTGGTATCGTAAGAAGTTTAATTCTGTAAAACTATGTTTAAAATTACCCTTATGATAGAGAACAGAAAGGAGCCATAGCCTTCTTTGCTTGGTCTTCCACTATCTATCCTTGACCTGTTCTTCATCTTCCAACCTCCAACTCATGCTTGCCCTTCATCCTTTGATCCCTACCCCAACTCCTACCACCAAAGAAAAGTTGAACTCAGGAAGGTGAGTCTTAGAAGGGAGGATGTCTTACTTCCAGTATCCTTGTTATCTGTCTTGGTTAGGTTTTCAAGCCATCTCAAACTCTGGAGAGAGCTTCCATGGTTTGTAGGAGGCTTCCCAGTAGACACACCAGATGTCCTCTGTATTTAGAGCAAGCTTCCCACCACCTGGTTTCCCAGGAAACCCAGCTTCTACATCCTAAAACACACCTTAAACTACTTCTTTCTGAAGCTGCTATATTTCCAGGAAGGCTATTGACCCCATGGCAACTGCTACTCAGGACAGTCATTTCTGTGAGTTTATTCTGTCCACTGGAAAAATTCACTTTAGTTCTGTTTGTTTGTTGGTTTTCTAACATGGCCACTGGAGTAATTTACAACCAAGCCGAAAGCTACAACTTCTGCCTTCAGCTTTTATATTCTCACCAAAGGACACATGGCTTCTCAGTAAAAGCTGTGGGGGTAAAGATCTATAGTACAACTACTAAGCTGTCATAAAGCTATCAGCTTTGACACAGTGAATGGAAACTGGTCAGGAGTAGTGACATTACAGCATTTTCAGTATATTAAAGACTACGTGTATTAGTTTATGTAGGTTGAGTCATCTCTATTAACCTATATACATGCATGTCTGCTGAAACCACATTGACCTCATATTTGAGAGGTCTATGGATGCCCATCATTATCTTTATAAGTATAGATGCTTGCTTTCTTCTTGATGCCTCCAAGGCCATCATGATGTGTGAGATTTGTAGACGATCCTCATGCAAATCATATACACAGCATCTTCTCATTTTTCACCTGCTTCTTTAACTTAGGTGTACAATGTCTATTGTTTGCTCATTTTAAATCTAAGAGAATGGAAAGGTGCCTTAGCAGTGAACAGCACTTACTTGCTCCTCTTGCACCTACTTTGGGCAGTTCAAAACTACCTGTAATTCTATTCTAGAAGATCTGACACTCTCCTCTGGCACCCATGGGCACCTCAGCTGACAGCCAAGCCTCCGCAGGTCTGTCCCTGCTGTCTACCACCTTCCATCCAGCTTGTGGCAGAGGCTGTACTTGCAGAGACATTTGAGAGAAGGAGTTGCTTTGATGGTCTAAAATGTGACAAGCAGACAGGAAGAATGGCCATAAAGAGATGCACAGCTTCTCTGCAGCAACCCAGTGTCTAGCATTAGGAAGTGGGGTGTAAACACACACAGCCCTGTTGCAAATGTAAGTGTCATGGAACTATGAAGACTCATGGATATTATTTTCTGTGATCAGAATTTCTTGCCATTTGATTCTTCCAACTGTTTTGTTTCCAACAGGTTTTCTGTGATTGATTATCCAAATTAGCCTTCCATGACATATGTTGACTCTAGATATGATTACTACATATATTGAGTCTGACACTCACATTTCAAAACTATTTGTAACTTTTGTGGATTTTATAAACTAGGAAACCCTAAAGGTAAGTGACAATGGTGTACAGGGAATATGCTGCTCTTGTACATTGTCAGAGAGATGTGCCAGAAGCAGGGCTTAAATTCACAGTTCTTATGTTTATAACCCTTCAAATGTCACAAATCAGATCTCAAGTTCTCAGAGAATCTCCTCAGTACTATTCCTGCTAGGCTAAAGATGGGAGAAAGTGGCCCATTCCCTTTTCTGCAAGGTGTTGTTGAGAGATAAAGAAGAAAAATATTGCTAAATCCTCTTTACACCTAAGAGGTGGACATTTGCTATATCATCAAGCGGTTGCTTTGCATGGATAGTTCAGAAACTCACTATGAAACTAGAAAAAGGACAGTGTCTGTTGTTTTGGTTGGTCTTGTGGGAAATTTGATACAAACTCTCAATTTATAGCCTTTAAGTATTGCTGTTTTGGTCAATTAAGAAGACACAATTTGTGAAAAGAAAATCTATTCATATTACATTTGCAAAATCAATAAATACAAAAAGCACTAGATATATTCCAAAATTATAGAGAATATCTATAATCTTGACGACATAGAGGCTCAACTGCACTGTTGTTAACAAGGGTCATGACTAACATTGTTTTAATAAGCTGGCGTTGCTTGTAGTCATTTGGGGAGAGGAAAGAAAAAAAAGAAAATTGTCTTTCACTGTTTTTGCTGCTGAAATTACTACAATAATGAGGAAAAATAAAAGTTAGAGTCCAAAAGATTTTTTAAAATTTTAAGTGAAATGAGCTCATCTTCTCAGGTAACATCTTCTCATCTTGCTGAATCTATAGATTTGAATATCTAACTGGTTCTTGGTACCCGACTTTAAGTATGATTGATAGCAGCAGATTGACCTTGGATGTCTTATTCTCCATTAATTACTGATTAGAGATATGCCACCTGCCTCTGTTGTGTCTTTATCACCTAGAGTAGCAGCAGTCAATAATTCCATCACATGCTGTAATTGCTCACAAGTGTGTTTCCTCTACTTCTAATGACATAAGTGATATTTGATTTGGTGACGCCAGACACTTGGAATATTTGTACCTGGAATATTTGCACCTGGAAGGTGGCTTAACTTCAACAATATAGCATAGAACATTTTACTTATTTTTAGCTCCATTTTGAATTAGCATTTAACAAATTTACCAATAACACAATAAAAAAAATCTCAGCATGGATTTTTATTCTCTCAGCGAATCATTAGCTTATTGAAAACCACAGTAATTAAAAGTGTATACATCTGTCAGAGCATGGAGAAACAGAAACTCTAATAAAAGTATGATAAAATTAGAATTTCCCATAGACTTGAGAAAGTCAAAATAATTTTAGGACATTTATTAAAATGTAAATTCTTAAACCATTTGACTTGGTCTTACAGAAATAGATTCTACAGCACAAGAATGCTTTAAGTCAATTTGCCCTATTTTTTGTATAGTCACATAAAGAGGCTTTACAAGAGGAGATTGGGCAGTAATATGAGTGTGGGACTGAGAAATTACATAGAACATACTTTGTGGTCTATCAAGTCTCACAAGAAGTAACTTTCATCCTAGAAATATTAATGTTGTGTTGTCCAAACCGTTTGCTTCCATGGAATGTTATGACTTAAAATAGCTTTTACTCAGTATCATTCCCCATTTATCACATAGAAAGTTTTTTGAGGTAAGTGCCTCTCTCCAGTCTCTGATTATGTCATTTGATTTTCCTGGTTATCCCTTCTCAAGGATTCTGGGGAAATGGGTGACGTGGAATTTGAAGAAAGAAATTAAAATTAAAAAAAATCTTTGTGTCATATGAGAACTCTCTTTAAATATGTCTTTGTGTGCATGCATGGCACTTTTGTCAAAACAAGGTGCATAAATAAATAAATTTTTTATTCTCACTTTTGCTTGCAATTCTAGCAACTCACCACTAGGAGCGAGCTGAAACCTGAGCCACTAAATGGAAAATGGAAAATGCAGTTTTTCTGTAACATGTGTGTGTGTGTGTGTGTGTGTGTGTGTGTGTGTGTGCTATTCATATCAGCCTCTGGACTCTTCTCTTTGCCTAATATCTTTTAATAATAAGCATTAATATGTATAATATATATATACTTCCATAGCACACTTTTAGGTGTTGGAGTGGAGAGGAAAGCAAAAATAACCACAACTGTAGTCTTGCTCTTAAAAACAAATCTTACATAAATCATAGTTCCCAGAGAAGAAAATCCAAAGGTGAGGGAAATAGTTCAGCCTTGGAAGTATCTCAGTGCCATGGATTCAATCTTCAGTGCTGTAAAAAACAACCGAGCAAACAATAGGAAACAAACAGGAAACTGATCCAACAACAGCAGCAATAACAACAATAGCAAACCCCAAAGATTAAGGGCAAATGTCCCTGTATCGAAAGAAATGAAAAGTAATCGAAAGACCAAGAAAAAAAAAGGCCAAGTGTGAGCCCTCTGAAATATGCCAGTGTAATTTTTTGAGCAGAGCTAACTAGAACAGTGTATGAGAGAAAGGTTGTCTTCCATCATGCCCATGAGAATGGTCCCTTCCACTGCTGCAGGTCATTACCAGAGACTGTGGTCTGCACCAAAATGGATCTGGAGAGACAAACCTACAAAGACAATTCTTGTTTTGTTTTGTTTTTTGAGACAAGGTCTCAAGTAGTTCAAGTGGCCTCAAATTCACTATACAGCTAAGGATGACCTTAAACTCTCTTTTCTTCTTCCCAAGTTCTAGATTTATAAGCATATGCCATGATGACAAGTTCTCCCATTTCTAATTACTGTCCCACTTGAGGTTGTCACTTCCCCACACATTTATCCATGCCCTACTTTTAAGAAGTACATGAGCGTTCAAGCCTAACTACCTCTGTGGGTCTTTATTGTTTTTCAACCAAACACACGTGCAATAATTTTTTATGCTTTACTCCTATTCATTTGTCTTATGTCATTTTAATTATCGGGTCCAGTAGTAGAACCCAGCCAAGTAAGGGAAGTTTCTCCTCTCCTACAATGACAAAAGACTAATGATAGCTGGCCTGTTTGTTCTTTGTCATAACTAGTTCCAGACCTGGTTAAGTCATACCCCTCCCCCCCAAAAAATTCCATATAACCCATGAATCAAGCATGAGGAAGGTGAACTCAGTCCTCAGGCACTTGCTGGGAAGATTTGTTGGCCCAGGGGAGCCATGTGCTCAGAGCTGGGCTAAGGCCTGAATCCTTGCTGTGGCTGGTGGTACAGCTGTAACAGATTCTGTCTATAGCTTCTGTGTCATTAGAGTGCTCTGGAGTTAGACTTGGAGATTGAGGCCCTTCATTAAAAGAAATTGGCAAGTTCCAATATGCTGGATGAGACCTTTAGGCGTTTGTCTTTTACATCATCTCTCACGGGCAGTTCCTGTGTGGATGTTTATTATAGCAACACTGGTGTTAGGAGAGCCGTGGGGCAGAGTCTCCATCCTCTCCACATCCCATCTTATCTCAACAATAAGAATGGAGCTTATGGACAGGCAGGGTGGTGCACACGTTTAGTTCAAGTACTTGGGAGGCAGAGGCAGGTGGGTCTTTGTGTGTTCGAGGCAAGCCTGGTCTACATAGTGAGTTCCAGGACAGTCAGGGCTACAAAGAGATATCTTGTCTCGGAAACAAGATGAAATAAAAAATAGAATAGATCTAATAAAAAGGAGGAACAATGCTTTTGAACAGAAAGTCATTTGAAAATAAAACTATAATAAGATGCATTGAAGTAAGAATACACACAGACACAGACACACACACACACACACACACTCACACACACACACAGAGTCTCTGGCAGCTAAGGACAGTGGGTAAATGCAGTCAGTCTCCCAACCCCGTCTCAGAAGAGAACAGGGTGAGAGGAACTCACAAGTTTCCTTTGCCTTTAGCTTTGTGTGTAGAGCTCACTCTTTGGGCTCATTTTTCTTCTCCCTCAGCTGTTTCAAAAGGAACTGTGTTTATTTTACATTGAGCAGCACAACCCTTTGGCCTCTTACTTACTTTGAGCAGCAGGAAAAGCAAAAAGGAATGAATCTTGAACACGGAGAAAACAGATTGGAGGAAATACACTGGAGACAGTGTTTGAGGGGAGTTTATTCAAGTGAGTCTCTAGCCTTTATAGTCCTGCCAAGGCCAGTGGAGCCTGTGGTGTCTCCTTGCAGATCATCGTCGGAGCCACCAGCAAACACTATCCTTCTCCCTACTCCAGTCTGTTCAGGAAGTTTCTGCGTCAGTCCTGTCTTGCTGTTCAAAGGCTCATTCAACTCCCTGGCTTCTACTGCCTGTCTGCTGTTATTGGGCCATTTTACTGCTGGCTGGCATGCTGTCAGAAGGTGGGCAGCAGAGGAAATTGAAGAAGCTAAACTATGAACCAGCCATTGTTGCTACTGCCAAACAGATTTGACAGGTGATTGTGCAAAGAGAGGTGAAAACCTGTGCTGCAAATGAAGATTAAAGCTATTTTAAGAATTTTCCAATTCATCCCATTGCAGTCGAGCATGAAAATTGAGCCATTGATGATGCTCAGATTGGAAAGGAGGTAAAACTCAGAACTCAAGCAGGAAAAAAATACAAGTCCACACAGAGCAATTGTTTTGGGGAAGTTGACTTGGGAAGTAGAGAAAGGAGAATGGGTCAGTGCACTGGGAGGCTCCCACTTCTAGAACACTAATTATGGCTTCAACGAGCTAATTTAGCCAAACAAGATCTTGTTACAGGACCCTTATTTACCACAACTGATGAGCCCAAGAGAAGCCACTGGATGTAATGTCTCCTGATCCAGTGCCAGGGTTTGATATGAACCTATGAATTATGGTTGAGAACTTAAATTAGGAAAACTGGGAGAGCATTTTCTTTAAACAAACTATCAAAGCCAAGGGAGTCATTGAAAATCAGGTTCCAGCCAGAATTACAAAGGAGTTGGACAATCTAAGGAAAACTGGAATTTAAAAAGTAGGTTGATCAGCACACATGTTAATTGGCAGTGTGAAGATCTTAGAACTCTTAATATTGGGCCCTTGAAGTGGCCTTGGCAATTTATGTTTTCGCCTGTGCAGTTGTCAGTGCTTGTTACCAGAATAGCATATGTGAGCTGACCTATTAGGGATTAAGCATGTCTGCTCCAGAGTGGAGGGAGTAGAACAAGGTGGTTACTGTTCCTTCTCAGTCAGAAAGTCAATGAACTCTACCTGACTTCAGCCTCTCATGCCCTCATTACAGGCCCTATAGCAAAGCATGGTATAGGGACTTGCCCTTGACAAAGTTAAGGCAAGTGAAGTTTTTTTTTTCCTCTATTAGCAGTGGACTTTTAATTTCTATTTCCATGTATGGATTTACTAAATGAATCCATTCGTCTCCAGCATATGTTACAGTAACAGAACACTGACTATCACAAGTACAAACTTCTTGGTGTTTGGAGCTTTTCATTCAGTATTTTGACTGCATGCTTCACTCGTGCCGTGACTACACTCAGGCATGTCGATTGCTGAGTGGTATTGTATTCTGTAATTTGAGCACACCACTGTCCATTTCACTATTGGTGAATATTCAGGTCATTTCAGCTCGAGGCTGTTGTGGATAACGCTGCTATGATCTTCTCACACATAACTTGCAGAGCACACATGCACATTGCTGGGCATTGAAAGGGACTGAATGTGAGTATGCAGAAAGATGAGTTTGGAAGCTGGTGTGGAGGTACCTATCTGTAATCACAGCACTTGTGTGCTTGAGGCAGAAAAATGGGGTGTTCACAGCCTACCAGGGCTGTCTGCTGAGACCCTACCTATAAAAGCAGATAGAGTAGGTGAATGTGCAGTTGTCATAGATGATTTCAAAGAGATTTCCAAAGTTGTTGGACAGTAGCTCTTGCTTAAACACTCCCTTATTCCTGCATCAGCTTTTGTATTTTGTCCCCTCCTGCTCCCACCATCAGCCCCACATGACTGAACTAGAAGCTTGCTTACTGCCTGTCTGTTTAGGGATTGGTTGAATGTGCACACACATTCATCGTGAACTTGAAAACATTAAATATTCCAGATATTTTTCTATGATAAAGAAACGTTTCCAGAGATGCTGTCCTCTTCCTTCTGCACCCAAGCTGCTGGATTAGCTGCATGCATTTAGGGTCAATTCTGCCTTCAATGATAGCCATTTATGGAGTCGCCATGCCCGGATCTATGTACTCTTTTGTGTCTGTCTGACCAGATCCAGTGTCCACTGATCTCTATTAAGGCAAGTTCATTCTATGTCCACTGAAGCCTCTACCTCTCCACACCTGGCTTTCACTGTCTCTTCTTGAACTGAACTCATCAATACCTTGTGCTACTGCAGCCTCATCATTTTTTTCTCTTCTCCTGGTACCCAGACCCTAAAGATGTGGACACCACTAGGCTGTATCAGTCAGCATAGGTGTTTTGTTTGGGTGAGGAAGATTCTTGAGATCTATGTAACAGCATCTTTGACAGGTGAGACTTCTGGCTCTCACGAAAACTCCAACAGCTCCACACATTTCCAGGACATCGTCCTCTGCTTACACCCACCAGGGGAAATGTTTGGGGACAGTCACTCTCATCTCTTTCTTAGCTCCTGCTGTCTGTGCTTCAGTGACACTCAGCAAGGCTCTTCGAGTTCCTGTACTTGTCTATGCACTGAGAGTTTATGAAGTTGGGACTTGCTCCAAGATATTCTCTAGACATAATTACAATGATTTTTGTTCATTGAATTTTAAAAAGGAATGAGCTAATAGAGTGCCTGGTTTATTACATTTTATTATGAATTAAGCAACCACACGACTTTTTACTTTTAAAATTATCACAATATCAATTTTGTTTAATTAACACTATTTCTCTGTCATTTTTTTCTGTGTTGCATGTGGTATTATATACTGATAGATATGTACCACAGCACTAGGTTTTCATGCAGGTGATGAATGTTGAACTCAGGTCCTTATGTTTGTGCAACAGATAATTTACCAAAGACTGAACTAGCTCTCCCATTTCTTATTGGCCTTTTCTATCTATATAAGAAATATCACAAGTAAGTTTAGGCTCCAAATATGACAGAAATCACAGGATTTATTCCTTGAAGAAAAGGTTAGCTCAAAGAAATTAGAAATCATCAAGTTAAGGGTTTTACAAGTATCTTCATATTTTATATCAGCACTCTCATAAGTAGAGCTCAAGGCAAGGATACAAGGGCACATTGTTTAGGGTATCATTTGATACCAGGGCTTTGTCCACCTCACATCCATCTGAGTAGACCACAGCCAGCAGATGAATAATGATTCTTACTTACCATCTGATTCTCCTTCAGATCACTAAGACTCTGCTTGGATTGTGTTCCTAGGACCACTGGCCTGAGATAGGAAGAAATCCAGGAAGCATCAATAGGAAGCTGGTGAGATGAAGCAGGAAGTATGCCCAGGTAGGCTATAGTATTAATAGCCCACGTGAGCCAAACTGGGTGCAAGCAAACCCTTTAAGGTGAGGTTGCCAAATTTTGCAAATAATTTGTTCAATTTTAATTCCTGCTAAACACCTGTAACGTTTTTGTGTAAAAGTGTTCCAGGAGATAGTTAGGGTATACTTATAAAAATCACTTTGTCTGAAGATATAAAAACATGTAAGATATAAAACTTACAGTTTAACACAACTGGGCCTCAGTGGGTGATGGATCAGAGGGAGACATTAGTTAAGTACATAAGCTCATTGCCTCTAGGTGGGAGAGCTACTGAGTCCCAGTTGTGTTAAACTGTAAGTTAGACTTTCAGAATTCTCTTGATACAAATAAATGTCAATGCTATGTCTATATATTTTTATCATCTGTTTATTGACTGTCCATGTTCTACCTGCTCAGTATGTGGGGATCCATATTTCATCTGTTTTCACTAATCTATGGGAAGCATTTATTCCTTAGTCAAAGACAAAGAAGATCAACTACTTATAATTTCAGAGCTACTTCTCCACATGCTTGGCAAATGTGTATACTCTCCTTGTCTCTAGGGCTGTGACCCTACTTGGGAATTGTACAACTCACTTAGATCATGGCAAGAAATCATTTCTTCCCTTCTGGCTTCTCTTGGCTGAAATTCCAGTTTTAAATTATTGGGAATAAATGTAATTTGGCCTTGTGACATGTGATATATTCAACTGCTCTGGGGAAAGGGCAAAAGATATTGATAAAATAAAATGTCTTTTTGCGAAGCCACACAAGTCAGGAATTGTGTTCTATTATGTTTAAATAACACTAAAGAGTCTTCTCTTTCCTTTTCCCAACTTCCTTTAAAGGTAAGTGCTCCATTTGGCTACTTTTAAAAGGCAAGTAACAGGTCATAGTCCAGCCAATGGACCATAGCATGTCCAAAGTAGTCTACAATCCTAATTTGATCCTCATTCAAATTGAGCCATTTGTGTCTTGAAAAAAAAAAGATGAGCAGACAGTAGCCATGGTGGCCATGTCTGCAAGGAAACCCAGTGAAAGTTAGGTTGGGGCTGAAACATAGCCATGCTCTACTTACCTAATTTGTGTCATGGGCAAGGGCTACTTTTCTCTCAGAGGATGAAGCATCATTTTTTTTTTTTAAATAAAGACAAAGATAGTTGGTGCGTTGAAGTGAAACTTCACAATAGCCTTCAAACATTTTTGTGCTTTGAGTTTTGAAACCACGTCATTTAAACATTCCTGGAAATTTTTCACTATTTGTGACACCCATACAATGCTCACTGAAACATGTCAATTTGTATATAATATACAGGGCCTTTGTTCACAGTTGAGGTGAGTAGAAGGTCCTTCTTCTCATGGTGAGGAATTTTCCAGATCATGGAACCATAGATTTCTTCACCCTCTGTGGTGGTATAAGCGAGTTATGCACTTTAAAACATAATTCAGTCATAGCTGGAAGAGAATCTCTATGATAGTACACTTGTCTTGCATGAGAGAAGCAAAAGGTTTAATACCTAACATCAACAAAGTGAATCAACAAGTTATTTAATTTAGATTTTTTTAAAAAGCTGATCTGGCTGGCACATAATCTCAGAATTTAGGAGATGAAAGCAAGAGAATTAGAAGTCAAAGTGATTCTTTGCTACATAGTGAGTTCAAGGTTAACCTGTGCTACATAAAAGCCTGTTTCTTTTTTCTTTCTTTTTTTTTTTTGTTTTTTTTTTTTTTTTTTTGGTTTTTCGAGACAGGGTTTCTCTATGTAGCCCTGGCTGTCCTGGAACTCATTCTGTAGTCCAGGCTAGCCTCGAACTCTCGAACTCAGAAATCCACCTGCCTTTGCCTCCCAAGTGCTGGGATTAAAGGCGTGCGCCACCACCACCCGGCTAAAAGCCTGTTTCAATACATATTTTTAATTTATTTAAAAAATAACTATAAAACAAATTTAAACCTGTGGGCTTTCAAATATTAAGTTTTATGAATCTGTAGTGCTTTTATATCTAAGTAAACTAACTTACTAAGTTAAAACTGCATAAGGAATCTAAGATCTCTGAATGGTCTCATAGGATGACCTGAAACTTTCACACATGATCTCATTTTTTGTGTTTTATTTTTGTTTTGTGGTTTGGGTTTTTGTTTTTAATTACTGGGTCTCATTCTGTAGCTGGGGTAGCCTAGAACTTACTATCTAAGCCAGTTCAACCTTTCTTTATTAATCTTCTTGTCTCAGTTTCTTAAGAACTAAACCTATAGGTATGAGTGTGGCTATGGCCCCACAATCTCACCGAATACACACTGTACTAAAAACGTCAGTGTCTCCACCCTATGGTCTGGTAACTCGGGTCTGGAGACCTGTGCTTTTCAACATGGGAGCCATCAGACCCGTGTCGCGACTGAAAACCACAAATCCGAGTCAGGATTGGGACATGTACATTTCATATCACATTTTGAAGATTTGGTGTCAAAAATAAAAAGAATATAAATTAGCTCAATAATATTTTGTTGATTATACATTAAAATTGAATGAGTTTGGAATAGGCTAATTATATTTTAAATTAGCTCCCTTTGTTTTTTTTTTTTTTAGCTACATTTAAAGTCATCTACTATAAAATTTAATACTATTTCTATAACTGGCATATTTCTATTGGAAAATCCTTTCCTAAAGCAATCAGTGCTGGCCAATTCCCATATAAATCTGTGGACTAGATATTATTTTGAAATCAGCATGAGATGGATTGACAAGTGGTTCTTTTAACGATGTGTGAAATTTCTAGACCTTTAGAGTCCATAAAACCTATTTTAAAGAAACGTTTCTATAGTAATTGAGATTTGGGAGTAAATAAGATTATGAGATAACTTGCTTCTTTGAGGGGCAAAGTCAACCTCAGAAGACTCAAAATGAACCAGAGAGCATGTTGGAAACTACCAAACCCAGCATCTGTAGAAGCTTCTGTCCCTATGTTGATCTAGGAACTGGTCCTAGTACACCTGCAAAGTCACCAGTAGGGACCAGCAGCATCCGTCTAGAAACTCTCATCAACAGAAGAGAGCTGAGTTGTTTGTAAAATTATTTCCTCAGCTTGGAAGTGCTTTCTAACTGTGCATTAAAAACAAAACAAAAGAAAAGAAAAACCAAGAGATCTAACAGTGATTCTATTTAAACTGAAAAAAGTTCTCCCTTAGAAAAATACGTTTACCCTGCCCCAGAGTTATTGCAAGTATGGCTGCTTTGTCACGTGTGCATCAGGAGGTGGCAGAGAGGAGAGAGGCTCTGCTATACTCAGTGTTCTAACCTATGAACATCTGAATAATTAGGAGCTTAACCTTCCCTGAAATAAGGTGAGCTTAAGATGACCACCAGTCGCAGCATAGGGAGTAAGTTAGGGGAGGGAGTCTAGAAACAACTCTCTAGGACTGCAGACCCCAAGTGAGAGTGAGACAGAGACAGATAACCCTCTCACAAGGGCCACTCAGGTGAGCAGGATGGATGAGAAGTGTGCTTCAGATGACCACCAGACTGGCATCACAGCCAGCAGTCCAACACAGCAAAGATCTTGGGGAGCAGATAATGCCTGAGATGACCCCTGCCCAGCACCGCAATGCACAGATGGGGCAAAGCACTCCTGAGACCACTCCTGCAACAACTCAAGACACTCAGAGACCCCCAGTTTACTAAAAGGAGCAAGTAAGTGATGAAGAGATGGAGAGAAACAGAAACAAGGATGTGGGCACAGTGAAGACAGGCTGAACAGGAGACACAAGGGTAGTGAGGGACAGCCTGATGTGAGTAGCCAGTGATGCCACCTGGGACCATAGTGGGGTCCTGGTCTGTGCTGCTATTGGAGGGCCATGTCTTGGTCCCTGCCCCTGAAGCAGCAGTGGCCTGTTACCACCAAAGTCCAGGCAGATGTCTCTGGTCTATTCTGCTGCCTGGAGACATATTGATGTCTGGGGGCTATGTAAAACTGACCCCAGCCCTCACTTGATCATGATGGGAGATCTGGCCCTGAAAGTAGGAGAGCAGGAGAGCTTACCCAGCCCCCAAGCAGCTCGAGCAAGTACTTGGGAGAGCTGACCCTCCACATTTCAGGAGTATGTGGGTGAACTGGCTCCAAAGATATGAGCGTGAGAGAGCTGACCCTACCACTCATCTCCCATGAGGTGACATGGATGAGGGAGAGATAGCCTCCTTCCCCTCACCCCTCACTACCTGTGGCAGGTGGGTGACCTGGCTCTGAGGTCGTGAGATCAGGAGAACAGGCCCTGCACCTCTCCTGGCTAGCACAATAGAGCTAATCCTGGTGGGAATGTGTGGGACAAGCTGGCCCCAAGGGTGTGAGCATGGGACAATTGTCCCCCACCACTTGTCTGCCATGAGGTAACATGGGCAAGAGGGAAATGCCCTCCCTCGACCCTTGTCACCTATGACAAACAGGAGAGCTGACTCTGAGGTCATCAGAGTGGAAGAGCTGTCCCTCCCCCTCACCTGCTACAGCACTCAGGAGAGCAGGCCCTGAACCTCATCTGGGCAGCACAGTAGAGCTGGCCTTGGATGTGGGTATTGCTGGTGAGCCAGCCTCAAGGACATGACAATGGGAGACCCTGCAGGCTGACCAGCTCAAATCCCTCTCAGACCCAGATCCAAGGCTTTGAGTTGGCCAACCTCAACACCTACTTCATCAATGAACTACTGGAGTGAATGAAGGAACTTGTACTACAGTTCCAAAACTACAGTATCTCCATGAGGACAACGACAGGATACCTGAGGAGTCCCAGTAGGTTCCAGAAGCCAGAGACCTTGAACCAGATCAATGACTCATTGCAGTGGACATTTGCAAGCAGAGAAGTGTAGACAAAAGAGCATACTGTGGGACACACTGTGACACACTACAGCTTCCACAGTGAGACCTTTTTCTCTGTTGGGGAGATGTTGCAGGGGTGGAGTGTGAGTACAAGGGGGAGTGGAGATGAGTGGAATTGGGGTGTGTTATGTGAAACCCACAGAGAACCAATAACAAGTTAAAAAGAAGAAAATTTGTGTTTAAACATGCTTTGCCCTTTGGATTTCTCCCTCAGCTATTATTTTAAAGCTCTGAACAATTAACAAACAAAACAGCTACTGCCACTTGAGTCCCAATGTAAACAATAATGTCACTCTTTTCATAAAATTACTGTGTAGTTTAAATAAGATAATACTTACAAAAGTACTGGACCTCGTGTGTGTGTGTGTGTGTGTGTGTGTGTGTGTGCGTGTGTGTGTAATCAGCCATGTAACAAGTGAGTCCAAAGTTGAGCGGCTTAAAAAAATTACTTTTTCTTAGAGTTTGTTGTTGGCTTTATGGGTTGTTTGTTTGTTTGTTTGTTTGTTTGTTTTATATTGCCTGTAGGTTTGCCTGGGTATCTGTACTGAGCTTCAGGATTGACTTAGCCCTCTCCATGACCTTGTTATTCTCATGATAGGTGATTGAGATTCCTCATATGAAATTGCAACGTTCTCAGAGGGAAGGCTCTGAAGCCTTTATCATGTCTCGACCTCTGTCACATTTCCTGATGCTCTATTGGTAAAAACAAATCAAGTAGCCAAGTCTAGAACCAAGCCATGACCATACCAAAGGGCATATTTCATTGAGGGCATTGATCATAACAATTCATCATATCAAGCTACCATTTAGTCAGCCTTCACTAAGTACAGGTGCTAGGACAAAGACCACTATATACCAGGCCATTTAGTTAGCTGATAAATGGAAAGCAGTATGTTCTTTTGTCTCTATTTTACAGACAAAAAAAAAAAATAAGGCCTCATAAGGTTTCCATCTTGCCCAAGATCTTACTATGTGCAAACAACAAAGCTGGAAGACAGTGAGACTTGTGGAGCATCACTAAATATTGGGGAGGCAGGAAAGAGAAGGGAAACGGGAATATTTTGCTATTTATAGTATACTGAGTTACCCTCACAAACAACCTATGGCCAGCAACCAAAAGAATAAACAAAGTAACCAGTCGCCACAGCTTAAAGGGTTCAGGCTTTTCTTTTTTCCCTAGTCTTTGTGTTAGTGTGAGAGACTGAAAAGCAACATGTCAGTCTTGAGCAACCCATTTTCAAATGCATTACTCTATCTCTAAGATTGTTGGGGCTGATAAGGAATATGAAGCCTGCTGAGATTTTAGTAATATTGGGTTTTCCCTTTTGCTCAATTCCATGTTTATTTCCAAACCCCACACAAGAAGAAGCAAAGATATTAGACAAATCACATATACCAAACAACAGATAAAGTCAATGAAAGCATTGCAGACGCACCCCAGCAGAACTGAGAACTGTTATCTTTCTTTGAAAATGGGACATGGCTTGGAAAGTGAGCATCTCCATAGAAAAGCTGGAAACCCTCTCCTTAGATAAAAATCTCATTAATATTTCTTTTTGCAAGCAGAGAGGCAAAGAAAAGATTTGTTGAGATGGAGACAGTAGAAGCAGATAGCAGCAGTCCCTGGCTGCTGCTTTCACAAAGTAGAGGGAGGAAATAAAGGTTACATGAATGAGGATCGTTAATATTCACAGCAGCATCTGGTGCTGCGTTGCCAGGAGACAGTAATGAGAACGGAGCATCTTCCAGGTCTAATGGCATTGCGGCTGCCACATCAATCCTGCCGTCCCCAGAAATAAGATCTCTATCATTTGCAAACAGCAAAGCATTGGTGACTTGGCTGTCATTCTGGAAGGTCACTAAAAGATATGCAGATGAGTTGCCCATATTTCTTGAGCTGACACCCTCCAGAGCTTCCCTAAACAGCTTTCTTTTTTTTGGGGACACCAACTGACAAATCAACTTGGAAAAGGATAGAAGTACAGGTTCTTGGTGCCTGGGATCCCTAACCAACCTTGGGCTTCTGAATACATTTACTTCTAAGTCTAAGAGGTAAACTTCTTGGAGAGTTTAGTCTCATCAACCCTCTGAGTTCATAACTTGCATAAAGGTTGTAAGCTTTTCAACTGTAAGCACTAGGTGTGACTGTAAGCAGCAACCATACCCTTTATGCCAATGCTTCCATTTGGGTTCTCTCTAGAACAAACTACTAGACAAGGAGATTCAACCTGAGCTTGTTGCTTCCCATTGGCTGATAGAATTCTTTAAATAGAAAAGCTGTCCCAAAGTTGCTTGTCCCTGTTCTTCACTGGTGGGCCAAGAATTGTCGCTTTATTTGCATGTAGGCACATAGCTGCTTTTACAATCCTATCACAATTTCCATTCTTTCTTGGGAATTTTTTCTAAACATATTTTAAGATTATGTTCACAACCTGATGCAAAATTTCTTTTACATATTAGTATAAAGAACGTTCAGTGAACAAAACTATACAAAGTCATTGCCCTGATGGAAGTGTCAGCCAAGTGTGCTGAGCCAATGAACAAATACATAAACTCTAATTGAGACATTTGACAAATAGTTACTGATGATCTATTTTAAATGAAGTATTTATATAAGAATCAAAGATATGACTTGAACTTGGATGAAAGGACCCCTACCTTCTTAGAAATTACTACTCAGTACTTAAGACAATGAGACCTTAAAAATAGAAATCAAGCATGTCTGGAGATAAGAGAAAATGACTGGAGATCAGTTTATAAGGTGGTCAGAAGCTCCTTCAAAGCTCACATAGAGCTGAGACATAAAGATGTCACTCTGACATGGTACACACAGCTAGGTCACATTGATTCCCAAGAACTTTCATGAGTTGGGGGACATCTCTTCCCAAGCTCATTTCAGGGATGTCAGTAGATATGTGTGCATAGTGGCTGGAAATTAGAGAGAGCAGTGCATGAATCAGAATTTTTTTCCCAGAGTGTTGATGTCATTAAACTTTTTCCAACACTCAGATTTGTGCAGATGTCAAGAGAAGAATTCTTCTTGAATGAAGGAATGAATGGCCTCGATGAAGGCCATAGGCTACAAGAATGTTGAGTTTGTTGATAAGGGCCAGCATTCACACAACAGTCATTTTAAAGGTACAAATCCCAGATTAGCATGGAAAATTGTTAGAATAGCAAGTTCTTAGGCTTGGCCCAAATTATATAGCCCTCTGTAAAGCTCTCTTGGTAGTTTTGATGGAGTCTTATTGGTCTGGACCAAGCAGTGCTATTAGAAATGACAGGAAAGGAAGGTTGGGAAAGTAACCAGCTGACTAGAAAGGGCCCTGCAGGCTTCAGTGAGGATTTATGAAGGTTACTTGTATGTGTCAGCTTAGCTAGGCTGTAGTCCCCAGACACTCAGTCAAGCATTAGTCTACATGTTTCTGTAAGTGTGGATGAAATTAATATTTAAATCAAAGAAATTTGAATAAAGCAGATTGCCTTCATCCTGAGATCAGCTGAAAAGTTGATCGTATATTAATAAGAGGATATTCAGACTCAGTTCCGCTTCTGTCAGTTCTTCCCTGGGCCTCCAGCCTGACAGCTTGGCCCCACAGGTTTTAGACTTGTCAACCTCCCTAATCGTGTGAACCAAATCTGCAAAATAAATTCTGACATGTGTGTATGACATTCACACACATTCACAAATACACGCATCCTGTTGGTTCTGTCATTGTGCTAGGTTGGGACTGAAGTCTTTACTGAGAAAACTAGGGAAAAAAAAGTTGTGTGAAGGAGGTTAAAGCAGAGGCAGACCATTTACTGCTAGCTTTCAAAGTTTCCCTCTGCAACTGAGATTCATTGGCCCATGGATCAAATGCATCCTTCAGCCCAAGAGCTTCAAGCTCATTTTGACATTTAACAGGTATGTGTACCCACACATGCAAATAATAACAGAGATGATGTATAATGTCTGAATCCTAAAATATCTGATTGTTCACAGAAATATCTGCTAGCATATTATATATATGCCAACACTGTATCACTTAAGTGTCATTCTTCTGAACAATGCACAACCTGAAATGTAATCATGAGAAATATTCCAGAATGGAGGAAATTTTGTAGCATTTCTAGTCAGTCCTCAGCAATAGAGTCAAAGCCACAAATATCAAAGATTGGTGCATGACTGTGGATTAAGATAGACCTGAAATGCAATATAAGGCCCTGAATTGGAACCCAAACCAGGAACAGAACACTAGTGCAAGATGGAGATGCTTGAATAAGATTTGAAGCTATTCTATATTGCACCAGTAGTGATTTGTTTACACTAACTCTTCATTTGAATGGTATGGCAAGACATTAATATGGAGAAAATGCATAAAGGATACATATGAATTCTTGGCACTTTATTTTCACAAGAAGTTCAAAAATATCTAAATCTCCAAAAACAAAGATCACTAGCTACTCTTTGGACAGTGTAGCAGAAAAATGTTCTCATTTGCAATGACAGAGCATTTTACTGACCTGGATTTGATTAGAAATTATATGGAGGATGCATCATAGATTTGCTGGGATAAGATCTGAGGCTGATATAAATTAACAGCATTATATTTACCTATCCATTGAACACTCTCCATCTCAAATAGACTTTGAAAAGGCAATCTATTAGCGCACACGACAGAAAAGTCAGATGTCTGGATGGTTGAATTCATACCATGACCCCTCTTCCTATTTCCTCAAGACAAATTTCTCTTTCCTTTACAATGACATAATTCTCAGACTGGACACTATCCTTTTAGGCTTTCAGCCTTTTTTTTATATATATAACAATGGAAAAGGGTTTCTTTTATCTAAATGATCTAAAAGAGACAGCAGAATGATGTGCTTACATTTGTCGTGGGTCCCATGTTCATGATTCCTTTGGAGATCCATAGTAACTCTGATCTCAAGGTTAAGACTTTGTGTAGAAGAAAAAAAGAAAAGAATAAAAAAGACTTACTGTAGTTAAAGACAGAGATGCATCAAACCATATTCATCTGAAACACACCAAAATGTGGGCAGAGGTGCTTTCCTTAAAAGGGGGCCCTTTCTGGGCCAAGAGACACGTGCAGATAAAATTAACTAAAGTCCATATGGTCATATAGGACAAATATTTAGGTGTTTATGGAACAGTTGATTTTCTTAGATGTGTAGTGGTGAATGAATAACTAAGCGATTATTCTAACAACTGCCTCATTATTCTTTCTGGTTCCCCACTGCTGGTCTTGGAGGTCTTCACTCGGATGAATCTCTGCCAAGTTCTATAAAGAGAGACTTGCATAGTCAGGGTTGAGAAATGAAGATGTGTTTTTATCACTGGCCAATTCTCCCCAGAATGGTTAGAAAAACAAATACTCAACTGCCTTGAATTTCAAGCATTGAAGTCTTGACATTTAACCCTTCCATCTTGTACACACCCTTTCACCAACTTGCTGAGAGTGAGGCTATGATTCCTTCTCCCCACCCTCCATCTGTTATCCTGACATTCAATTACCACCAAAGGGGAAAGGGGAGCCAAATTGATGTCCTCCAGGAAGCCAGAGCTCTATGGATCTCCCTTTAGCCCAGTGCATTCATCAATCTTTGTGTCTACATAGCCCAGGGGCCTGGGGAATGGCTAGTCTGCAGCCTGGGCAGTGGGATTAGAAAGAGGATACAGCAGGAGAAAAGTTAGAACTAGCCCATGAGTAGCTTCCTCTGTTTTGACATACATCAACTCACAAAGTCCTGCCTAAGGGTGCAGTGATGGCCAAACAATAGGGGAAGGACAGGGAGGAAAGAGTTAAGTTCACAGGTTATCAGAATGTTGACCCAGACAGGACCCAAGGCATCTGACCTTGCTGTGAAAAACATGAATGTGTGGTCCAACCCTCATCTGAGAACATACAGGATAATATTAGTCTATTTTCCAGTTCTGATCACAGATGAGGAAAAAAAAAAAACAAGCTTACTTAACCCATCAAGACTAGTTTATCTGTGAGAATGAGGCCAGCTCATAAATCAGATGTAGAGAAAGTATCTTTTTAGTGTTCAGTTTTAGGGCTCCCTTATCCATGGCAGGTCTTCTCCATGATAAGCATAACTGGGAGGCCAAAATAATCATTAAAGAACCACTTTTAGGTTTCAGAAAAGCACAGTACCACAGTAAAGCAAGATAGATAGTTCTTTGTGATCACCCATCCTTTCCATGGTAGATAGACCGGGCTGCAGAAGATCTCCTTCCTGTGATGAAACTGGGTCAGAGAAGGTGGCCTTTCTTCAGAGACGTGAACTGTAAAACAACATCTACCCTTTCATTCATAATTTCTGTTGCTATCCCCAAGAATCTCCTACTCCAACAATATACAAGTTATCTGAAATATTAGATTGATGTTTTCCTGACTGAGCGGCTAGCACAGTCTTTGGCCCTTAATATAAGAAGCGGCTCAGGCTTAGCATAGGAAACAGTTTTATTTTCAGCTTGCTTTTGCTGAACTTATCACCAAATTTTGGGGATAATCTTACATTTGACCCCACAGGTCTTTAGCTACTGGATCTCAGATATATTGTTTTGGTTCTTTTCAGCATTTAGCAATTGTAAGACCATGTATACAGGACAGATGACTCCCTTTTCCAGACCAAGAGCAGTAAGGATTAGAATGTTGACATCATCCCTGGTAATTCATGGAAGGAATTTGGAGGGATCCACCTGGGAAGGTTTCTTACTGATTAAGGAAATAACAACAGGGAGAAGAGGCTTTTTTTTTTTCAAGTAACAATTACTTATTCGCAAATAACTCATGCAACTAGGGAATCACAGAGGAATTAACCTGGAGATTTGCTCAAGTCCAGCGAGCTGAAAAAGAGTGAGATCTGTTCCTTAATGGGGCCACTAATGAATTGTCTTTGGTGCCAGTACTCAGAAATACTCCTTAAGAGAGATCAACCATTCACTGTTTAGTCCTTTTGAGTTGAATAATGAATGTATCTAGCCTTAAAATTGGTTATTCTACGTCTATCTATGTCTGTGGACAAATTCCTTAACTAATCTCAACCCTTATTTCCCCCCTAAAAGTCATACAACCTTCACTTTTAACCATGACATTTGGCTTCTTATTTCTTTCTCATTGTTTACACAATGAAATATACTCCCAATATATCTATTGAACATTTAGTTTCTTATGCTCTCAGATCAAGGTTAGTGTGACTTCCCTTTTCTCCTTAATTAGAAGGTGTGAATCAGATAACCTCCGTGTATGCCTATTGAATAATTAGCTCATTTTGAATCCTCCTAGTTCCTTGAAATTGAAGATTAGAATGTATCAATTTCAAATCTGCCACTTTGATATAAGGGTTATTTTGAGTGGACGGTAATTGAGAAACAACAGTTACAGGAGAAGCTCCCTGTCTTCCCCTCATCTACGTACATACGAAGCACGTGCTTCTCTTTGAGACAGGTGCTTCTAAGACAATGAAGGCTCACCTTTTCTGCCCAAGACGAGAATTCTCACCAATCTGTATGCATCGAGCTGACTAAAACACTTGTCTTCTATTGATCTTCTTCATAGATTCCTAGTCACTCTCACAATATTTCTTCACCCTAGAAACCTGTAGCCCAAACCTATATCTCTTTGCTTTGTTAAGCTTGGTCTCCATAGTTTATTTTTCTTTGTTAAAATGCTATGTGAATTTCCAGGTGAAATGGTTTCTTTGGGCTTTCAGTTCTTTTCTGTGAAGCTCATGTATGTGAATATATCAAGAAAAGGTGTATGTTCTCACTTATTACCGTCTTTTCTGTTTGGCTCCCAAGCTTTGAGTACTGAAACAAAAAGATAAAGCAAAATCTTTCATTCTCAACAAACTCCTGCAGCTCTGGAGTTTCCATATTAGTAAAAATAGGGACTCTTTATGTTCAACCGGCCCAGGGGTTTCAAAAAATGATGTTGGGGTTTCTGTTTAATAATAATGTCTATTTGGTATCTTTATGAAACAACATACTTGCATTTATAGATATTCACACAAAGGATAAAAGTGTAACTCTCACTCCATGGCCTCTTCCAGCACCTTACATTAGATGACAAAATGTTAATCATTCACCTTTTAGCTCCTAACTCTGTCTGTTTCTGCTGTAATAACATGCTTCATTTAGGAAGTAAAATCCAACATGGAATAACCAATGAATGAGGTCCCAGTCAAGGATAAGGGGCTTTAAATAGTTATTTAAAAGTGGTAAATGTATCAAGTACTGTAATACTCTAGCCCACATACCTTTTCATACATCAGCAAATACATGAGCATGTGTGTGGACACATGTACACTGCCCTGTAACTCCTAATGGGGTGAATATTTATGGATCTTAAGGATGTAACCAATTCCCCAAGGAGATGCCAGTGACATGAAAACCCAGTTGTGTTAAAACTTATACTTTCCTCACAGCTGTACAAATGAATGTTTAGCTTTTGCCTAAGGGGAGAAAATACTCTATTTTTCTAAATAGGACAATAAGTGCTTAAAAAACATTAATAGTTCTAAAATGTATCTGTTTAAGATAAGGTAATACATTCATATTTATATTTTTCATAAATTTCAGTTCATATTTGAGGAGAGGAACTGCTGGAGATTAAATTCTATCATTGACTTAAACCCCTAACCTTTCCTTTTGATTTTTCATTCTGAGATAGATTTTCACTGAGTTGCTCAGTCTGGCCTTGAACTTTTTCTGTAACCCACGTTGATGTGAATCTGCAGTGAGTGCTCTTGCTTCGGCTTCTCAAATGGCTGCTGTAGCCACCTGGCCTGGCGTTCTGATTTCTTTATTTACATCACTCTATTTTTGTGACAACTGTGCTTTAGTTCATTTAAGCACTTGTAATTTTAAGCATCAAACCATATAATATTAAAGCTCAAAAACATGTCACTAGAAAATGACATACTGTGATTAAGGTAAAGGACTACTTGATTCACTGAGATGAAATGTCTGTAGTTAGGTCAGGGTTCGGTAAATGTTCAGAAGGGAGAAAGAATCATGAGTTTCCTGGGAGAATTTTTACCATTCTAATACTTAAGAGTCTGTGTAGGTGGCAACTGGCAAAAAATAGTAAGTCAGTGAAATTTTTCCTAATGATATTCTGATATACTCATAGATTGGTGTCTAGCCCAGTTGTCCTCAGGGAGGCTTCACCCAGAAACTGATAGAAACAGATGCAGAGACCCACAGCCAAACACTGGGCAGACCCTGGGGAACTGTGCAGAAGAGAGGAAGGAAGGATTGTAGGAGCCAGAGGGGTAGAAGACACCCCAAGAAAACTCACAGAATCAACTAACCTGGACTCATAGGAGCTCACAGAGACTGAACCACCAACCAGAACACATGCATGGGATGGACCTAGGTTCTCTGCATATATGTTATAGTTGTGTAGCTTGGTCTTCATGCAGGACTCCTAACAGTGGGGGGTTAGGTGCTATCACTGACTCGTTTGCCTGTTTTGGGGACCTGTTTCCTCACACTGAGTTGCTTTGTCCCACTTTAATAGGGGGGGGGATATGCCTACTCTTACTGCAACTTGATATGCCATATTTAGTTAATATCCATGGGAGACCTGTCCTTTCCTGGAGAGAAAGAGAGGAGAAATGGGGGGGGGCAGAGGGAAAGTGCAGGAGAGGGACTGAGGAGGGAGGAGGGGGAGAAACTGTGGTCAGGATGTAAAAAATAATAAAAATAAAATGAAATAAATGTTCTACTAATATTAAAAACAAGAGTCTGCATAGGTGGACCATGTCTGCTCCAAAATGAGAGTTTCATACAAGGCAAATATCGGTGATGGGTTATCATTGTTTAAAGTATTTGAAATAATGTAGAGATTGGCTAGCAAGTCCACTGCAATAATTTTTAATACTGAATTCAAATGAGAAGATGGCAGTGGGTGTCTCTTATGTATTTGTATACATCTCTGCAACTGATGCTATGAGAGGTTCCATAAAACTATAACCTGGGATCCTGGGATGCTATGAGTTTTGCTATCTATAAACTAAAGATACAAAAAGTGACTTAATGGAAGTATAGGTGATTCTAACATTGGTAATCTTGGGCTTGCTTCTCAAATACAACATGAAAGAAAACCCCCAGGGAAAGGTTTGTGTGAACACGGAGTATTTGGGGTCATCAGAGGAAGGGTCAGGGTAGAAGAAAGAAGATAGCAAAAGATGGAAAAGTAGATGGTTTGGGGGAACTCCAAGAAAAACAGGATATGACATGTAAGAGATTTAAAGAGGAGTATGTAAAAGTGGAAATAGGAGCCCTGTTTCGACGGACTCTCAAGTTTCAGTCATGCGGAGAAAAAAGGAATATAGATTAGATGGGGAAAGTTTTGGATTGCAGTACATTGCTAAGAGAGTTTGCCAAAGTCAATGGGGGAATTCTTTGGCCAAAATCAACAATAATCAAAAAGGATTATTCTATCTCAAGGAATAGATCCATCTCTGTGCCCCAGCTGTGGTGAGGGAACAGGCCTTTGTCCTGGGGTGGCTCCTGTGAGGTCCCACCCTGTCTTAGTTAGGATTTCTATTGCTGTAATAGAATACCATGACTAACCAACTTGAGAATGAAAAGGGTTTATTTCAGCTTTCAACTCTCAAATCCTACTCTGTTGATGATTGAAGTCAGGACAGGAACTCAAACAGGGAAGGAACCTGGAGGCAGGAGCTGATGCAGAGGCCATCGAGGAGTGCTACCTACTGGCTTGCTCTCAGAGCTTGCTTATCCTGTTTTCTTAATATCACCCAGGACTACCTGAATAGTGTTGGTAACACCACAGTGAGCTGGGCCCTCCTATACCAATCATTAATCAAAGCAATACCTACAGACTTGCCTACAGGCCAATCTTATAAAGACATTTCCTTAATTAAGAATCCTTCTTCCTAAATACATTTAGGTTTGGGTGAAATTGTCAAAAATTTACCTCTATCACATTATGTGGACTTTGCTTTAATGTTGTGTTTAAAGGGAAAGACAAGGGGAGTTGGGTGGATGATTCAGTCATAAAGTTCTTCCTTTGGAAGAATGAGTACTTGAGTTTAATCCTCAGAACTCACATTAAAAAATGGGGCATGGTGGCATTCAATTACAATCCCAGCACTGGAAATACAGACAGATGTGTCCCTGGAGATCATTGGCTAAGCCAGTCTAGCCTAATGGGCAAGCAACAGGCCCAGTGAGTAATCCTACCTCAAGACAAAAACAAAGTCAGATGGTTCTTAAGGAACTACACCTGAGGTTGACTTCTGGCATCCACATGCTTTCACATGCACAAGAACTCTCTTTCTCTCCCTCCCTCCCTCTCTCTCTCTCTCTCTCTCTCTCTCTCTCTCTCTCTCTCTCTTCTCTCTCTCTCTCTCTCTCTCTCTCTCTCTCTCTCTCTCTCTCTCTCTCTCTCACACACACACACACACACACTCACTCAACACAAAAACACAAAAATAGCAAGACCATACTGAGCAATAATAATAACTCCTATACTTTGGTGCTTTGGCTCATGGTTTAAAGGGTATCAGACAGTCTGTCACTGGAAGGATGTAATAGAGCAAAGCAGTTCACATCATAGCAGCTAGGAAGAAGAGCAAAGGAATACAGGAACAGGCTGAGGCAGATATAGCTCCCAAGAACATGCTCCCAGTGGGCAATTATTCTAACTGGCTTCCACTTCCTGCCTTCCTCCACCTTTCAATAATGCCATGATATGAATCCATCAAGTGATTAGTCCATCTGTACGTGTGCATGTGCTTCATTTATCTGCTAGGCATTTCTCAAGCCAATCAAAGTGACAATAACATTTAGCCATCACACTAATCATTGGTCTTATTTGTGCCCAAACAGGGGCTCCATGTTTTTGATCATGTCCCTATAGCCTTAAAAGCTTAGAGTGAGGGATGAGTTTAATCACTCTTATACAGAAAGAAGTTCAGTGAGGAGGCTTGAAAGAGAGGATGACACCCATTCTAATGGTGGCTTTGTGATTTCTCAGCAGTATTATGAACTCCTGGGGCATTAACTATCACATTAAATTAGAAGTTCAGATTCAATATTAAAATCCAAATAGAAATGTTTTAGGTCACCCTCTGTTACTTATTATTCATTTCATTATCGATTAATGAATTGAAATGATTCATTTCCATTAATGTACGTGAATAATTCAGAAGTGCTACTCCAGTGTAGAACCTTCTATTTTTTGTCCTTCTCTGTCCTTCCCCAGCCCCCTTATTTAACAATGATGCCACTGATGATGTCTCAGAAAGAAGTCTACCATGGGGGCAAAAGTGCTTATAGAATCATTTAGGGGAAAGTAGCTAGGTTCGCAGAAAGGCCTCAGAATGAGTCTCCCAAAGCAGCCACTGCCCCTGCCCTAGAAAGGACCCAGTTGACCCTTCTGTGAGCTGTCACACCACAAAGGTTCTGTTGTGATCTGAGGTCAGTAAGCCACCACCACAATAGCTCTGGAACACACCGCTTTAACCTTGGTACTTCCTGATAAATGGGTTCCTCTGTAGCTACCGCTATAAAAAAGCCACAACCTGACCCAACCAAGGAGCTGATGGCTCAGAATACGAATCTGTCTCCTGCTGCCTTCTAAACACACTGCACCCTACCCCAATGCCAAGATGCAATGGAGCTTGGTAAATATAGACCTTTTCCTTGGTACCCCTAGCAAGGAGACTGTAAATGAGAGGAAAAGGGTGGAGAAAGCCTGGGGGAATATGGGCTCCATCTTCTGACTATTTGGAATCAAGTGTAAGTTCTAGTATGTGGGAGACAGGTGCGTTAACCCTGATCTACAGCACCAGTTTTCACCTTCTCTTCACACTCAAAGTTGTCTTCATTTGGAAATGTATTTCACACTAAAGTAGAAATTATTGATAGCAGTCAAACTACTGCTGTTGCCAAGTATATCTAGATAAAGGGAAAATAAAAGATGGCAGGGCTTTTTATTAGGTTAAATAAATAGCAAGCTCCAGGAAGACATTTATAAAATTATGGCACACTGGAGAAAGTGTTTGTATGAGTCTGTTCTTGTGTGCACATACCCATTTATGCACGTACATAAATGCAAATATCACATAGGAAACAGCTTGAAAGGATACTCTCCCTATTAGCAAAGATTGCCTCTTTGTGTAGGATAAAGGGCAGTGTGACAAATTTTCACCTGCTATTGCTGTGTACTTTCGGAACGTCTTATAAAGAACCTATATTGCTTTTCACAGCATTTTAGAATTAAATGTCTTCAAAGCATGCCATCAGGGAAGGAACGTGTCAAGTGCTCTGAGGGTTGTCACATGTCTATAGTTACATAAAAAAATGGCATTGTTCACTTAAGGCCTATGTAGCTTACATATGTGACATTTGTTCGTGATACAAAATTAAGACTAGAGGTGAAACAGAAAAAAACAGAACAGCCTTGGATGGTGTGGTAGTTTGAATAGGTATGACCCACACAGACTCAGGTGTTTGAGTGCTTGGCCCAGAGGGAGTAGCACTATTTTAGGGGGTGTGGCCTTGTTGGAGTAGGTGTGGTCTTGTTGGAGGAAGCATGTCACTGTAAGGGTGGGCTTTGAAGTCACCCATGCTCAAAGCATGCCCAGTGTGGTACACAATCCCTTCTGCTGCCTGTGGATCAAGACATAGAACTCTTAGCGCCTTCTCCAACACCATGTCTGCACGAATGCTACCATACTTCCTACCATGATGATAATGGACTAAACCTCTGCAAGTGTAACCCAGCCCCAATTAAATGTTTGTATTTCTAAGAGTTGCCTTGGTCATGGTGTCTCTTCGTAGCAATAAAACCCAAACTGAGATAGATGGTACCTTAGAATACATGACAAACACACCTAAGAGACAAGCACCAATCACTCCTTTAAGCAGGTGACTTAATTTTTCTGGAACAATTTTGCTTATCTGTAAAATGGGTATGATAATAGTAACTATCTCAGAGCTGTTGTGGGGACTATGAATAAACTTAAATGAAAAAAACTGTAATCAGGAGCAGCCATTGTTCTTATGCATTGGCTCACTCCTAGGTTACTGGAACAAATAACCGTGAAGTTAAAGTTCAAAACAGCAAAAGTCATTTCTTTCACAGTTCAAGACTCTGGAAGTCTAAGTCATTCTGGAGAGTGGGAGTATATTCCAGACACCTCCCCAGGGCCTGATGCTATACAGCATCCGTTTGCATGACATTCATTGACTTGTAAAAGTGTCACCCCAGTCTGCTTCTGTTGTCACAGACTGCTTCCCTACCTTCTACTCATGTGTCCAAGACTCATCTTTAATGGCATCACTCACTATAGGACCAGGGGCCCACTTTGTCCAGTGGCCTGAATAATTTCAGCTGTAAAGATCCTATCTCCAAGTGAGAGCACTCTGTGAGGAGCCAGGCAGATAGAGTTCAGGAGGACTCTTCACCTGCTGCATGCAGTTAGCGCCATTCCCACAACTTCCAAACATGTAAAGAACAAGAGAGGAGAGGAGAGGAACTTCCTGCTCCCAAGAGGCCGTCTGGAGTCAAAATCCATCACTGCCAAAACTGTAGACTTTTGTTTATTGCATTTTTAATAAATAATAAAGTGCCCCCCCAAAAAAGGAAATTCACAAAAGTCTACGGCTGTGTTCTAGCCTGTTGCTTTGGCAACAATATCAGTTTATATAAGTGAAATGCAAGGTCTTTTTCATTCAATCAATAGTAAGCAAATATTATGTCTCTCCCAACTCCTGTGTAAGCTATTTGTTTCCCTGGATTTCAGTAGCAAGTGAAACCTTGAGGCAGCTTTCTAAATGTGCCACTAGAGGGCGCAGGGGACGTATGTTTGAGCTTGAGATGCACAGCACAGGAAAAATGAGGTATTCTTGTGCGGCTCCGAGTTTAAGCTGTACGTTTGTGATTGCAGGGTAATTTCATCTTAATGTTGACAATGCAGCTCTCACTGCAGATCAAAGCCAGATAGCATAAATCACAAGCTCTGTTCCTATTAAAAGCATATTGTTTGATGGAGACGAGATTCTATTCAATAACAATTCAAAGCTTCGTTTAATCACTGAAGTTCAAATGCTGTCTTTAAAATTGGACTTTGGAACAGTCAGAACGGGCATTGCATTATATATGGAATAGTTTCTAAAAATAACTGGGGTGCAATGGTTTGAAGAGACTGAAGATGTAAAGTAGGTTTCGGGGTTTTCAGCCTGGAGTATGCGGGCTGACCTTTGAGTTTTGTTTCCCAGCAAACGAGAGCATCAAGTAGCTCAGAAGGGTGACAGCCCTCAGAAAGATAATGGCGATGGTAACAAACACATAGATACTTGACATATGTTAATTCATTTAATTTGGTACAACAATCTTTTCAGTGTGGATAGCCCATTGGCATCTCTACAGATGTACTGAAGCCCATGAGGTACCCGATCACTAAGTGCCTTTTGCAGTGACTACAGCAAAGAAACTAATGATGCTACCCGGGTGAGGAGCAACTGAAATGATCACACGCTGCAGGAAGGAATGCACAAAGATTCAGCCCTTCGGAACAGGTTTACCATTTATTATAAAGTTAAATACATGGTTACAACCTGATACAGAGTTCCCACTTCTAGGCAATTATCTAAGAAAAACAAAAAACATACTACCACATAAAAACATTGCACGAGTGTTTATACCTACTTAGTCCATAGGTGCCTAAAATAAGCAACTCAAAAGTCTCTCATTTGGGGAATAGAAAAGCTACTCTACATGCAATGGAATGTTGCTTAAGTATGGAAAATGAATAGATTTCTCAGGCAAAAGCAGAGGTGATTCTCACCTGAAGGATGCTAAAGAAAAAAGATGGAAGGTTTGGAGTGCTAATTGTAAGAATGGAGAACAATGAGGGGTCATCATGATATAGGGAAGGAAGAAACTTGACTGGAGTGGGGCATCAGGGAGTGTGGGCAGGGTAACGACAGTATTCTGAATCTTGATGGTAGAGGTCACATAGCCAAGCTCATCTAAACTCATAGACCCGTGCACAAAAGAGTGAACTTTATTGTATGCAAATTAAAAATTTTGAACCAGTATAAACAATAAGTCAGACTGCTAAGACAAGCTGACTAACAACAGTTTCCAGTGTGTCCTCCAAATCTGTAGCTTCAGCTAGCTTTGGGAAAACATGCATCTGACCACGTAGAGTGTTTGTCCTTTTTTTCTTGAATAGTACAGCATGACAACTATTTATATAGTATTTTATTGTGTTAAGCATTAAAATTAACCTAGAATTATTTTGAGTGCATGAGAGGATGAATGTTATTGTCAAATGCTATGCCTGGTAACATAAGTGCCCTTTGAGTCCATGAACCAAAAAGGCATCCAAAAAGGATTTGGGAATCAAATTCCATGGATACTAAGGGATTGCCATTATCTCTGATGATGTCAGAACCAATGTCCAGTGAGAAAACAAGGCCACTTAACAAAGAGAGCAGAATGACATAGATCCTGGAGAGAAGCGAAAAGAAGCTTCTAAAGGAGGAACCCTAGGAAAGAGGTCCTATCCTAATGCTTATGAAGACAACAAGAGGAAATCAGAATTCTAATAGAACCTGGAAACTAGGATGAGCCCAGCACACTTAAGATGCAAGCCTATGAGAAAGATGGATCATCTAGCTGGTGCTGGCCCTTCTGAGACAATGAAAAAGGAGAAAGGGGGGAGGAAGAAGAAGAGGAAGAGAAGGAGGGGGAAGAGGAGGAAGCTAAAAAGCCTTGTGGCACTATAAAAATGACTCTGCACAGTAGCATGGCAGCAAACAGAGTCTTTACTCACCCCTCCACCCGCTTCTAGAGCTCTGATTCCCCTTGTGTTCTCTTGCTGGCAGGAACCTACTTCTAAAAGCAACCATGGAGGGCTCAGACTTAAACCTTAGAGAACAGGGTACAGGCGGGTGGTGCTATGGTTTGACTGTATCTCCCAAGTGTATCAGATGAGTTTGGTCCTTCCTGTCTTCTGCTCTTCCACCAGTGTTATATGACTTGCCATGCTATATATAGTTCAGCCGATTGCCATCAGCTAATATAGCCACCTGATCTTGGAGTTCCCAGTCTCCCAAATCATAAGCTAACTACATTTCTATTCTGCGTAAGTTATCCAGTCTTAGCTGCTGTGTTATAGCTGTACAAATATTATCAACACAAGTAAGCTTTGGAGCAGAGAACTTAATAACTCAAGGCTCATTCATTTGACAAATATTTGTTGATGATTGGATATTCAGTGGAGGGGGGGAGGCTCTTTCCATTTAATGGCTAAAGCTTAGTAGAAAAAAAAAAGCAAACTAAGCAGGAGTCTTCCTGAGTGTATTAGGTTGGATATGGGGATCAGATACATGGCTGTTTCTAAAGGAAATCACCTCTTCCTTGTATCAGGTCCTTGGAGCAATAAAGCTAGCACATCATCACTCAGTATGACAAGGAAATACTGGCTGTCTCCCTGGGAGATAAAGCACTCTGTGCAGGCTCCCCATATCCCTGGATCACTTTGACATGAGCAAAATTAGACCACATGAATTGCCTGGAAAGAATCCTTCATAAAGTTGTCAGCCCAACAAACCTCTCCAAAATTCTATGGAGGCCTGAATCATCACCTCACCCCAGGATCCATTAAGTTACAGAAGAATAAGTCCACAAAGTTCGGGTTCTTGATGAGAACAAAGATAAAGACTGAATAGCTTTCTGTTGTCTGTACACATAGTCATGTAGGAATCATTATCAGTGTTCGAGGTCTGCTTGACTTGCTTGTCTAGCTTCTGCATGACTTTGCTCGCTGTGGCTAACTTTGTAATTTGTAGTCAGCATGCCCTCAGGGTTAGTCACCCCTCTTGTATTCATATAGGACATCGTTCCCCTACCCCATTTGAAATAAATTACTTTCAAATTGAAGTAGATACTCCTGGGACCCTTCCCAAATGATGATTCCTTTTAAGCATGTGCAAACCCAAAACGCAATGCTGTGCCACCTCTTCAAGAAATTGCCTCTGATCATGCATGAGCCCACCATGCGTGAAGGTCTCCACTTACTGAAGACGAGACATTGATATAGAATGAGCTACTCAAATCCAGGCCAGTTCCTTAATCTAGCCCAATGTCCTGCAATTTAAGCTTTGGAGCCTTCAATAAGATCTAGCTAATAATCTCCAGATAAGATCGCCTTCTTGTTCAGCTTTTCTCTTCATATTTTGTTTGTCTCATGCTCATATAATTGGCTCCAGATAGTTACTTCTTACATTGTAGATTTTATTTATAAAATACCTGGCCTATGTCATCAACTGCTATTAAGAGTTTCCAAATGGAATTTTTATAGGTGCCCCTCAAAGTAGTACAATCACCAATTCTGTGTAGTCACCAATTGGTGCTGATGGGGTGTGTTCCCTAATGAGAATATTGTCCTCCATACTAGAGATGACATCATTAGATATGATCAAATTCCAGTACTTACAGAGTTGGGTTCTAGGCAGGGAAATTTGGGGTGCAAGTCACAATATGTGGACACCATGGAATGGTTAAATGAGCTCTTATTCCATGAAAAACATTTTTTGGTTTTTGGTGTTGAGTTGATATCAACTCAACAGGTCAGGCCAAGTTTGCCTGATGATATTTGTGTCAAAGCCGAAGTCCAAAATCCTCAGCCAATGTCTAGACTTGCTCCAAGTTTAGTTTTTAAAGTTTTAATTATTATTACTGATTCTGAGATATTCAATATTCTGTAAAAGACAAAACATGGAATTTGAAAGTTACTTTTGATATAAGTAATGGCTTCCAAATCACAGCTCTTCTGTGCCTTCATGCTGTATTCTAAACACAGAGGAGAACTGCATGTGGATTTACAGTTAGTCTTCATGAAACAACCAATATGAGGACCAATACTTATTAGCAGGGAGCAAATGTTCTCATGGCATTCTCTTTGACCCTTCTTTGTCACCTCTACATATGTTCTTGCCATGTAAATGAGCACAGATGTTGACCATACATTTTGCTCGCATCATTTACCACAGGTAATGGTAATTATGGCAACACATATACACTGAGAGAGAGAGAGAGAGAGAGAGAGAGAGAGAGACTCATACACTTTACACATACAACCCTTCCTTTCTTTGCCCCCTTTCCATCTCTTTTCTGTCTCATATGTTTTCCACTCCCTTTCCCTAAAATCTATTCCAACATCAGTGGGAAAAATAAAGTAATCCAACTTTTGGAAGCAGAGAAATCCACATCTTCTATATTCCCTTGGCAGACATCTTTTCTAGGCACTACCAGTACCTAGGATCTTCTAAGAAGTTGTGTGACATGTTCAGCCCACTCACAGGACTGCCGCTGTACTAAAGATGTCCTCTGCTGATGAGAAGTAAGAATAGGAGGAAGTTATGGTTAATCTTGAGCAGCAACTTGGTGAGATGGAGATTACCTAAGAGAGTAGTAAAGTGCATTTCAATGTTTCTTTGAGCCACATTCTGGGAAGATCTATCGAGAATATGGATAGCATTATATAATGGTCAGGGCTGGATGGGGTCTGTTGAATAGGAATCCTCTTTCTCTGCTTACTAGAGGCCATGAAAGGAACTGTTTGGCTCTACCATACCCTTACCTGAGTGACAGACTCCAAGCTCTTAAACTGAAATATCTAAAATTGTTTCTCACAGATACTTTACCACAAGCAAATGAAAAGTGATTAACAGGAAAGATAAGTGAATCAGTTTCCCACTGACATACATCCATTCTGAGTCCACAGCAGGTCAGAACCTTGGGTTGGCTTCCTTCCTTCCTTTCTCTTTCACTCATTACGGCCCCTGCTGATACCTGCAAGCATGTATCCTTCCCAAGGGATCCAACCAAAGTAAGACACTATTCTAGTCCTCTCATCCACTCAGCATAGTCCCTCGCTGTCCTGGTCGAAAAGTCAGGGACTAGGAAGCACAATGTAGAAAGAGAAGAGGATGAAGACCCATGACAAGGCATCTGCCATTCCTTGTCTTTGTTCGGAAACACAATGATGGTCCTGACTCATTGCTACATTATGTCTTGTTCACTCCTGCTTTCCCATGCATTTGTCACTCAGGATTATTCCTTTATTACTTAACCATAAGACTTTTCTCATTTCTCAAAAGACGTAACAACAATTCTACAGACAATGGAGACAAAATTGACTGAGGGGGAAAACATATTGGCAATACCAGGAGCTTGCCAGCGAGGACTTATTAAAACATCTCCCTGGTATAGTTAAGAAAGAAAATGAGAAAATTGTTCCATTCCAGTTGACATAAAGTCAGGAGGTGGAAGAAGAAGAGAAAAATTCCTCGTAGACATTCTCATTTTTCTACCTTATAAGTTCTGTTGCAATTAGATGTCAACACTGAGCCTCTGTTCTTCATCCAGTCCCTTAAGTATATATTTCCAGTCAACATGCTTGCCTGCAATTGGAAAGAGAGTGATGCATTTTTTTCTTCCAGGAAACCAACACTAATGGTCAAATTTAAGTGACAGATAAACATTTCTCATGATAAAAATAAGACTCAAGGCTCTAGCATAGGAATACTTTTTATTTTCAATTCACTTAAGTCTTTAATATTTGCTGAAACCTAAGGGCATAGGGACTAAGTACTTCCAGTTGTGTTTTCACTGTGAATGTTTAAGATTTATTTGCTTTCTTTTGTAAATTTGTGTGCTTGTTGGTTTGGCTTGTTGGATCTCACTACTTAGCCCAGCCCAGGGCTACAGCTGCCTATTTAGTTAAGAATGATCTCAAACCCATGATCTTCCTGCCTCAACCTCCCAAGTTCTGAGATAAGAGCCTCATACCACCATACCTAAATTAAGATATAGATATAGATATAGATATAGATATAGATATAGATATAGATATAGATATAGATATAGATATAGATATAGATATAGATATAGATATAGAGATAGATAGATAGATAGATAGATAGATAGATAGATAGATAGAGATATATGGCACAGAAAACTCAGAAAAAGTTAAACAAACCATTCATATGTAAATGTAACAGATGAAATTAACCCCTTCCCTCTAATAACTTTCCATCTGGGCTTTAAGGGTAAAAACGTATCCATTTAGACAAATATCTAGCCTTTTTACAGCACGTGTGTGGAGGTCAAAGGATAATCCTCAGGAGCTGGTTCACTCCTTCTGCCACCCCAGCAGCTCTCTCTAGTCTTACTGTAATTATTGTGTGCATGCTCTTTCACATGTCTTACACACGCACACACACACACAAATATATATATATATATATAATTTTTTGTTTCTACTTATGATGGTCAGCTTTTTTAGAAAATCATGTATTAACCAATTGGTATATTTTAAGTTATATAGTATTCTAGTGTTTAGACCTTCATTCTTCACAGAATATCCAATGGTAAGTGGTTCTAATCAATGGGCTCTCTATGCTCTTAAATATGTATGTGGTATAAATTATTACAAAATACAGTTTATTTCTTTACAGATTTGCAGTGCATTTGTGTATCAAAGATTCACATACCCTACCATCTTCCCAGTATTTATTCTAACACACCAAATCCAAATATACTTCACCATAAATTGTTCTTCAATAAAATGTGTGTAATTGTACTAGAAAAAAAAACCCTCAAAAAACAAACATAGGAAATGCATTTGAAACCTCCTATGCCACATCTAAAATTAGAGATGTTGCTATTAAGCCATCTACAGCCAGAGAAAGAAGTGTGGCGACTTACTCAGGGCTGAACCACATAGTTCTGAAAATGGAAGGACAAAATGTAACTACAAATCCAGACAGAAAAGGTCATAAAATGCTGGGCCACCTGCTACCTCCTGAGAGGACTCTCATGCACCTAGCTGGGTGAGAGTCACTAACTGATGTATTTTGAGCCAACTCAGGACAGAAAAGGAAGAGACACATTACTATCTATTATTATAGGTTTTTATATTTTTATAAAAGGAAAACCAATTAGACCAAACATAGGGGTATAAGCTAAAAAATGCTTTACCTTTCTTTATCAGCTTTACCCCCAAATTAAGAAAGCAATGCTCAACTGTAAGAGCTAAGGTCTGTTGAGGACACTGATCTTTGGAAGAATATCTTAAACTCCTAAGAAAGTATGAGGAAGATGCTTGGCAGGGTCTGGTCAAAGCAGATGAACAGAGAGCTGGAGCAGAGTCCTGCATACAAAGATGGGACCCTGTTGAGAGTCTCAGCTCTGCCTAAGAAGGAAAGGGGGCAAGTACGGTGTTTAAGATAGGACAGGAACAGGCTTAACTGGGAGGCAACAAGTTCATTCCCAAACTCTGAGTTGATCTCTGGGTTAGTCAGGGAACCAGAGTGAACTGAAAGAAATGAAAAGGATCTCCTGCAGCAAGGAGTGCTGGCCAGAAGCAGCGTGGTTCAGGTAGTCATGGCCAAGCTTGAGAGATCAGTACTGACTGCTGGACTAGTGAGCATTGGGAGGGAAATGTCACATCAAAGCCTACATGACACAGTCACATCCCCAGGCTGCCTATGAACTCTCTAATGCCCACCTTGAGGAGACTAGACAGGGGCAAGTTAGTTTCTGGAGCTCCTTCTTTGATTGTGCTAAGTCTTTGAGACTTGATGTCAAGTTAACACAGCACATCTCAGTTAGGACTAACCATGATTCAACAAAGCACTGATTGTGCCCTCCTCAGAGAAAACACAGTGTTTGGCTACAAGGGAAAAGCCATGCTTCAAACATGGTTGAGCAGCAAAATACAAGGAGCCCACATCCCTGAGGATTTGGAAATCGACGACCAAAGCTGAATAATATTTCCTGGCTCCATTTATGGTACAGAAAGGGGGAAAATGACTTCTATCTCCTTTTAAACAATTGTCATATTTGGCTTTCTGCTATTTGGAGAAGAACGGAATTCTAACTTACTTCCTGCACAGTTGTCCCTCTGTATCCTCTGATAGTGGTTCAGGATTGCAGTGGATACTGAACTCTGCAAACGTGAAAACTCCTTATTCAAAATGCTTGATATTTGCATATATCCTATATATTCATCCATAAATTTTAAAACCACTTCTAGATTACCTATATTATCTTTTGCAATCTTCTGCTTGTGCTTGGTGGACTCTTTGATGCAGAGCCCATGGATCTAGGGGTGAGGCAGCTGGGTTGTGTGCCCACATCCATCTCTCTAGCCCTGGGATGGAGCAAGTACATTAGGGAAAGCTGTTCAGAGCAGTAAGGATTCCAAAGAGCTGATGTACTGCAGACTTACATGATCTTGTTTGGTCTTTCTGGTGTCTACCAACACTTACAAATCAGAAATTTCACATCCATGTATACTTTTCCAGTTTTTCCTCAGAATATCAGATAACCCAACAAAGCTGAGCAACAGATTAGTACAAGGTGGTCACATGACATAGGGCCTAAAGCCTCCACTTGTCACCAACCCTCACTTCCATCTGTTTCTTTCTTTTTTTTTTTTGAACCAGTGTTTCTCTGTGTTGCCCTGGCTGTCCTGAAATCTGCTCTGAAGACCAGACAGTCATCGTCAAACTCAGAGATCCACCTGTCTCTGTCCCCCAAGTGCTGGGATTAAAGACACGTACCACCACATCCAGCTTTCAGCCCTCACTTTCTAAAGTGTCACTGTTCACACCCTGACACAGGTAAATTGAAGGCATGGTGTCTGCAGCTTTGTCCAGGACCTCCATCCTTTACTATACCCTATGAGTGCAGCAGTTCCCAGCTGCCCCGTTCTACAGACTTCCTCAGGATTATTCCCACTCAACTGTGAGATGCCTCCCTGATAGACTAGGTACCCTTCCTCCTAAGAGGCAGACACCGCAGATGGTTGGCTAGCATACTGAATGAAAGGCTGGAACTGGCTGTCTTGCCTTGAGATGGTATAATTCATGCTTCTGAGCTCTCCGTGCTATCGTGCTGAAGTGTGACTCTAGCTGATGTCATGTCTTATCCTAGCATCTTCCCTACTGTTTTTATTTATTTTGTTTTGTTTTGTTTTGTTTTTGAAACAAATAATATGTACCAAATTTCCCATGTTATGTTTAGCTAATAGCTAATAGATAGCAGCAAGCCCTTTATAAGGCCTGAGTTTTCAGTCTCAGGGTTAGGCAGAGAACCAGCATGAACAGAAACAGTTAAAATAGACCTTCTGCATCAGACAATGCTGGCCAGAAAAGGTCTGCTTCAAACAGTCAATCTTCAGAGATCAATACAGACTGTCAGATTGATGGTACCATGAGAAATCCAGAATCCACTGCTGTACTGGCCTAAGAGAGTTATTATTCTGAGAAAACACATGATTCTTTGTACCAGGCACCATGGGCTTACTTATCTCCTAATTGTTGCTTATGTTGGCTTGGGTGGCCTTCCTTTGTCATCAACAATGACAAGCAGGTTTCCCACAGTCAGCACTATAAAAATAGGATGAACAACTGACTGCCACCTGAAAGAGCCAATGTATAGGGGTGACCTCTTCAATTTTGTGCAGTAGAGAAGCTTAGCTTCTAGACACAAGAGGGCTATTATTTCAGGCTGATTAGACTATGCTGTGTGCATATGCATAAAACATCCGTGTAGATTCTTGGAAACCTATTTGGAGGAATGTCTTTGAGGAGAGTGTCTACTTGGTGTAACTTCAGCTCCATAGCAGTGTTCACACTAAGGGTCCACTCTATCCTGGTAGCTGCCTGCAAACAACTAAGCATAGTTGGTGGTAGTAGGACAAGGCCTTCCCCACAAGGTCTAACATAAGGGGCAATTCAGCTCTAAAGTTCCCAATTGGCTTGGCTCTGACTTCCTTAGTTCTACCATCTAAGTCTTGTCCTGCCCAATTCTCCCTCACATTCTCTTTTCACAGGGACCAGGCTCATCTCTGCTCTTAAGTTTTTTTCTACCTATTCCGGTTGCTTTCTCCATTATCCATTATGGGCATTCCTCCCATGAAACCTCGTGCAGTCTTCATTCCATCTTGATATTTGCTTCTGTTAGGACTGAGCCTGACATGTTGGACTGGGCTGGCTAAGTACAAATGAGCCTGCAGTGGAATCCCAAGTGGCAGCAATTAGAGAACAGCAAGCATCATTCAGTGATTTGGGGGGAAAGCATTTGACAGATAAACTAAGAAATTACAAAACATCACGTGAGATGTATTCCAAATATGTAGTGAAAATATATGTACAGAAAAAAAATACATCAAAACTGAGACTGGCCTGTTGGATTACAGGAGTCTTACTTTCTATCTCTGTTGTTGTTGTCGTCATTGTTACTTTTGCATTTTCAAATATTTCTGTACTAAAAACTGCTTCACTTCAAATGCTTCTCTAGAGAGGGGCATTCCAGCATAGAGGAGAAATAGTTTAGAGTTTGGGTAAATAAAGCTGGTGTGACTTTTCCATGAAGGGCTGGTAAGCATGAAACATAGAGGAGAAAACATAAAAACTTGAAAAAGATCAAACAGGGTAACTGTAGCAAACCTCTCCCTCCTAATGCATTGTTCAGTTGAATGTCTCACTCCTTCACTATCTCCTATTCTATTCCATTTCTTTCTATATTCTTTGATATTCGAGTGTGTATATCTATTATAGCTCATTCATTTATTCAACCAGCACTTGCTAAGCCCTGCATCTGGCCTTCTGTTAGGTTCTGCAGAGTCTGAGATATGGCGATCACTAATATTTGTCTCCTGGTATTCACTCTGTTGTTTTTTTTTTTTTCAGACAGTCCCATATTTTGTTCAGCATGCAATTATGTTTCTTTATAAACCTGTGGTTGATCTTTCCTTACATCTAGGAGAGACTGTGTGTTGTTGGCTGGAAAAACACTGTCAGATATTGGCTCTGTTAGCATGCCTTTGCCCTCACCCTCTGCATGTTTGGAAAGTGGACAGGATCATGGAATGAACCTGTAGAGCAAAGATCTCCCTGCTTTGTGTAGGGGATGGGAGAAGATTACCATAAGGTAATTGTGCTGGTTTATTTTATGTCAACTTGATACCAGCTAGAACTATATAAAATGAAGGAACCATATTTGAGAAAATGCCTGTATAAGATCTGGCTGGATGGCATTTTCTTAAGTAGTGATTGATGTGGGTGGGCCTACCCCAATGTGGATGGTACCATCACTGGGCTGGTGGTCCAGGGTTCTATAAGAAACTAGGATGAGCAAGCCATGATGAGCAAACCATTATACATTATTCCTCCCCTCCACGGCCTCTGTGTCAGCTACTGCCTCCAGGTTCCTGCCCTGCTTAAGTTCCTGTTCTGACATCCTCAAGGTCTGTCCTGACATCCTCAAGGTCAAAATGCCAGCGAAATAACTTCTTTCCTCCCCAAGTTTCTTTTGATCATGGTGTTTCATCATAGCAATAATAACCCTAATTTAGACAAAAAAAATATAAACAATGATGCTTACCATTTATGGAGGAAGTTGGTGAGATGATTCAGTTGGAAGGGTACTTGTTGCCATGCCTGATAGCATGAACTCAATCCCAAGGGCTTATATGTTAGAAGACAACCGAGTCTAGAAACTTTTTGTCTTATTTCCATGTATACAATGGGACACTCTTGTCCCACACATGTATGTATACACACACACACACATACACACACACACACACACACATGTGAATAGCATAAATAAATGTAATATATGTAATGAATAAAGTACATAATATATATGTATAATATAATCATTGTTATATATATTAGAATAACATGCATATATACACATTACATATATAAAGTACATGAACAAATTTCAGTTCTTTCCCAGAAAATTTGGAGGACTAGGGAGGATTTCCTAGAGGAGACAATATTTGGTTTGAGGCACGAACAGTAAGTAGAGTTACTTACAGTAAGACTGAGCAGGCACAGGGAGGCACAGTATGAGCAGGGAGCTGTTTAGAGTATCTACAGCATAGACTGGCAACAGCATGAAAAGAACACAGGCTTGGCAGGAGAAATGGAGGTCTGGGGGCAAATCCCAACAAAGGTAGGGAGATGATTGTCTTTTAGATAATGGAATAGTCCAGCTTGCATCTTAGCATCTCAACTTCAGTGTGAAAAATGGCTGGGCAGAATGGGGTTGGGTGAAGTATTACTAATGCTGTCATCCTGGAGGAGGAAGGTGTGCTTCAGATGCTCTAAAGGATGTTCTAGAAGGATGGGAAGATGGGAAAGAAAATAGATCACATACATATCTGTACCTGAAATCCAGGGTCCAACCAGAGGGAGAATCTGTAGTGTGGAAATGCTTAGATTACGGGTACTACGTTGCAGAGTCAATGGGCTCAGTGAAGCTCAAGGTAAAGGGAAATGATCTGTTTGCAGGAGCAGTGCTCCTCAGACTTCATGAATGGGTATCCCTGGATAGCAGCAATGCGCAAGTGACACAGAAGAGGATGTCAGAGTCGAGTGTACAAGGGAAGGAACGTAAACTGTTAAGCCGTCATATTGTCTCCTAACAGGGAAGATAGACATGAGTTGTTTAGCTGATTTACCACCACCACTAACAACGAACTCCACATATAAACATACAAAATGCCTATTATGTGAACATAATCTGGTGAGCCCAGATTATAGCTAGTGTACCCCCATTTAGAATGGGTCCCAGGGATGAACTTAACTGATATGGTGAGAAAATGATAAAAAGACATAGACACAGACACATGGGCACACAGAAGTTTAGGGCTTTCAGCTAGAGAAACCACAGCATCCAACAAACTTAGTGTATTTGTTGTATATAGTCTAATGGGTGTGGCATACAGCTAAACAAGAAGGCAGGGTTATTACATGTAGATCAACAAGGAGCCAAAGTGTATGGGATACAGCTGATTAAGGGGACAGATGCAGCTAATTCTGGTAGAGCTGTCTCTAGGTTGTAAATATCAGTGGGGATGAAGGCTGATGGACATTTTCTGCACATGCTATCAATATCCACATGCACTAGAAGAAAAGCTTTTGCCATTTCCCTCTTGACATAGTTGGGGCCATGTCAACAGCACACACTCATTCCCTCAGGACCTCACACATTCAGGGTTTCCTCCCTCCACAATGCTCTCCAGGAGTTGGCCCCCACCATCCTGCAGATTCTTAATTACTCATTTCTCTTTTAGTCCTTTAGGTTCTTCAAAGCCTGTATCCTTCCCACATCTACACATTCACTCTCACATCTTAATCAACAGACATCTGAAAACACCATCTCTTACAGACAAAACATATCAAGAGGATGGAAATCAATGTGACTGCTAGGGTTAATTCCTTTATGTGACCACCCCTCACCCCCTGCAACCAGTGTATCCATTTTCCAGTGACTTATGGTAGAGGTTATCTATTTAGTGGACAGGTTTTCTAGGCTCAAATCTTGCTTTTCTCATCAACCAGGATACTAACTGGCAATGTCCAATGTCCAGTTCTTGTAAATGGGTCTGACAACCCCATCTTCCAGTGGTATTTCAGAAGCAAAATCTCTTTGTCAAAAAAGCTCTTTGTCAAACACTTAGGAGATCAGCACATGCAACGCCCAGGATATGCAAGCTGTATTGCTATTATCTGTCACAGAAATGACACAAATCCAAACCAGAGCCAGGACCCACCATGGCACTGTCACCTACTTCAGAGACCAATACTTTTTGCCCCAGCTGTGCCCTACCAAGGTCTAGCTTTCTTTTTCTTTTTTTTTTTTTTTTCAGGACACAGGTGTTTATTGAATCCAGGCCCAGCCTGGCCTACAGCTCAGAATAAAGGGGCTCAGGGAAGGCAAAGGTTATAAAACTGCTTTAATGGAAAGTCTTCCCCCTCCCCCAATACCCCATCTGGAATGGGGTAGATGTGGCCAGGGCTGGCCCCAGGACAATACTGAGCCTGTAGTCGGTACCAAAATATACATCTGTCACCATAAAAAACTGCTGCACCGCCTCAGCCCCACAGGTATAAAATCATAAATATTTACATTCTTCCACGCCTTTCACAGAACCAGGGTGCAGGGAAGCCCTCCCACAGAAATATGCTAGGATGGGGGCGGGGCGTCCGGGAGGGACATTAAGGCCTAGAGGTCATCCCCTCAACTGGGCAGTCAGAGGCGGGCAGAAAACAGAACTTTGGTCCAAAATTTGAAGATAGAAACCCACAAGCCTCAGAGCTATTTCTCCAGCCCTGGCCTGGGCCCACCTGCAAGTTGGTCACTGGAAGGAAGGAGCACAGGGGACAGAAGCTTAGAGTACACACATACAATTGTATCATTGCTATAAAAAGTTACTTAAAACTATATCTCTTGCATATAAATGGAAAAGACTCAGGTATTTGGTCAAGTGGAAATATTGCTAGGCACAGGTGTCTGTGACCACAAGGAATAGAATACAAAGGTCACATGAGGCTCGGCAGCTGAGGACGGCCTGGGTCCTCTGGGCTGACGAGGGACATGGGAGAATCATATCTCTTGACTATAGGGTGTAGGTGAGTGGGCCCAACTCTTGCACAGCATTGGGGAGCCTATGTATAGGCCACCTGGCTCACCTGCAGGTCTAGAGAAGGTCTAGCATTTTTATTAAGTTCATCTTGCATCTGCACTGGTGCTATTACAATATCTTTGGTTGAACGGTCACTTAATTAAAAGCATAGAAGAAAAGGAGAGAAGAGAAAGGAAAAGAGACAGATATATCCAGAAAAGGGAGTAGGACCCAAAGAGGAAGCCTGTGGGAGGGAGGGTTGAGATCTGTTTGGTTTATCATTAACCTAGAAATTTGAAATGTGAAGGCTTTGAAATGGCTACATTGTGGTCTAGCCAACGTGGAATGGAATTTCAGGAACTACACAGGAAGAATACTGTCCTTAGTCCGCTATGACTGTCTCAGAGCTGCAGGCACTGAAGAGGAGGTCTCACAGTCCCAGTGGAGGAGAGATCTCAAAAGATGATTCAAGCCAGTAGTTATCAAATTGTGAAGGCTCAGGGCTCTTCTATAGAAAGCTAGAAAGGGCTTCCAAGAACTTTTCCTCCTGTGGATTGCACAAACTATATTTACTGCACAGATATACAAATGGAGAGACTTTAAATATACTGATTTTAAGGTAAGAATAAGTTCATGAATATTATAACATTTTAATGAAAATAACTATTTTTCCAACACTAAAAAGAATGACAGACAGGAGTTTCAGGATTTACATTTCTGCAAACCTTCATGTCTGGCTCAACAGAAGATAGGTCTCTGTTCTTTCAAGTTGCTCTTGCATTCAACCCAGGCCAATCTTTTGGCAGTGTGGGTAGGTCCTGAAAATCTCTATTACACTCCAGGGTAGGGGGTTAAAATAGCTTGGCATTGTTGTGAATGACATTTGACTATATGGTCCTTTAAAGGGATCCTGAGGTTCTCCAGGTATGTTCCTATTGTACCTTATAATTGGCAGCTTGATACATGCTATTCCAAGCATTCTCCATGAACTGTTTGACACTACAACTTGATGTTTAGATTAGCATAAAACTGACTAAATGTGTAGAAACTTCTAGAGTTATTTTATAGCAATCTTAAGTCTCTTGACTCTAATAGCAATAAATCAAGGCTTTGTCTTGTATATTTTCTCCTGTATCTCTTCTTAGTAATTTAAGTTTATTATGCTGTATTTTACAAAAGAATCAGCATATAATGGATTGCAAATTAAGAAAGACAAAAGGATCTTTCGTCACATTTTTTACAACAATCGTCTAGCCTGGTGCTTTGCTGGGCCAGCAGGAATACTGGAGCATATATTCAAGCTACGAGGTCCCCAGCTTCATCCCAGGCCAAGTGAATCAGAACCCTGGGGAAAGAGCCCAGTAATAGGGTATAGACTTGAATCAATGGAGTAGCATTTTCTGTATGGTATGTTTGAGGAATGACTCGCTTAAGCCCAAAAAAGACAGAGGCACCATATGGTAGCACTCATCAAATGATATTGCTTCATTTCTCTTTCCTAAATTAAAATTAATTCAACAGTGAAACAGGTCAGTTTTCAGGAAAGCATAAGTTATGGATTAATGGTTTTTCCTTTAGGCTGAGTTATAATCTGGAGCTAAAACCAGAGCCCTAGTTTCTGCCAGTTTGGAATTTCCAGCATAGTTCGCTTTGCACCACCCCACTAGCATAAAATCTGTGTGGCATTGAGTCTGAAGGAGACACCCTCCAAAGGGGCAGGAAGGAGGAGCACCTCAATGGAAAATAGTGAAGCAATTAAACAAGAGCAGCTGTGGCAGCAGCTGACGTCAATAGCTGGACTTCTCCTAGTTCTGAAGAGAGCCATACTTGGGGAAGGGAGCCTGGAGAGGACATCACTAATGTAACTGATGCCATCTCTCTGTCATCAGAATTTGTCAAGGGTAGAAAGAGACTGTGGAGGGGGCCTATGGAACTTTAAAACAATATCTTCATAAAATAAAAAAGGGGGAGATATATCCCCATACACCACAAATTTATTTAAATCATGCTATTTTTATTTTCATTTTTATTTTTTTTAAATTTGGATGCCAAGAAACTTTCTGCTGATTATCTATGGCACTCTACCACTAGGCATAAGACATGATCCAGATCAGGTATTTAATACGGGGAAGAGGGCATGTTTGTGTTTTTGTGCAGGATGCTGAAGGAGCATGGTGGCTGCCAGAGTAATGGGTGAGACATGCTGATGCCAGGAAAAAGAATGATGCTGACCTGTGAGTTTGCTGAGTGCCCTGACAATGGGGACTGGAAAGCTGTATTGGGCATATGTTCCTGAACCACCATTGCTTACATACACCCCTGATGGGACAAGCTGTCTTTCCTAAAGTTTGTAGACTTTGTGGAACAGAGAATCAAAAAGAGGAGTTATTATTATTGTATTATCAATCAAAAAGAGGAGTTATTATTATTGTATTATTCTTAAATGTGACCAGTTATTTAGACTCAATCATGTGCTGGTCTATAAATCAATCCAATATTGGAAATAACAGTCTTCATTTGAAAGTCTGGTTCTGGACACTTTCAGAGACATATATGGAAATTAGTTCAGTTCTCTATGATCTTAGCAAGTTGGGGCAGGATCTGGATTTTTTTGTTTTTGTTTTTTGTTTGTTTGTTTGTTTGTTTGTTTTCAAGACAGGGTTTCTCTGTGTAGCCCTGGCTGTCCTGGAACTCACTCTGTAAACCAAGCTGGCCTCGAACTCAGAAATCCACCTGCCTCTGCCTCCCAAGTGCTGGGATTAAAGGTGTGCGCCACCACCGCCCTGCAAGGATCTGAATTTCAAACAGGTATACCACATGTGTTAAGGCTCTTTTAATTGTCAAGTTAAAATTACTTTTGTTTCTTCTACAGTCTTTAATGTAAGTTGCATTGATGGTACACCTTCTAGTTGTGTTTATGTTTGAAATCCGGCATGTCAGTTATGGAGTTCTATCAACCAGCTTTTGTTTTATTGCCCTGAGTATCACAGAACGTTGGTATTCTAAAAATAGCTTACAACTACTGGAAGAAGTGAATCAGGCTTTAAGCAGAAGCAAGAGGGTAGTGGGCTTGATTATTGCTGGTATAACAGCTTTAATTACATTAATTGCTAGCACCACTGCTTCTGCAATTGCTTTGACACAAGAAGTTAAGACAGGTACTTTTGTTAATCATTTAGCAAAATTGTTACTAATGTGTTGAATATACAAGAGGATTTAGATAGACATTTGGAAGAACAGATTGATGCTCTGTATCCTATTCAAATTATTGGAAGGAGGTTCAGAATTTAAGGGTAAGGAGCCATCTCAAGTGTCATGTCAAATACCATTGGATTCATGTTAGTTCTAAAATTTACAGTGGTAGTCATTATAATTAGGAAAGCAAGTTCTGAATGTCTCCACGTTTCTTTAGATTGTGATAGGTGGGGAAATGGAACAGTTGAACTGACTACTTAAAATCTGTCATCAAGACTCTGCCTTTGAAGTAGGAAAGTGAAATGATGCTTGTTTCATACACAAAAGTTATATACAATTATATGTATAGTAAATATATTTACAATACATTTATGATATTATAGATAATATAATTTAGGGCTGGAGAGATGGCTCAGTAGTTAAAAGCACTGACTGCACTACCAGAGGTCCTGAGTTCAATTCCCAGCAACCACATGGTGGGCACACAATTATCTGTAATGGGATCTGATGCCTTCTTCTGGTGTGTCTGAAGATAGCAACAATGTACTCTCATATATATAAATAAATAAATCTTTAAAAATAGATAACATACTATGTAATATACAATATATTTATAATATAACATATGTACAAATCTAAGTTTCCCATGACTGTATATGTATGTGTATACACTTGTGTATATGTGAATATGTGAATTACATTTCTTTCTTCCCCTCCCCTTCACTTTTTCCTGAAAATGCAATTGTAGACAATATTCATTTGTGTCTACAGTCTTTAAAGCTCATTTAGCTTTTGTATTTGTGTGTGAATGCATGATGTAGGGGGAAGCACGTGTATGGGAGTCCGAAGGCAACTTTCTGGAGTCATTTCTCCCCTCCCACCTTCATGTGGCCCCCAGGAGTAGAACTCAAGTCTTCGGGTATATGAGGCAAATGCCTTTCCATGCTGAGTCACCTTTCAGGCTGCGCTGTCCTTTGTTCAACATGACATGTTCCAGCAGAAGGCAAGTAGTTGGACACTGAAGGATTTACATGTTTTTTCTTAAGGAAAATATGAGAAATATGTGTCTTGTGTATGGTTGTGGAAAGCAGCTCTGTCTTGTGATTAGGGGCTCTTTACCCCTCACCCAGCTTAAGTAGGTAGAGCTTACTCTATTTCCATATCTCCCTCTTCAAAGCTTCTTGCTTATTTCTCAGTTTGCTTAAATGTCCTTTAAGTTCAAGTTTCCTTATATGTCTATGTGTGTGCATGTGCATGCATGCATGGATGCTCTTGTGTGTGTGTGAGTGTGTGCATGTGAGTGTGTGTGTGTGTGTGTGTGTGCTGGCAGAGAGAGCATGGAGAAAGGAACTCCATAGGACTTCTTCCAGCCTATATTCCATGGGGGAAATGACAGGTGTTGCTGACAGGCAGTTGCAATGAGATAAGAGCTAGCTTGCAATGCATAAGGCTCTGGGAGCCTCCGCAGCCCCCAGCTGTGATGGACAGAGTGGAAAATAGAGAAGTGGTGTGGCAGAGTGTGAATGACGATGGAACTACAGCTCAGGCTGGCCCAGTAATGAAGGGACCACCCTCTGAGGAGACCTAAGTCATTACTGTCCTTCTAACTGCCACCCTCTGGAATGCTCAGGGAGCTTGCAAATCCCAGAGCAATCCGTTCCCCATTTCTGCTAGAAGAAAAATGAGAAATCATACACCGAGAGGAATAAGTAATTTCTGGCTGTCTTCTTAAAAATACATCAAGACCCCACAGAGAATATGCTTTCAAATCAAGGCCTTTAGATACCAGGCAGCTGGGCAGCATCTGCTGCTGAGTCCATGCTGCCTGACAGCTTCCCATAAAATTCCTGAAGGAAGAGGGTCTATTACTAATAAAACCTGCCCTCTGAGTCTCTCTTGGCTGAGCATTGCCCTGGGAGCCCTTTATTCCTCCCCTGGCCTGTTCAGAGGTTAACAAGCTACTTTTTTCAAGGGCAGCACCAAAGTAAAGCACGACTCTTTTTACTCTCCATGAGAAATGAAGATTTGTTCTCTCCCAAACTGACAGTAGAAATATTTTAAGACCTTGACTGGTATTCAAAAAGATCCGAGTGTGAATTCCCTAGGACTGAGAGCTTTGGGGTAAATGCGTATATCGTGGCATGACCTGTGTGGCAGCCTCTGGTACGGTTAATTCCAGAGGTCAAGTTGACTTGAGTTGATGGATGCCTGGAGACAGGGAAGCACAGTTTCTATGTGTCTGTCAAGGTTTCCCAAGGAGGCCAGAAAGCGAGTTTGTGGATTGAGAGATTGGCTTTAATATAAAGGGTATGGTCCGTTTTGTCAGGAGCTCAGGGAGAAACTGACCAAGTAAGGAAGTCACAAAACTTCAATGCTGGCACACTGCCTCCCTGCCCTTGAATCATCAGAAGTTCAGTGTCTTAGCCTTTAGACCCCAGGATTTGCATCCATGGTCTGTGAGGACTATAGGCTTTCAGCCTCTGGGTCTGCCTCATCTGCGGTCCTTGGTCCTGAAGCTTCCAGGATCCCTCACCACTGCACTGCATTGTTTAAAATGGTCACCAAAACAAGCACAGGTTCCAAGTGTAGAACTTACTTTCCAACTCTCAACTGGTACATGACCGAGGACCTGTGGGCATGTCTTAAAATCCTCAGAGTAAAGAAAGAAAACTGGCTAGTTGTCTAGTTAGGCTCCATTTTTATCTCTTGAATAACCGAACACTTACATGGGACAGTTACTTCACATTTTTTGTTTGTTTGTTTGTTTTAGTTTTAGAAATGGTGTTTTTTTTTATTTTAACATTTTCATATTTTGATCATACTCTAATGTTATTTGGTTAATGGTTTAGTCTCTGAAAGTCCCAAGGGTCCAGGTTAGTTGATTCTGTTAGTCTTCCTGTGAAGTTCCTATCCTTTTAGAGGCTGCAATCCTTCCTCCTATTCTTCCATAAGAGTTCTCAAGGTCCATACACTGTTTGGCTGTGCGTGTCTGCATCTGTCTGAGTCAGCTGCTGGGTGAAGCCTCTCAAAGGACAGCCATGCTAGACTCCTGTCTTCAAGCATAAAAGACTTTTATTACTAGTGCCAGGGATTAATAGTTATCCATGAGATGGATCTCAGGTTGGGCCAGTTTGTGGTTGGCTGTTCCCTCTGTCTTTGCTTCATCTCCAATCTCTGCAATTTCTTGTAGACAGGATAAGTTTGGGGTAGAAAGTTTTGTGTGTGGATTTGTGTTTCTATTGCTTCAGTGGTGTTCCTGCCTGACTACAGGAGGTGGTGGCCTCTTCAGGTTCCATATCCTCAGTTCTGTGGATCACAGCTAAAGACAACCTCATTGATTCTTGGGCACCTCCCCCATCCCAGGTCTCTGTCTCTCTCTCTTTTTTAAATCTACTTTCTATGACTGGTTTTGAGGATGGGCTTCTAAGGAAAATTAAGGACAAGTCACTGGTCAAAGTCTTATGAAAACATATTTAAAGAATTTGGTGGGTAGATGTGAGTGTGTTTCTGGGTGCTTATAGATGCACATGCATGTGTATGTATGAGTGTATGTGAAGGCCCTTTCTGAGATCTGCCCATCTCTATCTCCCTTCTTCAGGCATTGGGGAAGGTATCAAAGATCCAGACTTGGGTCCCACCCTCTTGTGTCAGCCACGTTATTGACTGAACTATTTACCCCGTCCCTAAAAGCTTGTGTCTTTCTTTTTTATTTTCTTCTTTACTCTTCTTTCCTGGAATTCAGATGACAGTGATGTATCTCCAATGACTGCTTCGAGACTGTGAAGGCAACAGTGAGGATGAAAGTGTATGTTACTGATGATAAATGGGATACTGATAGACACTGTGGGGCCAGTGTACCAGCCCTGACTAACTTCTTGCTTTGGATTTGAGATTGGGAGAGAATAAACTAGTCGTCAGTTCATTTGATAATTTTTCATCATTGTAAATCCCCAAATGACCTAGGGTATGAGAAGAAGCCACCAAAATTAAATGGACCTTATTTTGGTAAATAAAATGACCTCCTGACAAACAAAGAAGGTGGTGGAGGACAGGGTGGTAGATTATGTGGTTAAAGAAACAGCAGGGAAGTGAGGAGGGGTCTGTGGTGAAGAACGTGATAGCAAGTTAGATTTTTAAAAGAATCTCTTCCTGGGGGTTACTTGAAAATTACATGTAATGATTCCAAAGGAAGCGAGAACAGAAATGGAGGTGAGCAGACGGAGTGGGGTGACATTTTGATATTTCACAATAATGGGCACTGAGCTACTGCCCTACTCTGCACCTCAGTTAGTAAATGGCTGCAGAGACACAAACTACATTTAAGTCAAGAACTACCTGGACACATTCAGCTGATCTCACAAATGTCTACACCTTAGTCAAGACACAAAGCCATCTTCATCCGGTGAAGATGCTTCTGTTCACATCATCATCATCATCATTATCTAATCTTTTTTTTACAGTCCAGTCATTATCCCCCTCCAGATCTGCCCCCTACCATTCCTCATCCCATTCTTTCCCCTCACTTCCCCCTCCCTGCCCCCCCACCCATCTCCAAGAAGAAGTCCCCCATCCCCGTACCCCCACTCCACCAGACCTCCCCGCTCCCTGGGGCCTCAAGTCTCTCAAGGGTTAGGTGCATCTTCTCTCACTGAGGCCAAACCAGGCAGTCCTCTGCTGTACATGTGTCAGGGGCCTCATATCAACCGGTGTAGGCTGTCTGATTGGTGGCTCAGTGTCTGAGAGATCTCGAGGATCTAGGTTTGTTGAAACTGCTGGTCTTCCTATGGAGTCACCCTCTCCTCAACTTCTTCCTGCTTTTCCCTAATTCACCCATAGGAGTTTCCAGCTTCTGTCCATTGGTTGGGTGTAAATATCTGCATCTGACTCTTTCATCTGCTTGTTAAGCCTCTCAGAGGGCAGCCATGCTAGGCTCCTGTCTGTAAGCACACCATAACATCAGTAATAGTGTCAGGCCTTGGGGCCTCCCCTTGAGCTGGATCCTAATTTGGACCTGTCATTGGACCTCCTTTCCCTCAGTCTCTTCTCTGTTTTTTGTCCCTGCAGTTCTTTTAGACAGGAACCATTCTGAGTCAGTTTTTTTCTGGATTGGCAACCCCATCCCTCTACTTGATGCCCTGTCTTTCTACTGGAGGTGGACTCTATGTGTTACCTCTCTCTACTTTTGGACATTCCATCTAAGGTCTTTCCTTTGAGTCCTAAGTGTCTTTTACCTTCCAGGTTTCTGGTACATTCTAGAGGGTTCTCCCTACTTCCTACCTCCTGAGGTTGCCTGTTTCTATTCTTTCTGCTGGCCCTCAGAGCTTCACTCATGTCCTCCACCCCAATACCTGATCATGTTCCCCTTTTTTAGTTCCTGTCTTCTCTCCTCTCCCACCCAATCTCTCCCTTCCTCTGCCCCCATGATTGCTTTCTTCTCCCTCCCAAGTGGGACTGAGGCATCCTCAACTCGGGCCTCACTTGTTAATCCTCTTGAATTCTGTGGATTGTATCCTGGGTGTTCTGTACTTTTTTTTTCTTTTGGCTAATATCCACTTATTAGTGAGTACATATCATGCATGTACTTTTGGGTGTGAGTTATCTCACTCAGGATGATATTTTCTATTTCTATTCATTTGCCTGAAAAGCTCATGGTGTCTTCATTCTTAATAGCTGAGAAGCATTCCATTTAGTTTTTACAAGATGGTTCAGTAGGATGTGATTCCTTGATGCTGGAAAATGAAACCTACATGGGTCATAGGAGACCAACTTGCACCTGCTCGTTATTATTATTATTATTATTATTATTGGTTTGGGTTTTTGAGACAGGGTTTCTCTGTGTAGCCCTGGCTGTCCTGGAACTCACTCTGTAGACCAGGCTAGCCTCGAACTCTCGAACTCAGAAATCGGCCTGCCTCTGCCTCCGCATCTGCTCATTATTGATGGAGTCAGAAACCATTAAAACTGAATGGTCTTGAGCCAATGTTTCATCCTGCCTTAAAGTTATGAGAAATGGTTTACTCCTAGGACACCCAAGGTGGCTGTGGCACTTCTAAATGCAAATGGGAAATGGCTTTGATATATAGAAAATAAAAATTCTAAAAAACAGATGAGCCAGGTCAGTACCCTTGACCTCTGACCTTCCTCCAGCTCTTACCTTCAGCCTTTCTGTGGACAGAGATTATGAGAGACAGCAAGCAGTTGGGCTACTGAGGGCTGCCCTTGTCTAGGTATGTGATTCCCAGCTAGTAGTTTAGCCTCTCTCTGAGTCCCATATAAAATTGTAAAGTTGTCCCATACAAATCATAAAAACTTCTGAGATTTTTTAGGTTTGAAAGTCAACCTTGAAAAGTGATAAGAGCAGTACTGGAAAATTTTTTTTCTTTTTTGTTTTTTCGAGACAGGGTTTCTTTGTGTATCCCTGCTGTCCTGGAACTCACTCTGTAGACCAGGCGAGCCTCGAACTCAGAAATCCGCCTGCCTCTGCCTCCCAAGTGCTGGGATTAAAGGCGTGCACCACCACTGCCTGGCCGAAATGGTTTAAACACTAATTTTAGTTTATCAGTTCTTCTTTGGGCATCACAGCTCCTTTGGAGACATATGACTTGCTTTTTCTTACATTACTAATCTAATGTCATACACATAATAAGGTGTTCAATTAAATAACTTCTACTTGAGTTTAACACCCTCTTGCAAGGAGTCACTTTGGGGAGAGGGTAGCTTGTCCATCAATATTTGTTCCCTGTATGGTTGTATGAGAGCCGGTGGGACCTTAGGAGGCAGGGGCTGAGGTCGGGTCCTTAGGTAACTGTGGGTATTTCCTCAGAAGGAATAGGTAGTTCTGATGGTACCTTAAGTTATTCCCCCTGCTTTTCTATTCTTTTTGGCTTCCTATGGTTGTACCATTTCTTCCAAATGTACCTTCAGTTATTATGTCATTTCATGTTAGACTCCCACCTGAACTATGTTGACCAGTGCTATCTTCAGAAATGTGAGCTAAGTAAACCCTTTTTTAAAAAATTCTGTAGCCTCAGGTATTTCATTACAGTAGTAAAAATAGACTGAAACACAATGAATTGGCTCAAGAATAAACCAGAAGAGAGAAAAGCTGGAGGGAAATTGTTATTTGGATTCTCTGTTAATATTTAATAGTGCATACTCATAAACCAGAAATCCATTTTGATTTACTCATGACTTATTTTATTCATTAAGATTTGGGAGCAAAATATGTCTTAAAAGTCCATTCAGAAATTAGGTTAAAAAAAAAAAAAACCTAATCTACTTTTCCCTCCACCTAGTTAGTCTTTCTTATTAGCTAGTGCTCTGATGATATTTTCTACTTTATTTTCCAATCATGCACAAAATCACCATTGAACTCCTATTATGTGCTAGCCAATGAGTGGGCAATGTTATATAACCCTCCAGGAGGTTGCAATCTAGGGCAAAAGCCAACTTTAAATAATCACACTAAGCCATGAAGTGACCCCAACCAGTTCTCTAAAGAAAAATTGAGTTATGTTTTCCTAGACAACCAAGGCGTGTACGTGTACATATGCAGTGCACACTGGGTTTAGTGTGCCCATATCACTATGTGATTACATGAATATGAATACCTAAACAAATGTCTGCCCCATATTCCTAAATTGGGAATTTTATGGATCATAATGATAACCTGAAACAAAATTTGCTTTTATGTGACATTGATATGAGGATAATCAATCACCATTTCTTTGTACGTATCTCACTTCTTGCTTCTTCTCACGTATCAATTACAGTTGACATTAGTAGACATTAGTAGCATATACTGTATCTAATGCTTAGATACATCCAAAACGTGTACAGTAGGAGCTGCTGTCATTAGAGCTATTTCCAGACGAGGAACCAGGACAAGGGAAGCTCAGCCCCTTGTCTGAATTAAATTATGGTGAGCTGTATGTCCATTTCTGCATCAGACATAATAGGGAAATGGATTCTGTGAAAGGCATCCATGTGAAGAATTTGTAAGGAGATACAGGAAGCAAGGATGTGGTGACAGCCCACACAGTCACACAAGAAGTGGGATGGGAGGGGTAGGAGAGTTGGCTGAAATTGCTGTCATTTCAAAAGAGACTTCCATCCCATCATCTCTCATCTCAGCCCCTCCTAGTATTTCCAGTCTTGAGTTACCAGTTGTCTTTTGGATACTTCATCCTCTACCCTCTCGCCATCTTCTGCTTTATTCCTGTCTTCTCATCCTTACTTATGGTGTGAATTTCAGATCTAACTTCACCTTTTCCTGCCCTCAACGTGAAGTTACTCGCCAGATGAATGTATTACATCTGGTTCTAGTTTCCTTTATGTTGCCATGCTAAAACACTGTGACAAAAAGCAAATTTGAAGAGGAAAAGGTTTATTTGGGTTATACTTCCAGGTCACAATATAAATGGAACATTGAGCGAGGACAAGGCGGAACTTAAGCAAAGCCAAAGCAGAAACTGTGAAGATGAAGAGATGCTGTTTACTGGCTGGCTTCCTCTGGTTTATGCTGAGACAGTCTGGCCCAGAGGTGGGAGTGCCCACATTGAGACAGGCCTTCCAGCCTCAATCAGTAATCAAAACATTTCCCAACAGATATGGCCACAGGGCAGTCTGATCTGGGTCTCAATTCTTCACTGGAGGCCCTCTCTTCCCAGGTAACTCTTAGTTTCTTTTTTTGTTTGTTTTTTTGTTTTGTTTTTTGTCTAATAGGCAATAAAAACTAACCAGGACAATCTTCAAATGTCTTGTTTTAACTCCAGGTCATTTTGTTCTGAGGCTTCTCTCAGGAATTGTGTACTTCCTGTGCCTCTTACGAGATGTGCCTTTCTTCACAAACATTCCTGAAAGCCTGTTACAACGCTGCATTTCCTGATGTTTCCCAGCCTAGGCACTGAGAATGATTTCTGTTTGACATGTGTGTAGCTCAGGCTACACCGAAGACCTCAAGGGCCTTATGGGGCAGGGAGCCGGATCAAGTTTATTCTCTCTAGTTGAACTCTGAAGTATTCATCTTTAAAAATGAACATGGAAATTCCTCAGGAGTGCTTTGACTCCCCATTTTCATGCTAGCAGACCCTGCAGAGAAGCAGGCATCCAACTGCCCTGAAGTAGTCCATGAAGAAAGCCAGCTGCTCTGAGAATCAAAGGCCAACTCTTTCCAGGGCTGGTGCCAACTTCTACCTCTGTGGCATATGTGTTATGTGGACAGGCTTGGGGAAAGGATGCAAGTATGTGCCCAGGTGTGAGGGCAGGTAGTATCTAAATCTCCCAGGGCAAGAGACTGGAACAGTGTTGTCCATCCTGAGAGTCCTAAAATCTTCTAGTAACTGGAACCCTTTTTTTGTAGGACTGAGTTTAAAATGAAATTCATTTCCACATTTGTATCAAATATTAATGACTACCAATATTTGCCAAAAACTTTAATGAGTTTAAATTCATTTCACATATGGAATCTCATTTAGTCCTTATGAGGAGTTCAAACTAAGATATTATCTCACCGTGTGTGTACCCTTCAGAGTTCTTGTCACAGTGAGAAATTAGGCATTTCTCTTGAGAGTTTCTTAAGTAGCTATCTTTCCTATTAAATTGTAAGAGCCAAGAGAGCTGGGCTGGAGAGATGGCTAAGCAGTTAAGAATGATTACTGCTCTAACAGAAGACTAGTTTGAATCCCAGTATTCGGCAGCTAAAAACACATAACTCCAGTTCCAAGGGAGCCAATCCCTCTATCCTTCTCTGTGCGGGGCGCGCGCGTAATGGTCTCGCCGGCAAAAAACATACACACACGCACACACACATACACACCAGAATCCTTCCGTAGAAACACGTTTATTTCCCTAAACCAAAATGGTGGTAGAAGACGAGAAGGCGTGGGAAAGCACTGCCTATATACCCCAGAGCGGGGTATTCACCCCCTGATTGGCTGCTTACTCGTAGCGCGCCAAACGCCGTGGGATGGGCTTAGCTTTGGCGGGCTAACCATGGCACATGCGCAGTTTACTTGGTACTAGGAAGAATTACGGGCGACAGCGCCACCTAGCGATGGCGGACTTTGTCAGCTCTCGTGGCGGCTCCCAACACTTCTCTTCTGTTTTCTTTGGCCTGCGCGCGCGCGCGCGCACACACACACACACACACACACGCACACGCACACGCACATACACACACACACACACTTTTAATGTTAAAAAAAAACTGCCAAGAGAGAAAAAAATCTTGAATACATCCATTCACCATTCTGTGCTTGCCACCTGTATGTTTTGGGGAAGTATTAAAAATGAATGGCAAGTTCCCACGCAAGGCCCAACTACTCTCAAACCCAGTGTTCTCGCCGGCCTGTTCTTGTCTCCTGGAGACTCAGTGATTCAGAGCTCCAAAATCTCTACACCCTGCTTGCCAAATTCCCACTGGTGAGTCGCTACCATGCCAGCCCCATGTTTTAAAACCCCCACGGCCTTTTGTGGTGCACATCAGGCAAACCTATGCTTTGCCGACTATACCTTTCTCTCTGGAACCCAGACGAGCCATCACATGAAGGAAAATACAACACAAACTTAGTTCAGAAACAACAGTAACTCAATTGTTGGGTACAACAACTAAAATCCTAATCTTGTAACCCTTATTAAATCAAAATCCTCCAGTGGCAAATCCTGATGGATCTGCCATTGAAACCGGGAGACACTAGTAGCTACATCTTGTCCTCATGCTATCCCTGTCAAAAAGACCCTCTCTCTCCTGCTTCTTCTCTTCCGTATCCAACCCAGAAGTCCAGCTTACTTGCCCAGTGATTGGTTCCTTTATTCATTAGGGGATGATTCACAAGAAGACACCTGAGTGTGTGACTCATTCCTCCTTTGGAGCCCCTCCCAGGAAAGCAGAATTAGCATCAAAATACAAGCAACCCCAGGGCTATCCACAACACTATAGGAGCCCTAAGATAAACCAAGTATTCTGTGAATTGTAGGATTCAGTAAGTAAATGAATTACTATATAAATGAGGTGACTTTGTAAAGTTACTTGTAGCAAAATATTATCTGTGACTCAGGAGGCAAGATCCTCTTGCTGAAGACACCATGAATTTGAGTCAGAGAACATGGAGAAATCAAGCTGGTGTGCCCCTGACAACCTCATACTCACTTGTTAGTAGTGTTCACGGTGTTTCAAGTCATTGTGCAGGTTCCTGGAAGAAAGAAGTAACTACCAGTCTTACCCAGATATGAACCCTACGAACTACAACTACTGGCCTGATAAGATATGCCCCTTATGCAACAGTGGCAAGAATGATATGGGAATAACCAACCGCTTTATGATCGGATCTCAGGCTTGTTCCATGAGACAGATTTCACACAGGGCACTGTTAAATGAGGCCACGAACCTGTGACTAGATAGTTCATAGGCCCTAGAAAGAACCCAATGCTGCTGTTCTGCTAAATGGACATACGATAACACCTAGTGACTTATTGCTATTCTCATAGATCTGGGCATCTCTCATCTTTCATCAAAGAAGCTCCTCTTTTTGGTAGATTGTAGTAACCTGTTCGGGTCAGTCAGCAGGGTCTCCAGCACAGGAGTGAGGATACATGTTTCTAATTCTCGTTGTGTCCTTCACTGTACCCGGCTTACTGGAGCTCCAACGTTGAGGCGACACTTTGTAGCCGCCCGAGCTGCCTCACATTCGGGGGCCACTTTGTAATGGCCCGTTCTGCTGCTCAGGTCTGCAGGTCAGGGCCTAGCAAGAGAGTGGGGACAGAGATGCGAAGAATGGAGACAAGACAGGGAGTCTGATCAAGTCTCTTTATTGGAAGGAAATCCTGGGTATTTATCCCCTTTACCACGTGCCTTGCCCTCGTGGACAAGCACAGCTGAAGGCACTACGTCATGTGCCTTGCAGCGTGGATATCACGTGCACCTAGCTAGCAGCGTGGATATCAAGTGCACCTTGCAGCTGGTGGCACTAAACAGCAAAACAAGATATGTGAGAAAAACAAGATGTTTCTCAGAGTGTGCTCAGCTGTTGTGGGCTGTTGAAAACAAGTCTCTTGTCAGGGTATATGGCCTGAGATGGCTGCAAAGATGATAGCCGCTTTTGGCTAGGTGTTGGCTCCCAACAGTAGATGGCAATCAACACAAAAGCCTTCAACATAGAGAATAAGTGCCTGTGGGATGCTCATCCTTGAATAGACAGACACATCACACTCCTCTTGCTAAGACTAAGGGGTATTCTTGGAAGAGGGGCAAAGAAATTGTAAGAGCCAGAGGTTGTATAAAACATCAAGAGAACTGTGTTTTCCAGACACAACAAAGTGGCTTCACATATGGACTCATAGCTTATATAAAACCTTGCTTAGGCTAGACAAACATCTCAGCAGAAAATGGGAAACTGGGTATGAAATCCCACTATTAGCTGAGGAGCTATTGGCCTTTGGTAGCTGCTGGACTAGAGAGTGTCAGTTTTCTTTAATGATGTGACTCCTAATAAGTTTACCAATATCCAGGACAGGTCCCACTACCAAGACTAGTCGAACAACATAAACTGGACTCTGGGAAATGGGTTTTCAAAAAGAAAAAAAAACTGAAAGTATTCTAGGAAGGGATGTAAGGGTGCAAAAGGTGCTTATAAGAGGGGTTTGGGATCAGGGATGAATGTTCAAGATAAAGTGTATGGAATTCTCAAAGAATTAAAATATTGTTTAAAAAGCAAAGCAAACCAAAACAAACGAAAAATAAGTCTAGGTAAACTTGGGATACATGGCTAGATATTATCTCAAAAAAAGAAAGAAAAAGCAAAAACAAACAAACCAAAGCCCTAATCACCCTAGAAAGCAGACCAAAAGTGAAATAAACCCTCATATATATCATTTAAGATAAGATAGCCAGACAAATATTCATCCAAGGCTTATTATATTATTAAAGTAGGTGCTTTTCTTATAATTATTGCTTGTTTATTTTTACTTTATAGCCAAAATACCAACTTAAAAAAAAGAATATTGGTGTTTCATCAGCATGTATGCCTTACATTTGCATACCTGGTGCCTTCAAAGGCCAGAAGAAATGTATCAAATCTTCTGAAACTGGAGTTACAGATGATTGGTTAGCTGTTCTGTGGATGTTGGGAATCAAACCTGGGTTGTCTGAAAGAGCAGCAAGTGATTTTAACCACAAAGCCATCTCTCCAGGCTCTCAAAAACTGTATAAAGTATATTCAGAGGAAATTGGAAAGAAATTTTCAGGGAAGACCTATTCCCTTCACCTTTCTTCCCCAATGTTAATACTTTGCATAACAATAGATTTCAAAGAACAGTTTTTAAAAAGTAACTAGGAAATAGAGGGATAAGACAGACCTTCTTTCTTCAGAATGAAGCTGTTATGACTGAAAGACTCCTTTCTCCCTTAGTGAGCACGCAAAGCTATTGACAGGAGACCTGTCTTAGCTAGGGTTTTATTGCTGTCAAAAGACACCATGACTAAAACAACTCTTAAAAAGGACAACAATGGGTTACAGTTTCAGAGGTTCAGTCCAGGTACTGATCCAATGGAAACACGAAGAAAAGTTTCTCCCACAGGAGGCAGAGCTTGAGCACTAGGAGCCCTCAAAGCCCACACCCACAGTGATGCACTTCCTCCAACAAGGCCACACTTCCTAATAGTAGCATTTCCCATAGGCGAGGCATATTTAAATTGCCACAAGGCCCCAAGGCTCATCCAGGAGCACCTGGACCTGCTCCTCATCATTGTGTTCCTTGGACTATCCCAGGTCTTTGCACCCTACTCTACAACCCAGCCATTTCTCACACTTGCTTTATTGGTTTTGTTTGCTTGCTTGTTTTTTAGTTTTCTCAGTAACATAGCATGAGACATTCACTCTCAGGGATTGTTAGCAATAAGAGGAATAAACTTGACTTTTCTCACCTGTGTGAACAGTATTTACTGCAATAGACATCTCTGAAGGATTGTGCACAATGCACTGGAACCCTACTGCTCCCAGCCCAACAGTCTATATTCTGAACACCAAATAAGCCCTGGAAAACATAGATCACATCAAAGTCCCAGTGTACTATTCTTTTGCAGTGTGCCCAGGGTACTTTAGTCAGGTCAACAGACCATCTGCTCCATCTGTCATTCCTCAACATGGTTTCTTCCAGCCAAGTCTGCTACTCTCTCATAGATAAGAATGAAGCTTGTGCAGTGCCCGAAGCACACATACCTTTCTTTCTAGAGAGCTGAAGTCCCTCAAAAACGATACCCATAGCTAAGAGGCTATGCCATGTATACAGGACTATTTCAAGCTTGGCTGATCCTTGGGAATGATGCTTAATTATTGTTCTGATCTGTCTTGTCATAATTTGACTTGATTGTCTACATATTGATGCAGCTGACTCATCGTCTGTCTATTTTGGTACTGCTTACGTAGATACGGTAGACCTCATATTTGAAAGAAAATAAGAAACTTTTTGTGGATTGACAGCTTCTCCATAATAAAAAAGCAGATGTTTCCCCACTTCTTTTATTTGTATCTATTGGGGTATTATGGGACACTTCTGAATCGTCACCCCAGGCAGCCAGCTAAGGTTACAGAAGCATGAAGTTGACAAGCTGAGTAATTCAGCTTTATCTGTATTTGTGATTAGCTCAGAGACTTCTCAGTCAGCCAGATAATAAGGTGCCAAAATATGAAAATTAAAAAATCCTCAGGCTGAGAAAAATAAACTTGTCAATGTATTTTATGAAACAATGCTAAGATGTATAATTTGGTGCTTTTTAATCCCCCCAAATAAATGGTATGCACTTTCCATGTTGATCTTTCTCTAGATAAACACTTGTCTGGTACACAGTGGACCTTGGGCTGTAAGACTGCCTCAGAGGCCTGATTGGTTTATATCTCCTAGAAGTGCCTTGTATCATTTCATTTCAGAGTTGCTAGAAGACTCTTTCCCTGCATTCTGTGCATTTTCTCTCCAATTCATTAAGCGTGAATGGATTGGTCGCCCTCTTCCTACGGTGCATGGAGTCAAGGAAACAAGAGAAAATGAAGTTCACTTATCCCACAGTTTTCAAGTGCCGATGAAGTTAGACAAATGTGGTGCCACCCGGAAGGACGTTCTTCTGTAAAGCTCAGCATGTTAATTATGAAATGTGTTGGATAATTACTCTCGGTATTAGCCTGATCATATGGCACTCCACATAGATATCTGTTATACATGAACCAGTGACTTCGGCTTATGCAAATGAATGTCACCAATGACAATTTGGGCTTGAGTGATTTCTTATGAAGCATGATGACAAACAGATTGCTTCCTTTGAGGCCAGAAATGGAACAAGGGATTGTTCTGTTATCTTGGTGGTGATTACTCAGTTCTACTGTGGAGAACAGATCTAGTGTTTGAGATGTACTGCTACTGCTCAGAGCTGGGGTAACAAGGCTTTAATGTGATGGTGGGTTTCTGCTGCTGCCTGTCTCCAACCAGGGCACACCATCTTCTTAAAGCTGCACATGAGACAATTCCCCTTTTCTTTCTTTTCTGTGTATTATGTTCTAACTCTCCAAAGTAACTTACTCTCCAAAGTAACAAGCATCAGATTGAACCTAGTCTGAAGAGCCTCTCAGTAAGTGTACAGCTCCAAATTCACTGAAAGTGTTGCTGGCACTGCTAAATGTCCTTGTGAGTTCTAGTCCCTTCCCCATAGCAGTCAGCATGCTGTGCCCCAGGAGAAAACTGTTGTTGTTGTTGGTGGTGGTTTTTTCCTTCTCCCTATTTATCTTGGATATCAAGTCAACCCCAATGAGTCATCATTTATTGCATTGTGTTTGTCACCTCTCCTCAATGTCCTGGCCTCACTGTCTTTGCTCTGACACCACCTCAGCATTGGCAACAGGACAAGAATGTTGAAAAGCATATCTAAGCCGGGCGATGGTGGTGCATGCTTTTAATCTCAGCGCTTGGGAGGCAGAGGCAGGCAGATTTCTGAGTTTGAGAGTTCGAGGCTAGCCTGGTCTACAGAGTGAGTTACAGGACAGCCAGGGCTACACAGAGAAACCCTGTCTCAAAAACAACCAAACCAAAAAAAAAAAAAAAAAAGGAAATCAAATCTAAATAAACATTCTTGTGTTACATTTAATAGTTCTATTGAAATATAATTCACATACCGTATTTGAACATTTAGTATTTTTTAGTTTAGTCACCGCATTGTACAATCTTTGCTGCTACCATGTGATTTTAGGATATTTTCACGGTTTTCCATCTTTCTGTACTCTTTAGTAATCACACCCATTCTTGCTTCCCTAAAACTCCAGGATATCACTAACTTACTTTCTGTCTGTGAGTTGACTGTCCAGTACTTGTTCAACCAATGGAATAATATGGTATATGGTATCTTAGCATAATATTTTCAAGGCTCCTTCACATTGTGGCCTGTGCTAGTGCTTTATTTATTTTAATTAGCAAGTGGTAGCCCATTGTGTGAATGTGTCATGTTTGTTTATCCTTTTGTCACTTAAGATATTTAGGATTGTCTCTACTTTTTAGCTACTATAGAATAATCTGCAGAGAGGGGGAGGGGGAGAAGGAGGGGGCATTAATCATGTACTTCCACGTCTTCAAATTCTACATCAGATATAACAATTGGAGGAATTGCCGAACCAGTTTTCGTTTTTACTTTTTTTTTTCTTCGAGACAGGGTTTCTCTGTGTAGCCCTGGTTGTCCTGGAACTCACTCTGTAGACCAGGCTAGCCTCAAACTCTCGAACTCAGAAATCCTCCTGTGTCTGCCTCCCAAGCGCTGGGATTAAAGGCATGTGCCACCACCGCCCGGCTGCAAACCAGTTTTCAAAACTGTAGACAACTATAAATTCTCACCAGCAACAAATATAGGGTTCATCTGTTCCACTTGCCATTGTGAATCATATTTAAAAAGTGTTATTCATCTTAATGGATGTGAAATGGTATCTCATTGTGGTTTAATTTATGTTTCTTTAATGATGATAATGTTGAGTGTGTGTGTGTGTTGCAGATATTTGAAAAGATCTTATTTCATTACGTGAGCATTTATTTCACTTAATGGTATCTTTTAAAATATAAACATCTTGGGGCTGGAGAGATGGCTCAGTGGTTAAGAGCACTGACTGCACTTCCAGAGGTCCTGAGTTCAAATCCCAGCAACCACATGGTGGCTCACAACTATCTGTAATGAGATCTGATGCCCTCTTCTGGTGTGTCTGAAGACAGCTACAGTGTATTCATATATAATAAATAAATAAATCTTTGAAAAAAAAAAGATTTAAAATATAAACATCTTAAATTTTGATAAAATTATTCGAGTCCTTTTATTTTGTCACTTGAACATTTAGTGCTATATTTTAAAGCATTGTTTAATCCAAAGTTCTAAAGATCTACTCCCATGTTTTCTCCTGAGATTTTAAAAATCATCATTTTCAACATCTAGATCTTTGGCTGTTTTTGATTTAGTTTTGCATGTGGCTAATAAAAAGACGACTTTTATCCTTTTGCAAGTGAATAATCAATCAGCTTTTCTAAGATCATTTATTCTGCTGGGCAGTGGTGGCGCACGTCTTTAATCCCAGCATGTGGGAGGCAGAGGCAGGCAGATTTCTGAGTTCAAGGATAGCCTAGCCTACAGAAGTGAGTTCCAGGACAGCCAGGGCTACACAGAGAAACCCTGTCACAAAACAAACAAACAAACAAACAAACAAACAAAAATCATTTATTCCTCACCCCCATGTAATATTCTTAGGACCCTTGTTGAAATCAATTGATCATAAATATAAAGATTCATTTATGACTCAACTTTAGTCGATGAATCTAGATGTCTGTCAAAACGGTGGTACCACGCTGCCTCGTGGTTCTGTGAACACGGTGGTACCACACTGCCTCATGGTTTGAAATTAGAAAGTTTTGTTCCTTTTGTGGTTCTTTTTCTTTTCAAGACTGGTTTGGCTGGTCTCAAATTTCGTATGAACTCCAATATCAGGTAGGCCTTTCCTAGCCAGGATGCTAATAAGGCTTGACACTGTAGATCAGATAATCTGTTGTTTAATCTGCTAATGAGGAAGCTTTCTACTAATTAAAGATCATCTTTCATTTGATTTTTTTGATATTTTGTACTTTTGGAGTATAAATTTGGTATTTTACTGCATTTATCCCTAAGTAATTTTTCTTTTACATAGTTTTGTTTAGATTTACTCTTTTATTCTATGTATATGAGTGTTTTGGTGGCATGCATTTATGTGTACCACACGCATGTCTGATGCCCATGGAGGTCAGAAGTGGGTATTAGATCCCCTGGACTGGGCAGTTGTGAGCCTCCTTGTGGGGCCTGGGAATGAAACTCAAGTCTTCCATAAGAACAATCATTGCTTGTAACTTTTGGATCATCTTTCTAATACACAATATTTGTTTCGTATTGATGTAAGTATAAATGAAACTCTTTTCTTAAAACTTGAATTGTTTTTTGGTGATATGTAGAAGAAAAATTGAGGCTGGTCATTAATCTTGTGCTCTTAATGTTTTTAACTGAATTCCTTGAGATTTTTGTACATGTAATACAGAGATAATCTCATCCACACAGAGATAGTTTACTTTATAGTCTGTCTTGTCTTTATTTTTCTTGTTTTCTTGTTTGGAGGTGGAGTCTACACCTCCAGCTAAAACTTCCTGTATTAGTTACTTTTCTATTGCTGTGACAAAATACCCTGACAACAGGCAAGTTAGTGGGGGCAAGGTGGTGTTTATCTCAGCATATAGGTCCAGAGGGGATGCAGTCGAGCAATATATACTCATGTATGTATATACTCAAAGCCAGCTCCCGGGGACAAGCTTGCCCAATGAGGCTCCATGTCCTTGAGATTCCATCGCCTTCATAAACAGTTTAACCATCTCCCCTGCACAGAACACATTTTTAGTGTGTTGCTCCTCTGTGTACCCACTGGTTTCCCTTGCCCTACTGTGGTAGTAAATTCTCTCTGTCTCCTTCCTCTGTTATCTCAGTCTACACCTCTGCCTCTGCCTCCAGCTCCCTCTCCCCACCTATCTATCTATCTATCTATCTATCTATCTATCTATCTATCTGGCCCACTTTTCTCTCTAGCTCTCCTTGCTGCACAAACAATATCCTGCTGAAGATCCTTACTCTAAAATTCTGTGCAAGAATTTTCCTGGAACAAAAAAGAGAGGTTTTACTTTTTTAACCTTTAAACAAGTTTAATTTATTGGACTAACATCACTTCATTTTCCAAAGCATTTCTAAGACTGCATGGAGGTTCTTCAAATACCTACACCTTCCTGAAAGCTTGAGGTTAAGAAATTCACCTTCGGGACTGGAGAGATGGCTCACTGGTTAAGAACATTGACTGCTTTTCCAGAGGTCCTGAGTTCAATTCTCAGCAACCACATGGTGGCTCACAACCATCTATAATGGGATCCAATGCCCTCTTGTGGTGTGTCTGAAGACAGCTACAGTGTACTCATATACATAAAATAAATAAATAAATCTTTAAAACAAAATAAAACAAAACAAAAAACAGAAAACCCCACCAACAACAACACAGGTAAACTGAAGTAATAAAAATGATGGAACAATTATTACATCAGTGCCTATAAACCTCAAATATTAAAAAACAAAAAAGAAAGAAACAAAAAGAAAAGAAAAAATAAATTAAAAGAAAACAAGGAGAAAAAATTCACCTTCATGGGTTTGCTATAATGGGGAACCATACAGATTTGTTATTTCACTGAATGCTAGTGAGGTTGAAGGTATTTTCTATATTTCTTTTATGTATTTTAAACTTTCTTTTCTGAAATGCAGATGTCCATATTCTTTGATCCATTTTCTACCAGATTTCTTGGTTGTGCTGGATATATTTATAGTGATTAAATATTAGTTCCTTATCAGTTTTAGATATTGCAAATATTTCTCCCAAGAAATCATTGGCCTACTTTTATGCTATAATTATAAGTAAACGTATTTGATGTTTGTGAAGATAGTAGAGTAAATGAATAGCAAATGACTTACAATGCCTGGACATATAAAAAAAAAACATTTTAGAAGTTTGGAAGACTAGAAAATACATCCTGGAAGCTAAGGGGCCTGGATTCTGGTGATGGTGGCCATTTCCTAACCTCTTGATTGACTGTTCAGTGACCTCATTAACTTTTTTTCCATCCTCCTTTTTTTCCCCTCCTCCACTTTTTGTTTGTCTGCTTGTTTGAGATAGTGTTTCTCTGCCAGGCGGTGGTGGCGCACACCTTTAATCCCAGCACTTGAGGGCAGAGGCGGGAGATTTCTGAGTTCGAGGCCAGCCTGGTCTACAGAGTGAGTTCCAGGACAGCCAGGGCTATACAGAGAAACCCTGTCTCGCAAAACAAAAACAACAGAGACAGTGTCTCTCTACATAGGGTGGCCTCAATACTGCTGGTCTTCCTTCCTCAGCCTCTCAAGTGCTGCGCTGATGGGCATGCGGCCACAATGCCTGGCTCCGCCTTTTCTTTAGTAGCAATCCTGTGAAGCAACAGTGACTGCACCAATAAAAACACCCATAATAGGGATGACTGTCATTTCAGAAAATAGAGTTAGTCACATATGTATCATAGCACCATGGAGACTGAAGTATGAGGAAATTGACTTCAAGATCCCATCTCCCAAAAGCAAAAACTGGGTAGTGACTCAGCTTAAAGGCTATTCCTTACCAAGCTCAAGCCTGTAGGTGTGGTTCCTAACACAGGGGGGAAAACAGGTAAGCAAGCAAACAAATAAAACTCAAACACATCACAAATCAACAAACCTCTAAACTCCTACTTTTTCAATTTTTTATTTACATTTATTTATCTTATTTTCATGTATGTGGGAAGAGAGGTTGTTGCATATGTCATGGTACATTTGAGGAGATGAAAGAACACCTCGTGGAGTCTGTTTTCTCCTTCTACCTTGCATGTATCAGGGTTCAAAGTCAGATCAAGTCCTGGTTACAAACATCTTTATCCACTTGGTTATCTTGTTGTCCTAAGCCTCCATTTTCTGTAACAAAATTCAGTGAATTTATTTATAAAATGGAATATGGAGCCTTAGCTACCAGGGACGCCCCTCCACACACACCCCACACCCACAGTGAACCACACAGAGCTGGAGATTGAAGCAAAAGCAAGAGAAGTATATTGTTCCAGTACACTGGGGTCTTCCTGCATCCAAAGGAGAGACAACGACTCCTGGCAGCCCAGGCGGCCAGTTTTTGTACAGTTTTTAGGGATATAATAGAGCAACAGCCACTAGTCACAATGTGATTAGCAGAACAGTGTGACTTTTAAACTGATTGGTACTTAGGGAATGAGGTAGCAAGGGCTTTCCTTATCTGTGGGGGGTGGGGGGGTGTCGATGGTCAGTCCCCACTGTGGTCTTCTTGAGGCCTCTCCTTTCCTGAGGGGAGGTGTGCCTCCATGCTCCACAACCTCTCTCTTCCAGGGGCTGAGGGGTACCTATGTGCTGCAATGACCTCTCCCTTCCCTTCCGGGCAAGGGAAGGGGTCTGGCGGAATTTCCCAAAGGCTCTGAGCTGACCTCTTCATTAGCAGATAGATAACATCATTAGATCAGCACATAGAACATCCAGGAGAAATGACTTGAAGTGGCTACCTGGAGTTCCTGATTGGGAATCCATGACAGAGGAGAGCATTGCCCTTCATATGAGTGTGGCATGCTTTTGGGACCACTTCTAGAAACTTGGCAAGAATTTGACATTGGGCAAGGATATGGAAATAGGCTCAGGCAGGAATTTGACTTTGGGCTAAGATAAGGAAGTAGGCTCAGGCAAGAATTTGACTTTTGGCTAGGACCAGGAAGTAGGCTCAGATAACAATATTTACACTTGAGCTAATACAATATTTACATTTGAGCTAATACAAAGCTCAAGGTAAACTTAGCCGAGGAATGTGTGGCATTCTTTTTATCTTGGACATCCTGATAAGCCCCTAGAAACAGTGATCACAGGACTTTGTTTATTGCCTTGTTTGTTCCTTGACTATTTGTGTATATTGCCTTGTTTGTTCCTTGACCTAGAATTGACCTTATTATTTACCTATACTTAAAATGGTATAAAAGCAGACTTGGAAAAAAATAAACCTGTACAGCCTCAGAACAGGCTGGGGTCATGCTACAGTGTAGTCTAATTGTCTTTTGCTTTATACTCCTTCATCCTTCCCTGGAGAACTCTTTGACTGAGCTGGCTTGGTCAGATGAGGCTCAAGCAAAAGAACAAAGAGCAAGCAGAAGGGAGACAGTGAAACATCATCAAATTGGGCATTTATAGCATCAGATAGAAATCAACTGGAGAAGCTAGTCTACAACAGCTAGGCTAGAGGTCCTGAAGACAAGTTCTCACCATGGATGGTCTGCTGGCATCTTGTTCCCACTGAGGGCAGGTTTATGTCATGAGAGAAACAGTTGTAACTTCAGTGGGAAGAAAGTTATCTACTATTTTCAAGACCGTGAAGGTTTTTTTTTTTTTAAGAGTTATTTTATTTAAAAATTTAATTAGATCTATTTATTTTATGTGTGAGCACTTTGCTTGCATGTGTGCATGAGCCCCAATTGTGAGCTTGGTGCCCCTGGAGGTCAGAAGAGACCATCAGATCCCCTGGAACTGGCATTGTGAATGGTTGTTAATCACTATGTGGGAGCTGAGAACTGAGCTTGGGTGCTCTGAGCCATCCCTCTAGCCCTCTGCTGTGATGTTTTTAGCACTCATAGTCACTGGCCTCCTTTCTCCCCATTATAGAGCCATGGTCCAGCCTGACTGAGAACAAGAGATTTGAAAGAAGACATATGAATTAAACATTGTAGCTTCTAAGACAAGGCGACTTATCCTTTTGTTCTCAAGGTCAGCCTCAAAAAACAGTGAAAGGTACAAGACAATTAACCAGTGTGACTTGTATTATACAATGCAGATGGATACACATAATGTAGTATATACACATAAGAAAATATCGAGCCAACCTTTAACAAGCATAAGGTTCTGACATATACTACAATATACAAAAACCTTGAAGACATTAGGCTTGGAGAGATAAACAGAAAACCAACCAAACAACAACACAATTCCTCTTGAACGCGTAGTACAGTAGCTTGGCTGATAGAGGCCGAAAGTGGAACAGTGGTTTTGGCAGAGGGGATTTAGAATGCGGGAGTACAGACTTGCAGTTTGAGAAGAGGAAAAAGTTCAAGAGGCGGATAGTGAGGATATAAAATAGCATGGATTACTTAAAGTTGCTAAACTCTATGCTTAAAATGCTTAAATAGCAATTTTCTATTTTACCGCAAGTAAAATACATTAAGGAGAAGTTAATGACTGTATATATGTGTTCCCATCTGTTCAAAAAATTAATGATATTTTGACTCCACGAGGCTGGAGGATTGTCTATTGCTTGTATGGATGTGTAGGGGGCTGGAGTTGAAGCTTGATGATTGCCATGTTCCTGGAGCATAAGAAAGAGAGAGAGAGAGAGAGAGAGAGAGAGAGAGAGAGAGAAAGGAAAGAAAAAGGGCAAGGTCTGATGGAGAGGGAGGGAAGAAGGGAGAAGGAGGAAGGGAGGGAGGAAGGGAGGAAGAAAGGACAGAAGGAAGGAAGGAAGATAATAGATACAGAAATATGACATCTGAATATCAAAAGCTATTTAGTAAAATGGAGCTGGCATGGCTGTGTGGGTTCATAAGGATAAAGATGTTGGCCGGGCGGTGGTGGCGCACACCTTTAATCCCAGCACTTGGGAGGCAGAGGCAGGCGGATTTCTGAGTTCGAGAGTTTGAGGCTAGCCTGGTCTACAGAGTGAGTTCCAGGACAGCCAGGGCTACACAGAGAAACCCTGTCTCGAAAAACCAAAAAAAAAAAAAAAAAAAGATAAAGGTGTCAGAGGAAAAATAGAGATCTTTGCCAGTGGCTTCTCTGGTTTGTCTATGCAAGCTCATGGACACAGGCAGACCTTGGTGACAGATAACAAAGATGCCAAGGGATCCTAATTTCTTTCACATTAAGGATTTCCATAATTCATAAAGCAAACAATCATTCCTATTGCATTCACGAATCTTTCTCATTTTTCCTGACCTAGGATTAATGATTAGTCTTTGGTTTGTATAGGTAGCAGCTGCCTATAAATCCCTCACTGCCTGGATCTGTGCAGGCAGATAGCTCTCTCTAGTAGAATGGATGGTTGTAGCAACTTCTTTTTGGGAAGGCAACATACCTGGAGATAAGCTAGACCCAGAAAAGTCATTTTCTCTGGAAAGAGTTCAAGGAGATTGGAAGCGGGGCTGGTGATGAACTGATCTATAACGGTGACAGGATAATATTGTTCCTTGGTACTGCAACAGGCTGCAAGCACGAAGGAGCTCAGAAAACAATCTCCTTTTAAAAAAAAGATGAAGCACAGATAATGGTTTTATTTTGTCTGAACCAAATAGGAAATCACATTCTAACTCCTCTCAATCACTTGGCAATGTCATTACCCCTACTCCATCAGCAAGTGGCTCATAAGCTCTGGCAGCCTCAAGAAGGCCTCCATGATGGTGTTCGTTTCAGGAAATGTATGTATCCACTGTCTGTGTGACCTTGGACAGGGAACATTTGCAAGCTGAGATGCTTCCACTTGCTCCATTCATATTGGAGGCCATGGGTGGGAGGGGAGTGGATACTTAGTTGCTGGAAGTAGATGTATAGGAGGAAATTCCAGCTCCCTCTCTTTACCCCTCCTGTTTCCTTTCACGGTTTGCATGGGTGCATGATAAAGTCTTTATATATTGTCAGCAAAGAAAGAAATGGAGCCTAACATGCACCATGAGACTTCATTAGTAACTGACTTTGTTAGGTAAGCTACAGAGAGAGTCTTGCTACCTAGATATCTAGCTGTTATGTTGTCCCTGTGTTGTACCGTCTAATTCTGAAAAACATTGAGAAAGTTTGGTGTATAGGCTCAGTGAACAGATGGTGTCATGGGTGGACTGTCCTTTTGCCTTTTTCATTACTAACAAACATACCCCACTTCCAATATGTGGAATATGAGGTCTTCCCCCTCCTTCTTTCCATTCAATTTCTGGGATTTGAATCCAGGGCCTCATACACATTTACCCCTGAGACATACCTTAGCCAGAAATTCAATTTATAAAGTTTACAATAATCTCTAAAGAACAAGATTGAGGATAATCAGGCACACTCAGAAAGACACAGAATATTCTTCCTACTCTTGTGGAAGACTAGGAAAGCAGAACAGGTAACAGAACAGGTAACAGGTAACAGGAGCCAGTGAAAGGGCTTTTTGAGTAAAATCTCTAGGTGCACAAACACTCCAAGTTCAATTCCTGGAACCCAAGTGAAAAGCTGGAAATGGTGGTGTGCATCTAGATTCTCAGAATTCCTATAGAGAGTGGAGCAGGAGGAAGTAACAGTAAAATAACCCAAAGGTCACAGGTCAGAATAGCTGCAGAAAAAAAGAGACTTTGCTTCAACAGGGTAAAGGGCACGGACAAACTCCTGAAAGTTGTTCCCTGAACACTAGCAAGTGTGTGCCATGGCCTGTATGTATAAACACACACACACACACACACACAGAAAGAGAGAGAGAGAGAGACAAAGAGAGACAGAGACACAGACAGAGACACAGACAGAGAGACAGAAAAAGAGAGAGAGAGAGAGAGACACACACACACACAGAGAATTTTTTTAGAAAAAGTAAATTGATAAATTTGTAGGGATTGTTGACCCAAATCTAGTAAATGGAATTTCTCATTATTTAAGCAGTATATATACATTTATACATGGTACACACATGAATATGTATGCAATGTGTTTTTGAACACACACATGAACACACAATGCACAAACACCCAAGAAATGTGTACATAATTTAATCTTGAAAAAAAAATCTTATGAAATAGTGTTACCAGAAAAATCAGTTTTTCTTTCTGATATGTTGGTTTCCTTAGGAAGATAATTTAGGTATGGACTTAGAAGGAAACTGGAAGACAATTTTATTAGCATCTGAAGGGACAATAAAGGTATGGTCAAGCTGTAAATCTTAGTGGCTCCGGGGAGAACGGAGATTGAGAAGAGGAAGAGCAAAAGCTATGCATTCTGATTTTGAGTTAGGGTCCAAGAGAGCTGGTATGTTCGGTATCAGAGGCTCCCAAACAGCTGCATGGTAGAAGGAAGGCGGGGCTTCAGAGAAAGAGTGAGAAAACCCAGAGTACTGGGGAAAAGCATGCTTACTTGGGCTTTTGGTCAGAATCTTTTTTTTGTTTTTGTTTTTTGTTTTTTGTTTTTTTGGTTTTTTCGAGACAAGGTTTCTCTGTATAGCCCTGGCTGTCCTGGAACTCACTCTATAGACCAGGCTGGCCTCGAACTCAGAAATCTGCTGGGATTAAAGGCGTGTGCACCACTGCCCAGTTTGGTCAGAATCTTAAAAAGAACAGTTGTGCTTTTTTTTTTTTTTTAGTTAGAACTCAGAAAACCAGGTAGGATTCAGCAGAGAGGCATGACAGAAGTTTTGTAAGCAGATAGATCCTGAGAGGAGTCTCTGGGAAGCATAAGTACATTATTTCCTTAAGAGGATAACTATTCCTCCCATCACCTTAACAAGTCTTGAGGTGAATCAGCTTCCCTGGGGAGTGATCTCTTGGCCTAGTGATTGACAGCCAGCTGGGTTAGCTCTCGAAGGAAGAGACTGTAGTAGATGATGTTGTAATCTTTGAAGACCATAGCCATGTCTCTGCCAAGGATCAGAGACAGATCTCAGATGCCATTCTTTTGACCAATAGCAAGTAGCTTTCCCTTCATAGGCCTCAACAAAACCCTACTATTTCTACATTTCTATAAGGCATTTTAAGTCATAAAGAGGGGTACTTGTGACCTGTTTCAAGTATTATCAGTGAAATGGAGTGAAAAATCCAAAACAGACTGTGATGGGGGTGAGGGGGGATCTGTTCTCAATAGCTTCCAAGAAGCTGCTGTAAATCAAGTTTTATGAGTTCACTCTACTTGCTTAGTACATTCAAACCAAGAGTCTAACTCAGAGGGCTCCATGGACATGTCACATTTGCCAGCCCAGTATTTATTCCATTTCTTAGAGTGACATCTCTACTGGCCTTTCAGAACTGTTCACTGCAACATGTTTCATAACCTTGGAGGGACTTCATCCAAAGGGCAAGGAACTGACCAAGGCCAGGTTGAGCAGCCTCTCTCCTAGAAATCTCCTAATCTCATATTCGTTTAGTTTCCCCTTTAAAAACTCTCTCAATAGTTGCATTCAGAACTCAGACTGCACCGGTCTTCTAATGTTGCCTGTGTTCCCCTGTTGAGCATCACATGATTCTTTTTT
>NW_021604587.1:5976385-5994272 GCF_004785775.1 Grammomys surdaster
TAGCCCTGGCTGTCCTGGAACTCACTCTGTAGACCAGGCTGGCCTCGAACTCAGAAATCCGCCTGTCTCTGTCTCCTAAGTGCTGGGATTAAAGACGTGCGCCACCACCCCCCGGCTGCATCACATGATTCTATGTCTAGGCGATGGTCAGACATGTCTGATTGCTTGAATCCCCTTGGCAGATGGGCTGAACTGAACTGCAGTCAGTAGCTTGAATCACTGGCAGATGAGCTGCAGTCAGTACCTATGAAGTATAATGGGTAATAACAGCAGTAGTATAGGATATATCAAATAGAGATTAGAATAAGACATACCCACTTATACCCACTTTATGTGACAGAAATGCTTCCTTTTTTCTAAGATGCAGCCAAGATGTCAAATCACATGGGAAGAGGGTACTGGTGCCTTGGGTCCAGGATAAATAAAAGTGAAAGGAAAGACTGAGGCGTTAAGGAAGATACAGGATGAAATTTATTTAGTCACTCAGATAGAAGATAAAGGTTTTTAAACAAAGAAGCAAACAAACACCAACCAAACTAAACTAAGAAATAAATTTAAAAAAAACTATCTGACTATTTTATTCCCCCTTCCAAGTAAGATTCAAGCTTCATCACTTGGGTCCTCCTTCTTGTTCAGCTTCCTTTGGTCTGTGGATTGTAACATGGGTATTCTGTATTTTGTGGCTAATATTCACTTATAAGGGAGAACATACAGTGCATATCTTTTTAAAACTGGGTTACCTCACTCAGGATGATATTCTCAAGTTCCATCAATTTGCCTGTAAAATTTATGATGTCTTTGTTTTTAATAGCTAAATAGTATTCCATTGTGTAGATGTACCACATTTTCTTTATCCATTCTTCAGTTGAGGCACATCTAAGTTGTTTCCAGTTTCTGACTATTACAAATAAAGCTGTTATGAACAGAGTTGAACAAGTGTCTTTGTGGGATGTTGGAGCATCTTTTGGGTATGCTCAGGAATGGGATAGCTAGGTCTTGAGGTAGAACTATTCCCAGTCTTCTGAGAAATTGTCAAATTGATTTCCAAAGTGATTGTACAAGTTTGCACTCCCACCAGCTCCACATCCTTGCCAGCATGTGCTGTCTCTTGAGTTTTTGATCTTAGCCATTCTGATGGGTGTATGATGGAACCTCAAAGTCTTCTTGATTTGTATTTTGCTGATGACTAAGGACTTTGAACATTTCTTTAAGTGTTTCTCGGCCATTTTATATTCCTCTGTTTAGAATTTTTTGTTTAGTTCTGTACCCCATTTTTTTTTAATTGGGCGATTTGGGTTGTTGGTGTCTAACTTCTTGAGTTCTTTGAAAGTTTTGGATATTAGACCTTGATCCGATGTAGGGTTGTTGAAAATTCTTTCCCAATCTCTGGGCTGCTGATTTGTCCTATTGATAGTGTGCATTGCCTTACAGAAGCACTCAGATTGAGGGAGGAAACTGGGAAGGAGGTAGTATGGGTAGGGAAATGGGGGGGGGGAGGAATTAAGGATCAGGTGAGGGGAAGGACAGGAGAGATGGATAGATGGTCATGAAAATGAATGCAAATCTGCAAACTGACAGGGGAGAGGGCATGGGGGGAATTTCTAGGATAAGACAGAGTCCTGGGATAAGGAAGGCACCCAAGAATCAATGGGGGTGACCTTAGCTATGACTCACAGCATTGGGGATATGGAACCTGAGGAGGCCACTTCTTGTAGCCAGGCAGGAATCCCAGTTGAGTGATAGGACACCAACCCACCCACAAAACTTCCAACCCCAAATTGATCCTGTCTACAAGAAATGCAGTGATGGGGAATGGAGTGGAGACTGAGGGAATGGCCAATCAATAACCAGCCCAACTTGAGACCCATCCCATGGGCAATCACCAATCCCTAACACTATTAATGATAGTCTGCTATGCTCACAGATAGGAGCATGTTGTCCTCTGAGAGACTCCACCCAGAAGGTGAGTTAGCCAGATACCAACATCCAAACAGTGGATGGGCCTTTGGGACTCTAATGAGAGAATAGGAGGAAGGTCTGTGGGTTCCAGAGGAGATTGGAACTACATGGGAAGACTAACAGAGTCAACTAATCTGAATCCTTGGGATTCTCAGAGTCTGAACCACCAACCAAAGAACATACACGGGCTGGACCTAGGCCTCCCCACTCATATGTAGCAGATGTGCAGCTTGATCTTCATGTGGATCCTGAACAACTGGAATGGGGGGCATCCCAAAAGCAGTTGTCTTTATGTGGGATACGTTCTACTAGCTAGGCTGCCTTGTCTGTCCTCAGTGGGAGAGGAAGTGCCTATACTCGAAGAGACTTGAACTATCAGGGTGGAGGAGATACCCAGGGGACCCCAGTCCATTCAAGGTGAAGAGGATAGGGGAAGGATTGTGAGTGTGTGTGTGTGTGTGTGTGTCTCAGGGGTAACTGGAAGGGGAACAGTGAGCAAGATGTAAAATGAATAAGTAAAAAAAATACAATTAAATTTTAAAAATTCTATTTGCGCTCTATTGTAAATGGTGGTCTCCACTGGTTGGACACTGGGGTGGGAGTATACTTTCAGCCAGAAAGATCAAGACCACTCTGTTTAACACAGTGAGACCCATCCCTGTCTCAGAAAGCTGTAGGGAAAGAAATAGAGCAACACTAAACCTACAAAAAGAATCATAATATGTACAAACTAAAAATGCTAATTTCTCAAATTTACAAGGTCTATGGAGCAAAGGGAAAATATGAGAAACAAAGGGGTGGATTAGGATAGAATATTAGAGATAAGGCAATACAAAAGGTATCTAAACATTTGAAGATGTGTGCTTCAATTCCACTCAACGTAAGAGGGAGTTCTACAAGTCCTACTAAGGCACCTTAGTATGTCATATTTTGCTGTCATATTGGTAAAGATAGAGATGTATGAAGTCACAATTCTTGGAGGGGTGAGAAAACAGGTTCTCACAGGGGTATTGGCCAGGGTACCATTTGGAACCTTGTAAATGTGTAGACACTAACAATCACTATGGAAACTAAAGCACACATATCCCACGACACAGAAATTCCATGGACTGTCCTTGTAACGCGCACCAGCATATCACCAAAGGCAGTCTGCTTTCAAGTTATGCTTAAGGGCAAAAGACAGGTAACAATGCTGGAGCATAAAGTTCCTGCTTAATCCCAATACCACTCTCTCATCTGCCCTTAATAGAATCCTATTTTTCAAAAGAGGCTCTATAGATTGAAACTCCTGTGTGTTTTGAAAAGTAATTGTAACTAAAAGGTAAGAAGAGCCCGTCGTGAGGAGAAACACATTGGCTTATTTTTAGGATGCAATGAAGAATTTAATACTGGAATTTAAACAGTTGTATTCAAACACTGAGAAAGAAATCTATATGCCACAAATAGAGGAACAATGAGATATGAGAATTGTCAGTCTCTCAGGTCTTAGCTAGCCACAACTGTCCTGCTGAATTCAACTCAGTCATTTCTTATAAAATAAAGTTCTGCTTTGCTTCAGTGACTTGCCATTCTTTTAGACACTTTCAAGGAGTTTTGGGCAAAATAAATCTTAGTATATACACAACACTGAACATTATACAGCTGGTAAAAAATGAATTTGATCCACTGAAGTATATTACTAGTCAGTGTTAGTGTAAGAAATTAAATTATTTTGCATGAAACAATAAAGTTCTGAAATAGCATATTTGCTTAGATTCACTTGTACAACAAATACAAATATCCAGACTGAATTTTATATACACATATTTGATACATGTACGTCTACAGCATGTCTTATCCTGAGGTATCCCAGGACCCTAGGAAGGGAATTTTTTTTTCCCTCTGTACATGTGTCCTCTGTTTTAAAGAAATAAAACTGATTTTTAAAAAGATGCAATTGAACTGTGTGACAGCTTCTATCTATGGTAAGATGACAAGATCTGGTTAGGAGAGACTAGAAGAAGGGGTATATGTGATATGCAGGAGAGTATCTCCAGTGTCATTGCTGATAGCATTTCACTGGAACCAGCATGTGGGTAAGTAGTTAGCAAAGAGCTCCAGAGACAAGCAGCATCAGACCAGGAGGAACTTATGTGACAAATCCAAGAGGACAAGGTTCTCTCTGTGTGAGTTCTGCTTGAGAGAAAATCAGCAGTGGTTCCTCATAGAGAAGAGCAATGCTCTGAGCCTACTGTTGGTAAGGCAGGGAAGCTATTGTATTCCCCAGCAAGCCACCACCCCTAAGTAATACTTGTTTTTTGTTTGTTTATTTGTTTGTTTTGTTTTTTAACTAAAATGATGTATTTTCCCCATTTTCTTCTAGTCCCCTAGGAGAGTTTTTGATAAGCATATTCTTGAAAACAGATGCTGGAATAATGTTTCATTTTTTGAGTACAGAAAATATACTTCAAATGGTGGTTAGAGGAAGGTTGTTCATTCATTGCTTTCAATATCCCAAAGGTATTTAGGAGTTATAATCACTAGGCAGGCCCTTCAGGAAATGCCAAGGAGGGTGTAGACAGGAAACTGACTTTAACAAACATGTTATGAAAATTGGCACTGATACTTGTAGATATATAAATACCAATCAAATTTGGGATGAATGAATAAAAGTAGCTCCAGATAAGATCATTAATGTAAGGTGCCAATTAATGAGGTCCATGTTGCTTTTATATAAACAGATTTAATTTACGATTTCAAGTCTTCTCTGAAGACATCAATATATTTTATGAGCATGTTCACCTTCAAAAATCTGTGCCTTATCTCAATAAAATGGCTCTAAAAATTAGCACGTCAAGTGCTGGTGAGATTTTGGCACAATTAAACTGTGTGTGGCATATAACCTCAATGCTGAGGTGGCCTAGGCAGGAAGATCATAAATTTGAGACCAGCTAGACCAAATAACAAGTCTCTGAAAAATTGATGACCTCAGGATGCAGCTTGATGGTAGAGCACTTACCTAGAATAAGCAAAGCACTAGGTCTATTACCAAAAATGCACACATATGCACACATATGCACACACACACACACACACACACACACGCCTGTGCTTGCACTTGCTCTTTGTCTAAAACACTCATACATTGTTGAGAGGGAGTTGAGAGGGATACAAAATGGTCAAAATGGTATACTCTAATCTGGAGAATGTTTTTGCTTACAAGAAACAGTTAAACATACATTTAGCATAGATTGAGAAATGCTACTTCCTACAATTTTATGACAAAGAAATGAATACTTTAGCCTTGCACAAAACCCAGTGTGTGACCATTTATAATGGCTTTATTCATAATTGCTCAGGACTGGAAATAAACCAAAAGTCCTCTGACTGGTGAGCTTCTAAACAGACTGTGGTATAATTAAATTCAGTAACAGAAGGAGCCACGGGTACATCCAACAATACGGATACATTTCAAATGCATTATGCAAAGCCAAACTCCAAAAAGGCATGCATTCTATGATTCAATTTACATGTTATTCTAGAAAAAAATGAACCATGGGAACACAGAAAACAGATTGTTGATTGCTAGGGAGTTGGATTAGAGAGAAGGCTACAAAGAGCCTGGGGGATTTTGGCGGGTGACTGTATTTTTATATAGCTTGATCCTTAGGAGCCATGCTACCATCTGCATTTGTCAAAGTTTGTAGAAGTGTAATTTAAAATATATGTCTATTACTGTCTTAAAATAGTTCCTGTATACCTGAGCTTAAAACTAAAAGCCTGTACCTCAAGGGAATTATTTATTATTGTTGTTTTATATTATTATTATTATTATTATTATTATTACTATTACTATTATTTGTGGTGTACTGTTTGGAATCTCATCTGAATGGTGATTGTCTGGTTATTACTATGGCTTGTGTAGGGTTTGCACCATAGAAATTTATGCTAGTGCTTAGTTTCATGAGGCCTTGGGAAGTAAAGCCCAGTGGGAACTGTTTGGGTAATGGGTTCACAGAGTAATGATGCCATTACTCAGGAGCTGAGTGTGTTTTCTTTGTCTTTGGAATGTTGCTGAGCTAAAGAGGCCAAGGGTTCCTTGAGAAGCTAAGACAGTATAGACTTTATGCTTTTGAAACCCTACTTTTCTGTGAGGCAAATAACCCTTCATTCTTCATAGTGTCATGACCTAGTGTCAGATGTTTTTCTATAGCAGAAAAGTATATTCATGTGAAACCATTTATCCATTTGTGTTTTATGCACCCCACTAAATGTATTTTATATCTTCTTTAAAAGTAAAAAGAAAAAAAAGTCTTAGTATGGTTTATATATAAGCAGGGGAGTGGGGGAGGGAGACTGAGAATGAAACACTGGGAAAGAGGATCACATGACTTCAGTACTCTGCTGTGACACCTGAGTGTGGTGTTTGGTAATGGCAAGGAGGAATGCTTTGTATACCAAAGGGGACTGTGACCAATGCCACATGTAACTCTGATCTTTTGTGTCAATGTGCATTTGTATGTTATTTTTCTTCTATCTTTATTCTGTTTTGCTTCTGACAGCTACTTTTCTGTTTCTAGAAATTTCTCCAACTTGTCTCTGCTGAGGAGAAGGCACTGAAGAATGTCTGAGCCTCCAAGATGCAGACATCTGGCTTAGACTAGAGATTCAGTACTTTGAAGCTCTATGGCCCTTGGCAAATTTCCACATCTTTATCACCTGGCAGATTTCTACTTTGTGAGTCACAAAGGTGTCCTCGAGGCTTGTGATCTAAGGCATGTTAACGATTCTTAGCAATGACTTGAAGCAGATTATACAGGCACACTCTTTTCTAGAACATGAATGGCATCTATATCATAGTTTCGTGGTGCAGAACCCTGAGCTATAAGCATCCCATGACCTCATTATCTAGTCAGCTGATCGGGCTCGATTGATTTGGATGGTGTCAGTTCTGTGACGCTTCCCTGGAGTGCAGTGGGGCAGAAAGAAGCTCACTGAACTTACTTTACACACAGATCAAAGTACAGAAATATTGTAGCTTCTGAGTAGTGTGCATTTCTTCCTGGAAACATTCAGAACTCCAAACAAGTGCCCATCCTTTTCTGGCCTTTTTTTACATATGAGCATGGTGGACTTCCCTTGAGACATACTGAAGATTATACATGACCTCTGACACGGAAGAAAGAGTACCCAAACACCATCTGGAACATAGGATACTTTTTGGTGGAAGTGTTTTTAGATAGGCAAGGATAATATTTTCTAGGTTCTTTCACTTCAAGTTTTTTTTTTTTTTTTGAGTCATTTTCTCTGGGGTCCTCACTGTAGAGCATTTCCACCATTTAACCTGTTGCAATCAAACTCTGGACTTGATCCCAGAACTACAAAATGAGATTTCTGCCTCTAGTTGTCTATCATGCACTCGAGGGGCTGGTTTGCTATGACTGGACCATCTACCACCCATCTGTCAGCTTTGAAACATCTCCCTTATTTGTCCCAGGAATGCAATTAGGCAAGTTACTTGGCACTGGTCCTTCAGCAATCTTATCCAAGGTTTAAGCCACCATAGCAAGGGTTGGTGGGTAAAGGTTTCATCAGGTGAAATGGATGAGCCGAGTGTTCTCTGTCTTGGCTTCCTTTTACTCCACAGCATTCATCTCCTTGTGTAAAGAGAGTACAAATTACTATCCTGCCATCTTCAACACTGTATTGAATTACCAATACAATCAGAATCAGCACTTCTGGAAAGTGCTGATGGCCTATTTTGTACTTGTTTGTGTTAATCAATGTTAATTAAAAAGCAAGCACAGGGGTTAATGAATTATAATGGGCTTAATTAAGCCTGACAGGAACAAATGGCACAACCTTAATGTTATGGGCCACTTAAAAATAACGAAAAGGGACAAAATAAGCCAGAAAATCATCATGTAGAAAATTCACACGTAAGCAGGGCGGTGGTGGCGCACACCTTTAATCCCAGCACTTGGGAGGCAGAGACAGGCGGATTTCTGAGTTCGAGGCCAGCCTGGTCTACAGAGTGAGTTCCAGGACAGCCAGAACTACACAAAGAAGCCCTGTCTCGAAAAACAAACAAACAAACAAACAAACAAATAAATGAGAGAGAGAGAGAGAGAGAGAGAGAAAGAAAGAAAGAAAGAAAGAAAATTCACACGTATATACATTGGCCACCTACAGAAACAGAATGGTGTAACAAGTTTATTAGTTTTGCTAATTGTCAAGTTAACTATGTACAAAGCTGGCAGCATAGAGAATTGTAAGACATGTATTGTATCTTTAAAGGCCTTGCAACTTATTGGAGGAGAGATATAGAAAGATAAAGAAAGATATAGAAATATTTTAAAATATACCAATAAAGCTGGGAAGGCTGAGGCAATCAGATTGAAAGTTCCAGGCTAGTCTGGGCTACACCTTGTCTCAAAAAAGAAATTGTGGGTTGGTTCAGCAAGTCACAAAGGAGCAAGACAAGCTGTACAGAAGAGCAGAGAGTGGAGCTGTACAGAAGAGCAGAGAGTGGAGCTGTACATGTGGAGCATGTGGAACAGAGAGTGCTCGCGGAGAGCTGAGTCAGTGGAGAGGACCAGGAAGGGAAAGCCCAAGCAAAGGACCAGTAGGAGGAGGAGAGAGGGCATTCTGGCTGGATGACAGATTTGTAGACAGCAACATAGCATGTGTGCAGAGAGCATGCATCCAGGAATAGGCTTCACTGACTGAGGTTCCAAAGCTTGGTGAGAAAAGAGGTTTCTAAGGTCATTTTGCCTTGGTATCTTCAAGAAGAAAGGAACAAGCGACCATGATGATTTTGAGATTTCAGCTCTAATTCTAAAGAAATCTGAGGAGGGGCCCTGCTTGCCTGTTTTTCTATTATTCTTATTTCAACAAGATTACCAACTACTGAACTGCCTTTTATGCACCCAACAACACACACCTGAAATCTCAGTGGCTTCAACATTGGCTTCTGGTCAGTGTGGTAATTCTGTTAGTCTAGGTGGGTCAGTCATTCTCATCATCTTTCAGCAACATGTGGTCTGTTGCTAATTTACCTGGGAACCAGGGTTCTTGGGTAGCAGGCCTCTTCACAAGCCTGGTGCTTGGTTGGTTACGGGCTGCATGGCTAGGTTAGACTGAGTCACGTAATCATTCAGCAGGCTGCCCTGAACTTGACACGTAACAGCAGCTGGGGTCATGGAACATGAATTTGGAAGCATGGGAAGCTTCTCAAGGCCAAGGTTTGCAAATCACGTGAAGTCAACCCAGCTTCACTCTGTGAGCCAAAGAATGTTGCACGACCAGCTGTGAAGATGTGCAGAGGTGGATTCCACTTCCAAAGAGGCACAACAGACTGATACCACAAGCCTGCCTGCTGGGCAAGGAGGAAATTATGACTATTTTTATATTTTGGTGCAGGAAATAGAATCCAGGATTTTGATATGCTAAGCAATGGCTTTACCAATGAACTACGACAGTAATTTGGGTGATTATTTTTTAACTCTCATGCTCTGTTTCAGGTAACGGGGCTTTCTAAGTGTTTGAGAAGTTAGATGTGTTTTCCCAACTCTGAATATTTATCTGAGGTATTTCTTTTGTCTCAACATTCCCTTTCTCACTCATCTTGGCAGTTCAAATTCCATCTTTCTTGTAAGGCCTGTCTTCAGAATGCCTGTATCCATGAGACTCTACCCTTACCCTTTGCGGGAGAAATAAATGTGTTTTCTTGTCCTTAAGGAGGTGAAATGCTGCCATCAACTCTGTGAAGTCTATCAATTCTGAACCATTTTTGACCATAGGTATAGTTACATGCAATTGAAAACAATCTTTTTCATCTTAGTGCATGAAATGACTATAATTTAAGGTGATCATTTCTATTAAATTGAATCTGCTGTGATTTCTTCATTCACTTTGCTCTAAAAGAAAACTGGTATTCATGGTGACCCGCTTATAGCTTCACTGAAATTACTAGACTTTTTTTTGGGGGGGGGATGATTATCATTATGGTTACCTTATTGCCTAGGTTTTCTTTCAGACTTTAAAGTACATGTTTCAAATTGCCAGGTTTTTTTTTTAAAGGTTTAGTATGTTTATAGAGTCTAACCACTTCTTTACGTTTCATAACTTAGGAAATAAAAATCATGCTGGATTTACCTTTTCATTTGGTGTCTAACATTTCTGTTTGTGAAATTATTGTACAGTTTTTGAAAACCAAGAAAGTACTTTTGTTTATTGGTTAGCTGTCGTCTTGGTTTGTTTCTGTGATAAAACAGCATGACAAAAGCAAATTAGGGAGGAAAGGGTGTGTTCATCTTAAACTCTCTGGTCACAGTCTATCATTAAGAGAAGTGAAGGTGTTGGGTGGTGGTGGTGGTGGTGATGGTGGTGGTGGTGGTGGTGGTGGTGGTGGTGGTGACACACGCCTTTAATCCTAGCACTTCAGGCAGAGGCAGGTGGATCTCTGTGAGTTCAAGGCCAGCCTGGAGTACAGTGCAAGTTCAAGGACAGCAAGGGCTACAAAGAGAAATCTTATCTGGAAAGGGGGAAGGGAGGGAGGGAGAGAAGGAGGGAGGGAGGGAGGGAAGGAGGGAGGGAGGAAAGAGAATCAGAGACTATGGAGAAATACTGCTGTTACTGGCTTGCTCCTCACAGTTTGCAAAACCTGTTTGTTTATTTGTTTATAGCCTTGGCTGGCTTGGAATTCACTATGTAGATTAGGCTGGCTTAATAGAGATCCTCTTACCTCTACCTCCAGAGTACTGGGACTGAAGGTATGAGCCAGTATGCCTGGCCCTCATACTGCTTTCTCATATAATCTACCTATCCTGGGTGACACCGCATTGGGCTGGGTCTGTCCGCATTAGCCACTAGTCAAGAAAATGCCCCACAGACTTGCAGACAGGCCAATCTGATAGAAGTTAATCTTTTTTCTTCTTCTTCTAAGCTTTAAGTTTTTTTTTTTAAGTTGAAAAAAAAATCTAACCAGAACAACTCAACTAAATTCAAATTGCAGCTAAACTAAATTGCAGCTTCTCCTGTAAGACACTCCTAAAATGAGATATTAAGCATACTGTGTGGATGATGCTTATAGTCAGTACTTACGTAGCACTTATAAAATAGATGTGTTTATGAGATGTCAGTTAGCGCTTACATCCCAATTTAAACGTGTTTATCAAAGTTGTAAAAATGTCCTATCTGCAAAAGAGTAAGTCCATTTTATTCTCTAGAATCTAGAAAAAGAGTAAAGTGTAGCTAATGGGTCAGTCCATAGAATCTTCCTTCTGATGATGCTTTTTTCCAGATGATTTTTAAATGCTTTGAAGTGGAGTCAACATGGTGTTTTGGGCTTTCTTACTTTGTACTGAAGGTGCTAAGACTTAGGGACTTTAAATCATCAATACCTATTTGGAAATGATAAGGTTGCTTAAGAACCAGCCAGAAGATCAACAATAAGTTCAGAATGTTACAGCTAAACAGATACATCCCCGCCCCCTACACACACATACGTGTCTTTCTTTACATACATATTCATGACTGGTGACAGTGCTATTCTCTCTTTTTTAAAAAGATTTACTTTTGAATTTGTGTGTGTGTGTGTGTGTGTTGTGCACCTGTGCTGGCAGAGGTCAGAAAAGAACATTGGATCACCTAGGTTACAGATGGTTGTAAACTGCCCAAAGCTAAGAACGGAATCCCCATCTTCTGTAAAAGCAGCAAGTGCTCTTAACTGGTGAGTCATCTCTTCAGCCTCAGATTAACATTTTTAAATCCATAAAGTAAAAGATATGAGATCCAAAACAAAAATCAGTTTTTCTGAACAAGAACCAAAATATAGAAAATAAATATAATGAAGTTATATGTACTTTTGTTAAATAACAAGTTATAGTATCAGCTTCACAACTGGCATAATTTCAAAGTCAAAATAAAAAAGGAAGAACAATTTGAGAGACCTTCAACAGTTTCAAAAGTCTCAAAATATCTGTGATTTCCAGTATCACAAAATTAAGGTTTTGATGTTACTACAAAATTTTAGATGTTACTACAGCTGCATATATATATTAGGAGCGACTATACAGAGGTAATATCCCCTCCCCCCCCCATACAAATTCAGGGACTTTAAGATAGTTTATTTGGTGTTTCTTCTGAGTAACATTTCTCCTGGTAGGTGTTCTTACCAACTGGTGCTGTGCTTAGTGTTTGGTTAAGAATGCGTAGCCTCATTACTGACTTCTGGAGGAACCTTCTGTGCAGATTAAGTCCTGGAAGACTTTAAAAAGTCTAAAATTTCTAAAGACCGAAACAAATGAAAGGGGGAACCAGAGATTCATTGAAATTTGAGAGGATGAGCAAGCCCCTTAAAATCTTCCTGTTCACTCTTATTTTCTAAGTGGAGAGAGTAAACTAATCAAGTGGTGGCCGTTCAGTCAGTTTTCTGGCGAGAAACTTCGCTGTTTCTAGTTTAAAATCTGCAGGCCTGCTGTTTGTGTTCCGTGGGCAGCAGCACTTTGACGGTTTTGTTGACACAAAACCGCAATGTGTTGGAATCAGAGGATTTTGAACACGTGTCTGCTGCTGGAAATTCTGGACAGAACTGCCTGCATAACCCCAAACTGGACAAACAAAACCTGCAGGGACAGGAAATCACAGTAACAAGTGCACTACAGCTGTCGTCCTTAAGAGTGGAGTGGATTTTGCAGCAGCTGAGTGCAGAATTCGCACACACCTGCTTTTGGTTGGTGCACGCAGCGACTCTACAGCTTGTTGGGTGTTGAAGCTCCGCCCGCCCAAGAGCGCATCCCATACAGTTTGTCCCCAAGCAGCTCCCATATACGGCAGGCTCCGCCCCTGCCCGTGGCTGCCAGAGCGGGGTGCAGTCTGGATAGCCGCGGTGTCTGGACCCGCCCGCTGCTTCTGCTACTGCGCATGCTCCTCATTTCCAGCTCTCGGTGTTTTCCCGCCCTTCATTGGTTGACTGCGCCCATTTCTAAGCCAGTAAAGCACTGGAGTCCAGGCTTTGTAGGACTCCGAACAAAGGGGACGCTCTGCTTCTAACCTAGCCTGTAGGGTTTTAGGAAAGCTGATGAAATGAGAATTCCTGGTGCTAGTGGGCAACATATTGACCAACACATTATTTCACTTAATCCATTTTTTTTTTTTTGTTTTTGTTTTTCGAGACAGGGTTTCTCTGTGTAGCCTTGGCTGTCCTGGAACTCACTCTGTAGACCAGGCTGGCCGCGAACTCAGAAATCCGCCTGCCTCTGCCTCCCAAGTGCTGGGATTAAAGGCCACCATTGCCCGGCGCTTAATCCATTTCTTAAACCTTTGGAGTTCCTTATTAGCAGGCGAAGCAGAATGGAAGACTCAAAGCTAGTACTGGAGCTGGAGAGGAAAACCGGGAGCCCGCTTCGTTCGGCTCCCCTCAGGGAATATGGGACCATCACATCTTAGCTTTCTAGAGGAGTCCGTTTGAACCCGAGTCATCTGCCCAGGAGTGAAATGATAGTGGGGATATGATGGTCTTGAGTCCAGAATGTTCAATTGTGGTCATTAGAGACTTTGAGGGTGAGGAAGAGTAAGTCAGTAGACATACTTTATACTCTATCAGCAGGTACAGAGGTTCAGGGTCCTAGAGGAAGACTGATCTGTAAGTCTTGAGCCACTCTGACTGGGGCAGGAGGAAGATAGAGTTGGCACTGGAGTTTTTGTGACCAGCAGATGACTTTGAGGCTTACAGGGGTAGGCTTAGGGTTAATTGAATGAATTTACAGGAAGAGAGCCCGATAAGAGGTCACTGATGCCAGAGACTTTAGCTCTTAAAAAAAAGAAAGCAGGTGTCCTCACTTTTGATTCCCCCAACGACTAAAATTAAATTGCTAAACTGTAGAAAAAGGCAAAAACTCCCTTTAGATACGATTCCAACCAATATAACGACGTATCTATCTGCCTAAAAATCCTCGATCCTTTGTTTTCTTGGTACCCTAAATTGTGTGGTTCAGAACACATGCTTAGAACTTTTTGAAGAAACAGAGAAATCCCTCAGAGTTCTCACGACCCTTTGCTTCTCAACAAGACAGATGAGTTGACTAGCACGGGCTGTATAAAGCCAGATCCATGTTAATGGTCGTAAAGCTCGTTTTTGGTATTCCATTCCTCGGATTCCTTGAGAATTTTCTAAATGCAGTGATCGTCCTGGTCCTGACTGGGTTTGGTTTTCCCGGTTAGAGCCCACAGCTGGTTGCCATTGACTACAAGGCAGGGCTGCTCTGAGGCGTGGCCACTCAAGAGGCGGGGCCCAGACTTCCGGGCCCCGCCTCTTCGCGCTTAGGCAGCTGCCAAACCCCGGTGCGCGGATCACGCGGGCCGGAGCCGCTCTGGGCATGCTCAGTGGCCTGGCAGGTGTGGCCGCCTAGTAACTCCAGGTCGGCCCCAGCCGAGGGGCGGGTGAGAGGGAAGTAGGCGGAGGCGCGGGCACAGTCGCTGGAGTGGCCGGCGGCCGCGGGGCGCAGGCCTGGTGGAAGCCCCCGCGGGCCGGGCCGGGATGAGCTATGGCATCGGTCAAGGTGGCCGTGAGAGTCCGGCCCATGAATCGCAGGTGAGTGGGGCCTCCCGCCCCCCACCCTCGCCACACCCCAACCCCGGGCAGCTCCGCTCATAGGCCAATCTGGATTTAAAAGGGACAAACCCCTGGCCCACCTGGCCGTGTCAGTGGCCTTGGCGGTCCCGAGGGGCAAAGGTGTCCCGCATTGAAGGGGACTCTGAGGGAAAGTGTTCCCGAGGCCGGGGAGATTTCCATGTACAGTCCCTATCCCAGAACGTGAAGCTTGTTTGTTTGCCCTTTAAAAACCACCAAGGGACCACGTTCGTGAAGTGAAATACTTGGAGTGGGGTGGGGGAAGATCATGGAAGTGTGAGGGGTTCCTCGAGCTGTCAGACAGACACACGCTCATTTGTGCCAACTCTTATTCATCATGCTGCCTTTTAGTCGGGAGAGATTTTTCAGGTTCTTGAACCAACGTCTAAACAGTAAGTTAGCAGTTCAGAAGTTAAGCTTTACATGGGGGATGAGGAAACTTCTACAAAGTTTTGACTTCTTGAAGGAGAGTCACGTGCACGTGTTTGACTAATGTTAAGGGGGCACAAAGTGAGAACACCGTGTGTAACCTCTTCTATTTTCCTACAGAGTAGTGCCTTGCAGCGTAGCGTGACTCTCTTCCTTGCCTGAAAATCATTTTCAGTGACTTCCTCATCAGTTTAGAAAGAAGCTTTGAGAAAATTAACTTCTGAGAAAGTTAAATGTGCTTAACTTCAGTGAATGACATACATATAAGTGAATGCCCTCCAAGTTGACGGGCACAGGGCACACAAAGCTGTTTGTATTTATTGCTGTTTCAGTTCTTGGACATTTGACTTGCCATATGGGTGTTCTCCCTTAGTCATACTGTCAATTTCTAGTGGTCAGTGTTTGTTGGTTCTGACAGCCAGTTAGAGCAGAAGATCATAAAACCCAAAGGATTTTATTGGACTTTCCTGAATCTATTTTTCTATCTTCAAGTAGAAGAGTCACTATCATTAAATACCAGCGCTTTTGGAAGTCAGTGAGTTTTGTGTGAGTGATTTTTCAAGTTATCTCTAAAATTTTTTAGGGAGTTTGACACATGTGTGTGTGTGAATATTTGTTTTTTTCACACACCCAGTCATCAAGATAAATAGAGTCCCAAAGTCTTTTAAATGGTTTGTTTTTCTTTTTTAAGCATTTACATTATAAAGAGTTCTTTTTTTCCAGAACAATATGAACACATGCTAGAAAATAGTATCAGATAACTTTAGAAAACACTTATTAAATATGGGTAAATGTCTTCTAGAAGCCCATTGTCTAATGAAGGAAGGATGATGAGATTCGTCAATCTGGACTTTGTGGAAGGGGTGCTATGAGTTGAGTGCTGTGTCAGCATAGGCCTCAAGTCCAGGCCCATGGAGGCAGGCAACAATTACAGAAGCCATTTTAGTAGGCAGACAGATAAGATCTGTGGCCAGCAAGTAATGCTGGTGACATCAGGACTGGGAAAAAATGGTAAGGAAGCAGTGATCTGGACAAGGGGTGGAAATATGAAGGTGAAGTAGATACACCAAGACAATTCCCTGGTATCTTGGTAAAATTTGGTGAATTATTGCATGGGAAGGAGAAGGAAATGGGAGGCTCCGAGAGTTATTAGCTTAAGTGGTCAAAGAGCTGGAAAGGTTTGAGGAGCAGATAATGAAATTGAGAGCCTTCTTAGTCATCCCACTGTGCATGTGCATGAAGTGCAGTAAGTATGAGTTACCTACTCAGCATTCAGTCAGGAATGCTGCATGCTTGTTTAACTTGAGTCTTTGAAGTATGGGGAAAAGATCATCATGTTTTTGTACTGGGGCCATTGGTGGGAATCCTGGTTAAGTCTTAATGCTTCCAGAATTATCATGTGGAAGTCTATAGAGGGGAATGGGAGTCGGAGATCGGATGGTGGGATATGTCTATCCTTAGGATCCCAAGGAGGCTGGGCAGTGGTGGTGCACGCCTTTAATCCCAGCACTTGGGAGGCAGGGGCAGGTGGATTTCTGAGTTCAAGGCCAGCCTGGTCTACAAAGTGAGTTCCAGGACAGCTAGGGCTACACAGGGAAACCCTGTTTCGAAACAAACGAACAAACAAACAAACAAACAAACAAACAAAAGGATTCTAAGTAGAAGGGCTTGCTATCATAGAAATGAACCAGCACAACACATTGTCCTGGCAGGAGCAAAAGTCCCCTGTAGGCTGTAGTGGCTGTTGATATCAAAGGTTACTAAAATGAAGGCAGTTCTTGGTCAAAGAGATGAGGATACTGGTAACTTTCCTAAGACTAGTTTCTGGAACTAGTGATCCAGAAAATGGCAGTGAAGTAGAGAGACGGTAATGGCAATCTAAAGTATTTGACCTAATTCAAAAGTTCTGCTAGGTATCATGGTGATTGGAAGTAACTGTTTTTACCCCTGCTCTGGGAACTTCATTTGTCAAAATTTAATCAGATTTTTATCTACCAATATGTGTTTATAAGAATGGTGCTGCTTTGTTGTAAGGACAACTACTAAAAAAACAAAAACAAAAACAAAAACAAAAAAACCCATAAGTGACCAGAATATAGAAACACTGGAGATTTGTTAAAATTGTGACTGAAGTTATTCTATGCAACATATAAAAATTGTTGGTTAACTGTAAATGAGCCAACTACAAGTTAGGAGACTGATGAAAGCAAGATACACATATGCACATATATACTAGGCTAGAGTGCATGTATGTATGTATGAGAAAACTACAGAGACCCTGCTCTACCTGTGAAGAGCAGTTTATAAACACCTGACAGTGGTGCCTCTGTGCAGGAAGACGGATGGCAAGAATAGAAAGTTATTTTTTTCTTCTACTATTTGAATTGTCACATTCATGTATAATTGTAAAATTAATGATTAAAAACTTGGTTGTGTGATTTTGTTTTTGTTTTTGTTTTTTGAGACAGGGTTTCTCTGTGTAGTCCTGGCTGTCCTGGAACTCACTCTGTAGACCAGGCTGGCCTTGAACTCAGAAATCCACCTGTCTCTGCCTCCCAAGTGCTGGGATTAAAGGCGTGCGCCACCACTGCCCAGCTAAAGGTTGTGTGATTTTTAAAAAGCTACTTAGAGCTGTTGTCTCTGGCCGGGAAGAGTTTTGGGTGATGGTTGGAGACAACTTCAGGAAACTGCTCTCTCTATCATTTATCTGTCTATAATCTAGAGGTCATCTATCATCTATCAATTATCGGTTATCTAATCTATCATCTATCTATCATCTAGCTAATCTATCTTATCTACTAGTAATTTGTCAATCATCTATTCATCATCTATTTTTATCCTCTCTCTCTCTCTCTCTCTCTCTCTCTCTCTCTCTCTCTCTCTCTC